>NW_009953486.1:8650849-8687791 GCF_000747805.2 Chaetura pelagica | reverse complement strand
AGGGAAGGGCCCTGGGCTGGAGGGAAGGAAGGGCCCCGGGCTCTCCCCGCAGCCCCGAGGCCCGCGCAGCACGGGCAGGGCTCGGCCCGGGGCCCAAAGTTGCGGGTGTCCCTGGTTTTCTCTGTATGAGGGAAGGGCCTGCTGAAGGGCCACCCTTCAGTGCCGCGGTGCCTGCAGCCGTGAGCCGCAAAGGTACAAGTATATATATATTAGATATATATGAAGTTTTTCCTGGGGTGGCCCCAGTGTATCCTCAGGGCCAGGCCTTGCTCCCCGCCTGCGGCCCGGCCAGGTGGGGAAGAGAAGAGGAAGCTGGGAAAGGGGCCCCAGCACCCCCATCCCGGGCAGCCAAAAGGCACAGAAGCTCCGTAAGGACCTGGTCAGAGCTCCAGGAGCCTCAGAGCGGGGTCAGGCAAACGTGGCATGCGAGCAGGGCCCAAGAGATGTGCCGGCTGTAGGCAGGGCTTGGGTGCTGACCGAGGGGCTCAGTGCTGCTGCAGGGAGGATTTTTTCCCTGATTTGGTTTGGTTGGGTTTTTGAGAGGACAGAAAGTCACATCCCGCAGGAGTTCAGCCGGTGGTGCCTGAGCTCTGCATGAAACAAGCGTGCTGTGTGCTGCAGCACAGGCAGGGTCTTGCAGAGATGAGCCAGGGCAGCCTGAGCGAGCAGGAGGCAGCAGGGGAGCAGCCATGAGATGCCTCGGGGGAATAATGACAACTTCTTAAGACAAGAAACTGACAGCCCTGCTGGAGGGGATTGTTACTGGACCCGACGGACGCAAACGCAAGCGAACTCCTCAGAGATGTTGAAGGCAGATGTTGAAGCTGAAGGCAGCCTGGGCTGCAGTCATTGTGTACTAGTGCATTTCACTGTCCTAAGGGGTAAGAGGCAGATGAGAACCATAGTCAGGACTCTAAATTTTAGTAAAACAAACTTCCAGCTCTTCAAGGAGTTGGTAAGTAGAATCCCATGGGAAATGGCCCTCAGGGACAAGGGAGCAGAACAGAGCTGGCAGATCTCTAAGGATGCTTTCCATAGAGTGCAAGAGATGGCAAGAGCCACCAATGTACACTTGCAGCCCAGAGGGCTAACCTCATCCTGGGCTGCATCAAAAGAAGAGTGCCCAGCAGATTGAGAGAGGTGGTCTCTGCTGAGACCACCTGGAGTGCTGTGTCCAGCTCTGGAGTCCCCAACACAAGAAGGATCTAGACCTGTTTGAGCGTGTCCGGAGTAGAGCAACAAAAATGATCAGAGAGGACTAGAGCAGCTCTCTGATGAGGACAGGCTGAGTTGGGGTTGTTCAGCCTGCAGAAGAAAAGGCTCCGGGGGGACTGTGTAGTAACATTCCAATACCTGAAAGGGGCCTGTAGGAAGGCTGAGGAAGAGCTGGACGTGAGGAAAAAGTTCTTTACTATGAAGGTTGTGGATCACTGGAACACATTCCCTAGAGAGGTGATGGAGGTCCCATCCCTGGAGACATTCAAGGTCAGGCTTGATGGGGCTCTGAGCAATCTGTTCTAGTGTGAGATGTCCCTGCTTATTGTAGGGGGGTTGGACTAGATGGCCTTTAGAGGTCCCTGTAGGAAGGCTGAGGAAGAGCTGGATGTGAGGAAAAAGTTCTTTACTATGAAGGTTGTGGATCACTGGAACACATTCCCTAGAGAGGTGATGGAGGTCCCATCCCTGGAGACATTCAAGGTCAGGCTTGATGGGGCTCTGAGCAATCTGTTCTAGTGTGAGATGTCCCTGCTTATTGTAGGGGGGTTGGACTAGATGGCCTTTAGAGGTCCCTTCCAACCCAAGACATTCTGTGATTCTATGAGAAATGACTCGTTTAACTCATGGACACAGAATGAGACTGCAAAACGGGCTCAGTGTCTTCTTGGGGACTGTCCCCGGCTGAGGGTCGCTGTGGGCAGGTTGGGTTCTCCTCCATCCTTATGGCTGTAACCCGTGTTTTCAGCCAGGAGAGGGAGTCAAAGACAGTCGTTCAAGGAGTGGGAACCCCAGGAGCCTGCAGTGGTAAACAAGGCCTTTCTGGAGCATCTGAGATTCAGCTCTGATTTATTTCTCTTCCAAGGCTTCATCCTTCCAAAGTGGAAAACATTTCGGTGACAGTGTGCCTGGCAAGAGATATGCCAGCATGGCAGCAAGCTGAGTGTGCCACAGGTGTTTATCTGCACAGACATTGCAGAGAAGGGGAGTACATTGGTTCAACTCCATGCTGATGTTGCAGTCCACCCCTTTTTTGGGTCAAGCTAGCTCAGAGCTGGGTGCAACCGGGCAAACTGGTGCCTAAACTGAGATCCGTTTGGATCTGTGTTAATTAGAACTGTTCATGAAGTTGCTCCATGCCCTTTCCAGTAGATTATGGGACAGATGAGGTTGGAAGGGACCTCAGGAGGACAAGAGACTTTACTTTGGTCCTTTTTTCATTTGTGCAGTTCCTGGGCACAGAGACCTGCAGCACAAGCATGGGAAAAGCATTCAGGAGTCCCAGGACAGAGGTAAGGCCTCAAAATGGCAACTGCAAACATAGTTTGGAGGCAGCTGTGTCTGGGCAGGAGCCATGTATTGGGAAGGCAGGTCTGTGGCCTCACAGCTGAAGGGATGTGGGAGATTCCCAGGTGCACCTGATCCAGCTAATTGCTGAAATGAGCAGGGAGGCAGGGCTGATGGGAGAAAAGGCTTAAAAACACCAAAGAGCTAGGAAATACTGGAGCTGCAAAGAGGAATTTATGCTGTGGGTTGCAAAACCTGGTTGGAATTTGCACCTCTCAAACAAGGGAGGAAAATACATCAGGGATGTGATGATTCCAGAGCTGACTGGTTAATAGTTGCTGGAACAGGGTGTCAGGAGTAAGCAGGGATGTTTGAAAGGAGTGATGTGTGAAGGAAGCTCTGTTTTGGGAAAAAAGAAGGGCAAGGAAACATGTGAGAATCCCCAGCAACTGCACTGAGAGGTGTGAAAAAAGATGTGAAGATAAGAGCAAGAGTTTCAAGCAGGTAAGAGGGAGCAAGGAGGGAATGTAGAAGTGAGAATACTGCAAAGTGAAGAAGTGCTGGTGGTGAAATGTGATTTTGGGGTGGACCACCAATGAAGTGACTACCTTACCTCAGTTTTCCTTATGTGGGGAATGTTGAACTCGAGGGGAGTGGTAGGTGGTGAATGAAAATGAGAGGTCCAAGCACCAAGCCAAGTTGTGGGGGAGTTGTAAAGTACTGGCACATAAAATCACATGAATGGTAGCAAGAGTTTATGTAATTGACTCTAACTGGTGTTGGCATCCTGTGACTAGAAACCAGGAAAGGCAGAATGTGGCTATAAGGAAGTAAAAGCTAAAAACTGAAAACAAACATCCAGGCAGTGACAGTCCTCCCCTAGCTGGAGAGTTTTGTCCTCACCCACAGCTGCAGGAGGGAGGACATACTACACCACATGCATGCAACCCTCTCCAGCCAGGAGGAGATGAACTGCACCAGCTCTGCCACTTCATCAGCTCCAAATCTACAGTGTTTTGAAGGAGCTTCAATCAGGGCTTGTGCTGCCTGACCTTGAGAGTCACACCTGGAGCCCTGTGGGGAATCCAGCCCTTCTCATGTCCATCTCTCCTATCACACGTGATACGTACCTTTCTCAGCTCTACTCCTGCCGTTGTGTTATAAATGAATGGCTGTTGGTGTTGGTTGATATTTAATGAAGCCTATGTAATAGTTTTCACTCATTTACTTATCCAAACAGTCTTAATACCCAGCCTGGGAAAGTTATCTTGGCTTCTTTAAGCTTTTCCACCATTAGCAATAAACATTTTACAGTCTTGGCAAGCTGAGGCAGAAAAGTGAGCATGACTTCAAACAGTGTTTCTCACAGTGAAGGCTTTAAACTGATATTAAATCACTAAACTGTGCAAACATAACAGTCCTGTAATAAAGATAATCTATGTACAGTTCAGCTAAGAGGGGCTCTGATCCTTGGGGTACAGGTGAAACCTCTGGGCCCCACAAATTACACAACCCTTTTGGGTAGCTCAGTGTCAGAGCAGAGAGCCACTGGTCCTGTAGTTTTGGGTCAGGTCTGCCCATGTGTGGGGCTGTGTTGTGTCTTGAGCCTGAGCTGCTTCTGTTGCACCAGTCCAGGAGCATGGAAAGGGCTGTAAGGGAACAGCAGCCCCTGCTCATCTCCCTGGGTCAGGCTGGTGTAAACCTGCTCCAAATGTGGTGCTTGGCTGTGATACAATCCAACAGCTATGCCTCTGCTCTCAGAGGGTGAAGTGACTGGGAAAATATGCCCTAAATTAGCATAAATATTCATGGTCTCAAAGCCTGGATGTGTACATCCTCTAGGACAGGTTTCCGTGCCTACTCTCACCCTGTGTTTTGTTGTGTGAGAAGGGGATCTCCCAGATGACACCCTCAGTTCTGGGAAGCAGAGTTCATGCTGCAGGGGATGGCCCCTGCTCTGCACGTGCTGTCCCCACACGTGTGGAAGTCAGAGGTGCATGCAAAGCTATGGAAACAGGCACTGATGCACAAATGCACCCAAATCTTTAGGATCTACCACCAAAGCAGCTGTACACAGGCAGGTGCCCCCCACCCAGGTACATAAAGTCAAGCTCACATGGTTGGACCTCCAGGAAACCAAGTGTGCAGTGCAAGACAGACAACAGCTGTGCCCAGCCAAGGCTTTGGGAGAAGACTTACCCCCCTCCTTGGCTTGACTGCCTTTAAGACCAGCAATGTTTTTGCAAAAGCTTGGCAAGGGATGTGCTTGGCAGGGCCTCTGAATGTTTTAAATATGACGGGATTTTTGTAGTTTAATTTACTCTGAACTGAGTGTTTTCCCAGTCTTCATGATGTGTCACTGTGCCCTGGCACACTGGAAGGAAAGCAGCTGTGTCTGCAGCAAGATGGGTCCTTGGCAAGATTAGTCCTCATGTGGGGCTGTGAAGTGCTGCTCAGGGACCTGTGCTCCTTGCGGCCCTTCCATGGTAATGCCTGCAGTGCTGCTTAGTGTGTCAGAGCAGGAGAAACTCTTGGTTTTGCTTCTCTAGGAACCAGATTGGTAAGTGGTGTAGGATACTTTCCAGGGGCAGGGTGAGGGAAGCTCTGCTGCTCCCTGGGTTTGACTGGGTGCTTTTGCTCTTGGGGCTTTCAACATGGTGCCCACCACAACCCCTTATATCAGTGGGAATGTGTGAAGCAAGGTTTGGTGTTGAAGTAACTTCTAAGCAATAGCTCAGGCACTTGCAGAGCCTTGGGGTGAAGGAATCCAGCTGTGTGAGGGGCTGCAGGCAGGAAATAGTAGGATTTCAATGGAAATGTAAAAGCCTGCAGTCCTGGAGCTGTGGAGGATCACAGTGGTCATCCTTCATCTGTGCCAGAAGTGCTGTAGTCCAGAGTCAGGGATTCTGGGCCTGGCACTAAGGGCTCTCTTTGCTTCTTCTGCCTCAAGCTTTGTTCTCTGTTGTTTGCTGTCTCAGCTGGTGCATGAACTGGGGATGTCCACATCTCTTTAGGTGGATCTTTAAGGCTTTGTGTCCTCTGCAAATCAGCTCTGAGTGGATCCTAGGATATGCATCAACCAATGTGCTCTATGTCAGTGGTTAATGGTAATAATCCATGGGTAGGATTAATTAATGGCTGTTTTTAAGACAGAGCCAGAGAGGGAGTCCTGGAAAGGAACAGAGAAGTGTATTATTGAGTTACATTGTTGTAATGATTTTCCTAGTCAGCAAGGGGAAACAGGTCATGTTCCAGCTGTGCGAACACCTGGTTGGCAGCTGCAGGGAGGAATTCCTGTCTGGCTCATGATGCTTTCTGCTGCGGGTGTCTATCCAGGCATGTGCCTCAGGCAGCTCTTGCACTGCTTATTGCAACTGTGGCAGTTTCTGGCAGGAAACAGCCAGAACAGCTCCCCCAGACCATCTAGTATGGGGTTCCCCAAGCTCAGAAGGGCTCACTGGTCTTTGTGTGTCTATGGGGTCACAAGGAACTGCAGGTCCCAGCCAGGCAGAGTTGCCAGATGGGAGGGACTGAAATGGAGCACGGCCTGCAGAGCCCAGCAGTTTGTGTAACCTGTATCTTCTACTGAACTCCCAAGTTAGGGGTGGCCTCAGGCTTCTGAAAGCTGATGAAGCAGACATGATCAGGCAAGCCTGGCATCACTCCAGGTCCAAAGCCCAGAGTAAGCCTTGGAAATGCAGTTCCCAAACCACATTCCTTCCCAAGACCCAGGTTAGACTTGGAGCTCTTCTCCCCCTGGGCTTGAACTGGGAGCACTGTTGACCCCAGAAGCCTCTTTTCTCTTACAGAGGACACTGAACTGAGGGACGTGACTGCAGTCTTGTTTGTGCCGAGCTCTCCTGCTCCCTCCACACCTAATGGAGCTGACACTATATTGCCATTTTTATTGGCCTGGCTGGCAATTTTTCAGGTGCTAGGTGTGTTTATGATAGTCAGGGTCACACCTCAATTAGGAATGGGGAGAGGGATTTTAAACATACCCACACCTTACCCTTCCTCCTCCAGCTTTTGCAGGTGGAAAGGGATTGTGAGGTGCATGGCTTGAATTCCCAAACTGGTTGGTGATATCGGCACTCAGCCTTTTGAGGGGACTGGCCAGCCTGGCACACAGAACTGCCTGGCTCAGCAGTGCCACGTTGCTGAACCATCCCTGCTGCCTCCTGTACACAACTATCTGTGCCTGTGTGTGCACTTGCAAGTTTAATAGCAGCAATAGTTGCTTTTGTCAGAGATGTGAGCCATAAAACTTGTTTGCCAGTCGTGTTTTTTTTTCCTTCCCCACTGAGATATGAAAGCTGTGGAAAAGGCTCCAAAGCGTGTTGGCGATCCCAGATGAAGATTATATAAGGAATATTAAAAGAATGCATTTCATAGTGGCCAGAGGACCTAAAAATACCACTTTCACAGCCTGGACATTGTGAAAAGATCTCGCAGCTGGAGATACTGCTTTCCAGGAAACCATCCTTAGTCTAGGTTGCAAGCACATAAGACGACAGTAAAAAGCTCTTGTGTCCAAAAACAACATAAGGAAGTTGTCTTAAAAGCTGATACTAGTTGTCCCTACAACAGCCATCTTCTGTGACATGGGACGTTGCCTGTGGGCTCCAGGGAGTCCAGCAGGATAAAACAGAGCCCATCAGTGGCAAGACCTGTGTCTCAGGGTGATTCCAGGCTGGAGTGGCAGAAGAGATGAGGGTTGAGACAGAATGCCACTTAAGGGCAAGGCTGTCACTGGGGGTAGCGTGTGGGGTTCTTTGCAAGGGAGCTGAATCCAGCACTAAGAAACTTCCTGTAGGGACTGCACTGATTTAAGATTAACCAAGTAAAGGGCAACCTTGATAGAGAAGTTAATGGGAAGAAATCCAGAAGACTTTATTACTTCAAAGATTTGATATTATATGGAGATTTTAGGGGTTATACCCAGGTAAGACCAACTGTGGGTCAGAGTACTCCTGTGGCAGGCAGAGGAGCCCTGTTTTTCACTCCACACTAAAGAGAAGGAACCAACTTCCTTTGACTGGACTCACAACTTGGACACTGTGTCCATAACACATGTCCAAGTTCTGCCTCTGCTGACCTTGCTCAGGCATTCAGTGATGGCATCAAGGCTCCAGATCATCGTAGGTGCACACATAGTAAGGACATGTTGTCTGAGTTCTGTCCTGTTCTGCAGAGTCCTTGGCCCCAGAGTGGAAGCAGGCTCTATCTGCTGTCTCCACACAGTGCTCAAGCACAGTCTGAATCTCATCCCTGCATCTTACACCTGCTGAGAGTTTTTACCAGCACTCTGGATGTGCAAGTGGGATGGAAGATCAGGCTGCTTCTCATCCCTCATACCTGGGATGAGACTGCCCACCTCATTTCACATGGAGGGCAGGACATGGGCGAACATGAGGGGCATCTCCTGCAGATCACAGCTGAAAATGCTGGATGTTGTTCCTCCCCAGATACCTAATCTTTACAGCCATCTAGACCTCTCTCCCCTCTTCGTGTTATCTTCCTGGGCATGCTACAGCTGAGAGCAGGCTCCCGTGATCAGAGGAGCAGGTCATTAAGAGCCTTCTCTAATTGTTGGTGTATTTCTTCACCTTTACAACCAGTGACAAATTGACTTTCACTTTATCATCTTCTGGTGCCCTGTGGGCTAAGTCTGCCTTTGGCTGCACCTGTGCAGCAGGTTGGCTGTGTGTGAAGCAGAGCAGAATCATCACCACAAAGTACTCAGAAGTTACCTTTGAAATACAAGAGGGACTTAAAAATGAACATGTTCAAAATGCTAATATAACATATTTTGGCTTCCTTTGCTTGACTTTCAGAGTGTGGTTACTTCAGGTCTTTAGTCTCTCTGGAATCACAAAAGAAAATATTTATTCTTCATGTTTGTTTTTCTTTTAATGAAACTTGGGATTGTTATTCAATATTATGACTCCACCACAGGTGGCTTCAGGACAGACATCAGCTAACATGAGGCTTACCAGGAAACAGTGACAGCTGGCAACAGCATCAAACACTTGTTTGGGCTTTTTCCTCAAAGCACAGATGCTTTGTGCTCAGACCAACAAGGAGGTGAGCCCCTTGATTTAAAATAAATCCTCCCAGAAGAAAGAAATCCATCTGTCTGGGAAAAGTTAGAAAATATTTTTGCATTTATTTCTTTTTTTTTCTTTTTTCTTTTTTTTAAATGAATACAAACTCTAGTGAAGAAATATTCCTCTGTTTCCATTGGAAGGCAGTAACCAGCAAAAATTAATGTACAGTATTGAGGAATGCTTGGTGCAAATGGACCAAAAAGGGTTCCCCACAGAGTATCTCTAAGTACAGGAAAAAAAAAGGTGCTGCAGTTGGAAAAGACAGCCTGGTTATCACAGGGTTGTTTGGGTTGGGTTTTTTTCTTGCATTTAATCTCCCAATTATAAATAATCAATGTGATTTACAAAATAATTTACAGAAAATGATTGGATTCATCATTGCAATAAATTACTGGGTACTCTGCCACCAGCCTGCAGAGGGGATCCAACACTTCTGGCACCCTTAGCACAGGGAAAGGTGGTTCATCTTTGCTTTGGGGATCAAGGGCCAGACCTGCTGCTCCTCTGGCTGGACTGGCTCAGATTCCTCCCCACCAGGGACCTCTTGTGGTTCCATCAGCCCCATCCTTCTGAGAGGCCAGCACCCCACACAGTCCATGGTTAGTGGGAGCTGCTGTGGGTGGTGCTGCCAAAAATGGCTGGAGCCTGGAGCGGTGCAGCCAGAGAGGTGAGTGCAGGGGGCTCCTGGTTCAGCTGTAAACCAAAGGTCAGGCCTGTGGGCTTGTGGCACAGGGAAATGGAGATGGGAGGGAGCAGGGTGGGTGGGCAGGAGCAGACCCAAGGCTGGGGCAGACCCAACGGGCTTGGGTGAGACAGGGTTTTTGCTTGAACTCTGTTCTTTGCAGGACTCGAAGCCTTGTGGTATTGAGATTGCTGCTCTCCAACCCTCTGGGGTCTGAAGGAGCCATAACAAATTCTGATTGGTGTTACCTACAAAGCTGTTATCAGCCACTCACTCTAAGCTGAAGGAGTGGCACTGGACTGGACAGGTAGATTATATGGGATATCTCAGCTTTAAAGCTGGGTCTGACCTCTGATCCTGGGTGACAATGCTTCCAGCATGTGGGCAGCTCAAGGCTTTGGTCCATCCTGCAAGGCTTGGGGTTTTCTTGCCCTCACAGGTCCCTCCATATCATACATCCTCCCCACCCTGCTTCCTTCTAAATAGGCATCCAGTGGTCTTCTCCTGACCACTGAGAAGCAGTAGTGGGGCTGATGATGTTTTGGGCAGTGCTGCTCATAGCCAGCCTGTGCAGGGGTGAGTGACCCCATCCCATGAGCTGAAATCTCCTGAATCCCGTGGTCTCTCAAATTCCCAGTCCAGGTAGACAGGAGGCAGTAGCAGTGTAGGGGAAGAACTTGGCAGTGGTTATCTCTCTGAGCCTTGTGGTTGGAGAGCAGTTATGGCACAGAAACAGTAAAACCCCTCAAAAGGCAGAAGGATCCAAATAGTGGAGAATCCTGGTGGGCCAGAGTTTGCACCAGTATCAGCTAAAACAATCTCTTAGAGCTGGCTGTGAAGGTTAGCTTTTTGGATGGGGACACCATGCAAAGACCTGGGACTAGTAAAGGCTGAGGAGCAGTTCTGCCAGTGCTGCCTGAGCAAAACCCATGTGCTTCACCTGCTGCAATGCTCCCAGGGGAGCGTCCATGTCTGTCAAGTTTGGCTGGACTGAGAGCTGTCTGGGGAGCTGGTGTGGCTGTGGGAGGGAAGCTCTCTATTGACACAGCTCAGAGAATTGCTTCTTCACAGGGTCTGGTCTGACTGTCCCCAGCCAGTCCCTGCAACCTCCCTACAAAGGAAGGTGGAAATCTGGCTCTTCTTACAGGGACTGAGGGTTTCAGTTAGGCTTCAGCCTTAGTTCTGGGACTCAGGGCTGCCCGTGGGACAAGGTGTCCACAGCAGGAAGACAGCTTTTGGTAGTGGTGGTCTAGTCCAATAAGCAAGTCTGTGTGTTTGCACCCAAGGACCTCTGGATGGCTTTTCTTTTCACAGTGACAGAGTCAGTTTGGGCTTTTCTCCAACACGGTCTTTTAAACGAGGCCAGCTGCTCTTCAGATTGCTAGATGACCTCCTGTTTTGTGATGGCAGGTTGTGGGATGGAGGTGGGCTGTTTTGCCACAGTGGCAATGGCCCCAGGCAGCAGCTTGTATTGCTCTGCTCCTGAGCCCGCAGGTGGAGATGGCTGTGGAGTTTCTGGAGTAGCTACAGAGAGAGAAACAAAATTAGAAGAGGACCTCACAGACCTGACAGCACTGGGATCTGTCCTCAGTTGTGCAAGGTTCAGGTGTAAGCAAGGTAGAGGCTTTGTAGCAAAACCACAGCTCCAGATGGCTTGTGTGTTTGCTGCAAGGCAGCCTGGAGACACAAGCATGGTTACATGTCCTGGAAGATCCACGATAGCAAACATTGAGTGAGGGGAGCTACTGGCATTTTGACCTGTACTGGCCACTTTTTGGTCAGCTGAGGTCATCTCAGCCCAAATTCTCAAGTGGTGGCCCTATATGGTCGACCACATTCTCTTGTGCTTTTGTAGATGGCAAAGTGAGGTGTGTCTGAACCTTTCAAGGGAAGGGAAGCCTTTCCACTGATTTCAGTAGGCACTGGATGGGATCATTCATACCTGAATTTAAGAGTTATGGAAAAGTTAGAGTCTGCCAGGGAACATGCTGTTGAATCAGTCTAGCCTAATCTAATCTAATCCACCTCTGTGTCTTTCCCTCCTTTCTGCAGAGGAATTTCTCATACATTCATTATCAGAGACTCTGTCTTGCATGGACATTTCCTTGCAAGGGTAGAAACCACCTCCACAGGCATGCTGGAAAGCTGCTGGGAGCTCTCAGTCTGGCAATACTCACACATCTGCCCGTTGTGCATCTGAGGAGGCATTGTGTTGGCCACAATGACATTTGTTCCCAGGTTGTTCTCCTGGATCAGGTGAGGGTGCAGGGGGTGGTGAGTGTGCGGTGTTTCACTTGATGAGCCTAAAAATGTGCATATGACATCAGTTGCCATGATGACAGAAGGAGACAGTTCAGATGGGTAGACCCACTGCACCAAAATACCCAAGGCTTTGGGTGTGATCAGCTTGTGCTTATGTGATTGGAGCACACCCTTCCCCACATCCTCCATGGTTTTCCTTGGGCTTACTAACCCCTCCCTGCTGCCTGCATCTCCCCTTAGATGGGATTACACAACCTCTTGGGTCACATCTCCACGTAAAGAATATTACACAAAGAAGTGTCAGCTTCTCATTTTGTTTTGTCCCATTGGATGTTCCCAGTAGAAAATCTGGGACACACTTTCAACCTGACCCTTCAGACCCTTTTGTTTTGATGACTCCCTTCTGGGACTGAGGAGGATGAGTGAAAGAGCTGCTGGTAGGATTTTAGTGATTGCATAGCAAAGCTTGGCCACGTGCAGAGAGCTGGGAATGCTTCTCTGCAAATAGATGCACAGCTTACACATCTCTTTTGGGGACCAGGAATGAGGACACTTCATCACCAGTGCCAATGACTGGGGGAGATGATTGTGTGTGAGTCAATGCCTAACCTGCATGCAAGCTACATCCACCTTTTTTTGGGTAGGCAGTGATGGCTGTGGAGGTTCTCAGAGGGATGGTGGTCAGGGAACGCGGAGAGGCCTCTCAGGACCCTCATACTCACCTCCCAGCAGCATCTCCTGGAGCAGGTTGTCAATCTTAGCCATGCCGAAGAGCTTGACAAACTGGATCTGTTCTATCATCTGCCAGGTGATGCTCTGCAGCACGGGCAGCAGCAGCAGCAGCTCCCCGAAGCGGCCCCGCGAGTCGTACTGCCGGTCGTTGATGTAGTCCTCCAGGCTGACCTGCACCTGGTACCGCATCCGCTTGATCTTGGAGGGGTCACTCAGTCCTTTGGCATCTGAAACAACCAACAGAGCAAACTATCCAGGCTGCTTCCCTCGGAGCTGCCCTTCAGTGGGAGCATGAAATCCAGGCACAGGCTGAGGTGACCTGTCTCTGATGACCACCTGCTGCCATGGGTGGCTTTTCTCTCTTTTGGCTGACTTCTCCCTCTAACAACAGTTTGGCCCAGAGAGGAGACCAGGCAGCATTTCCACAACTCAGTGTTGTCAGCATAACTCAGACTTAGCCCCCTTTGATGGTAACTGTCACTGAGCTGGAGCATACCTGGGTCAAAGAAGATGATGGCTTTCAAGCAGGCATATTCGTTGTCATCTATCTGCAGCTCCTGGAAGGGCAGGACCAACTCGTCCAGGATGCGGATGGCCACACGGTTCACCTCCACCAGCTCAGGGCAGTTCCGTGGGATGATGTGGTCATTTCCTTTGGACAAACACCACAAAGACCATCACCTTGTCATTGCCCAGGACTTCTCAAGGGTAGCAAGGAGTTCAAAACCCAGGTAACCAATGCGGAGATCATTTTGAGGAATGGATGAAGATGGAAGTAGTTCCTCCTTCTGCCCCTTTCCTGGCTCAGCCTGCCAAAAATGCTGATCTGGGTTGCCAGAGCAGCCCTCTTTACTCAGGAGTCACTCAAGCAAGGAGAAGCTGACTGTGGAGCAAGAGCCTTTTTCTCAGTCTCACCACAAAGCTGAGGGGACAATGTGAACTGTCACATTGTTCACAACCCAAAGGTTGTGCCAGGCTCACTAAAATACAGAAGAGATCAAGAAACCACCCTCCACAAAGGATGCCCACAAATGCTGAACCCCCCTCTCTCTCCTTCACCTTGACAGGGAAACTTTGTAGAAGCAGAGGGGACAGGAGCAAAAGTGCTCCATTTACCTAGCAGCAAGACATCCTTGAACACCATGGACCTCTTGGCAGCTCCCAGTAAGAGATGTTCTCCTGCATGTGCTCGCAGCAGTGCTACCTGCAAGGGCAGGGAAAAACTTTTTTGGTGATGCAGACAAAGACAAGCTGTGATTTCCCATCAGCAGGACAGAAAGCCCAGCATTCCTGTCCTGCTCTCGAGGATGGGGAGTGAGAGCCCCTCTCCAGTCACAGTAAGATGTAAAAAAATTGTTTACTCCTGTGCATATACAACTATAAATCCAGCAGAACCAGTAGATAATAGCACCCAAAACATCCCATATTTGTGCCACATGTCAGGACCAACATGTTGGACTGTCCAGGACCTCAGGTCAGCAGGTCACACTGGGCCACTTACAGATAAAGCGACCAAGAGCAGACGATGCTCCAGCCTGGGATGTGGGGAGAAGTACAATCTCCTGCTGTGACCAGTTGCTGTCCCACTGAAATAATGTTCAGGAGGGACCCACGTCCCCCCAGCTGCTGGGGTCACCCTCTGGCCATTCCTCCCCTCCACAGCAATGGGCATTTGGGCCAGGGAAGCCAAGGGGATGTTTTTCTGCCTTGACGTTAATGATTGAAGTGTTCCATTTTACACCCTCCAGTGGCTCCTGAGAATGTTCTGAATCTTCTGCCCTCCTTCAGTTAAAAATTTCAGAGATTTAGGGAGAAACAGAAGTTAACAATTGGACAGCCTGACACAGAGACTTCTTAATGTCCAGCCAGGAGCCTCTGCTGGAGAAAACAATCATTAAACATTAATGGAGAGGTACTGAAAAGTGTGCCCTGATGGGAATGGTCCCCTCTTTGTGTGTTATTGCTCAGCATCAGACAAAACCAAGAGAAGTCCTACCCTGCCAGAAATGCCAGGACAATGTATCACCTGTAGGATAGAGTTCTGGTTAGAAAAAATGCTGGTGCCTGAAAGAGGCTTTTGGGTTGTTTTTTTTTTGCAAAGGGTGAAAAAGAGTTATGCAAAATAAACAGAGTGGAGATCCTTGCAAAGACTACACACATGGTGCTGGGGAAGCTGTATCTATGTGCCCAAATCTAGCCTCTCTCTATCACCATCCAAACATAGATGAATGTGTTGGCTGAGCTGCTTGTAATTTCCAGAGCTGCACAAACCTGAGCTTTCCTGTCTGATGAGACTTGGAGAAGGACAGAAGAACTGAGTCCCAAGGGGGAGCAAAGCCCTCACTAAGACATTTCCTACCTAGTGCAAGTTCAAGAAAGCTCAGTTTGGAGCCACCATTTTTGCTTCCATAACATTTACTTGTTTGAGCAGGGTTAAAGTAAATTAGTTCCAACAAGACAAAACCATCTCATTTGATATTTTTTTGTGCAGTGATCAACCTGAGATACATCATTCCATTGTGAACTGGGATAAATATAAAAACTGTAACACAACAAAGTAAAACTTTAACTTTGAAATGGCTTTGCCCCACCAAACCCAGTGCTTTGACATTTTGGTGCAGAGGAAGAATGAGGGGTTAGATATGACCTTTCCTATAAAAATATTGGCAGAGATGATTCATTCTCAGGCAACATTTGAATGGCAACGTAACAGCATTTCCCAACTTTAAATATTCCCACTGGACATGTCTTGACTGGCTCTCATGCCCCTTGGGCAGCTGCTTTGCACATAGTTTTGCTCACTCCTGCTCCCTGGCATTTCTGTCCTTGCTCCTGCACTCCCCTAAGTATCTGCTGCCTCTTCTCACACTGTCCTTTGAAAGCACAGATGTCCTTAATTGAGTAGTTTTAATGCAGCCCAGTTTTTCATCTCCAGTCCTTTGGGACAGATTGGGAGCTGCTCATCATGGGAATGGCTGGTCATAACAGCAGACCTGTTTCAGTTGAGTGGAGCCTGTGGAGCATGCTGAGATCCCACCCCTGTGGGAAGGCAGGGTTCAGAGAGTGTCATCTTTAGGCTTTATTTTGTTCTTTGAGACATTTTGCAGCCCCGCTATTGTAAAATGAGCTCACGTGGGAATGGCTGTAGTTTGTGGAGTTATTAACCAGGGTTACTGCCTCTGTTCCAAAAGGCACAAGGATGCAGTGGGTCATGAGAGCTGCCCCAAGCCTCCATGGGCTGCAGCCTATTTGCTGTGTAAATGTTGTTTGCCACTGGAGTCCATTTTGCTTTTCATTATTTTTCGAGTTATATTTGCCCTGGGGGTTGAACAGATTTCTTACCATTTTGAACAATTCAGCACTTGCACTCAAGAGAAAAAAGGGAAATACCCTCCTGTGTTAATAGCTCTGAATTCCCTGGGCTCTGTGCTGATGGGTGATGACTGAAGAGCTCAGATTTAGGGGGTTTTGGTCAGCTGGATACTCTCACTTTCTGGATATGCTTTTTCTTCATGATATAAAAGCTGCCTCAAGGTCACTAGGGCTGGAGCCTGATCCTGCTGCCTTTATGCCTGTACACTGGGCAGATTGGAAATACCTTCCTACCTGTGGCAAGACCTGTGCTGGCCACTGCCAGCAGTGCTACAGCCCTTCCTTCTGGAGCCTCCCCACCACCCACATGTGCTGTTCAAGGCTGGGCACACATAATGTCACAGAATCCTGTGCTGTAAGGCCTCTGAAATTTAGACTTACACAGGAGACATCTCCTTGTATCTCTTTGAAACTGCCTGAGATCCTGCAGTGCAGTTTTGTAGAGGATATCAAACCCACTGTGCTTTCCTTGGTTAGGGAGTCAACAAATGTAATTTTAGTAGTTTGTGTTCAATGAAGACATATTCCTGTTTTTTAACACTGAAGAGAGATTTTCTTATTGCCTTGGGAACAAACCTGTGTTTAGTTTCAACAATTCCACACTAGGAGAGTGGATACAAACATGTTGCCAGGCAAGAAGCAGAAAGATAAGTGGGGAGATTTGGTTTTAAGTCTTCAGCAGACCTTAGGCTAGAAGTCTGTCCTACTCAGTCTGATTACCCTAAGCTTTTGTAAAGCACTTCAGGTTTTCAAAGTGCTGCCCAAACTATGATGCATAAATCACTGATAGAGCCATGCAAAATGCTCACCAGATTATGCGTCTAATTTGAGCTCAGGGTTATCATGCCTGTGCTCATCGACTGATTAGCTGCACATGCAAATGCCATTGTATGGATGCCATTGCCAATCAGCTGCAGCAGGTAGGATAACAGTGAACAATGCCTATTTTCTTTGAAGGTCTCAGCTGCCTGGCTCTCCTTTGGCTCCCTGCTGCCTTCACCAGGGCAGAGCAAGGTGGGGTGAATGGGGGGACTTGCCTGGTCATCCAGGGGCAGCTCACAGAAGGCAGGGATGTACTTGGCCCACTCCACCAGCACCAGCAGCTGCTGTTTCATGGACTCGCACACGTCAGAGATATTGGCAATCTTCTTCCCTCGGATGTCTCCATTGATCACAGGAACTGGGGATGATATCTGGAGGGAGAGAAGAGATCCTTCAGCTTTCAGAGGAAAAATAGACACCTTGGGTGTGCTGATGCAGACTCCTGCATCAGTGATTACTTTTTCCTGTTACACACGCAGCCCCCAGAGTATGTGGCCCAGCACAACTCATTTAAATTGAGATCAGCTTGAGGATCTGTGAACATGAAACACTTTAGAGCTGACACTGTGGATCATCTTGATAAACTGTCATGCCTGAAAAACACAGAAGAAATGTTTTTAAAGCCAAGATCTTCCTCCCACTGAACAAATGTGCTCAGTCAAGATCCAGGAGGCAACAGAGGGGCTAGTGTAGCAGTCAGCTTCACCAGGAGCACATCCACCCAGTGCTGCTGCACAAGATACTTGGTCCCACCAAAGGGCAGAGAACTGCTCCCCTTTCCACCCTGCTCTGAAGCCAGTGCTTGGCCAGACGTGCCTTGTCTGCTTTTGACAGAAGACATGCAGGCTCTAGTTATCCTCCTGTCTGAGGCACTGTGAACACAAGAAGTCTCTGCTGCAGGTAGCTTTCCAGGTCTGACATTGCTTTCTTCTTCACCATTGCATTTAATGGTGAGCACCATTCATATTTGACATTACCCACTTCGAAATGCTAGAGTTTGAAGTAAAAAATCTCCTAACCATTCCCAAATGGCAAAGCTGTGTATGTGCAAATGTGTCCACAGGACAGGTTGCAATTTTTGCATGGTGAATTATTTATGATTGCAAAGGCAAGTGGGGCCATTTCATTTGCGAAAGACAAGCCTGACAACTCTGCAAGTACTATCACATGGAGCTGGAGAGCACATTTCCCCCAAACCAGGCACCCAACTTCCTGCCCAGTTCTCATGCATAGCTACTCACCCAGCTCATCTAAAAATTTGCCCTTAGTCACTACTTTATCCTCATGCTTCTGTAAGCAATTAACTCAAGCCCATCGCTGCCCTCTGCCTGCCCTCTCTGCTCTTCTACAACATCAGCTTTTCCTGTCCTGTTCCTGCCAGCATTTGCAGCTTGGACCCTGCCAGCCTCCCCAAGGAAATGGAGTTCAAATGCCACCTACTTTTTTTTTCAGGTTGCAGTACCTGGAAGCTTTCCAGCTCTCAAGCTATTATTGAATAAATAAGATTGTAAAAATCTCACCATGTATTACCCTAATCAGGGAGCCCGGAAGGCTTAGCAAATAAATAAAGACCTCTGAGTGAGTGACCCGAGATCTTGGAGAAAGCAGCTCCTCAGCAGTATCTTGTTCTAATTAGCTAGGCACAAAAAAGTTACCAATTACTGTGCTGGAGCCTGCCTTGTTTAATGAGTCTCCCTGTGCTCTGTGGGAGAGCAAGAGCTCCCCTGGATTTGTCGATGGTTGTAGTTTTTATCAGCAGACCCTGCTTAATTTACACATGATGCCACTGCAGGACTCAGAGTCCCGGAAATGTCCTTCACTTGTAGATCTGGTGACTTGAGATCCCATTATCTCACACCTCTGGGAGCAGCACCAATCTTATTTTTATGGGGTATATAAATATATGAGGGCCTGCGTAAGACAAGGTGAGATGTAGGATGAGATTGGAGGTGCTTCTTGTGCACAGGATTGGCCATGGCACTTCTGACACATCCTTTCCTTGAGGAAGTGGACCTTACAGCCTGAGCCCTAGTGTGGAGCCCAGAGCATGGCACATCCTGGCCTGGAGCATCTCCCTGGACAGCATCTCCCTTCAGGGTAATGTGACCCTTGAAGCAAGGCAGATCATGGACTGTCAACTCGAATCCCTCATCATTTTTCCTGGGACAAGGAGTGCTGCTCTCCTCAGCTCCCTTGAAGAGTGGCAGCTCTTGCCTCCAGCACAGCCCCATCCTCATCACTTGTTCTCACAGACAAACCCTCCCCACAGACTTTGTGCTCCCCTCCCATCCTGTCCCCTCCCAGACAGTGCTGATCTGATGGACACCATTTGCAATATCCAGATTCTTAACTCAGAGTCATCTTTTCAGGTGAATGCTGTAGGAAACAAGCCTTGGCAGTCTGCTGGTGAAATGGGGAGTTTCCAGCAAACACTGGAAAGAGTAACTGTATAAAACAAACCTGAAAGTGATTCCTTGTGAAACTGTGCAGGAAGCCAGAATCCAAAGTTCCTAACTTTGGGCAAAGGAGGCTGCTTGTGTGAGGCCAGCCCCTTAGCTGGCTTAGGCAGCCACAGCTCCTTGGGTTGGTTGTACCCTGTTTTCTTCAGCTGGCTTTCCAGCCTTCATGTGTCCCATCAAAGCAGAACTGAATGTTGCATATTAATACAGTTGAGTTCTGGACCAAGGAGGGATGGTTTCAGGTAACAAATGCCTTTGAAAAACCAGTGTTGACTTGGCAGAGAAGTTACTTATAAAAGAGGTGGTAATTTGAAGACTCAGTTGTTAAATACTCTGGCTCTACTGGCCAAATTGCATGATGTGCCTGATGCTTTTGGATTTCCCAGAAAAGAAGGAAGAGGTACCTGTTGTGCCAGGACTTCTGCCTGCAGTAAGACATTGATGGAGGGCAAGCTGCTGTCTTCATAACTTGATCTCCGGGTGCTGATTCGGTCCCGTTCATTTTGTACAGCTGCAAGAGAGTATTTTTGGCTGAGCTGCAGGTCGTTCGTGGCAATGCAGCCTGAAAGCTAGCACAGACTTTTAGCATTCCCCTTCCCTAGCTGCAGTTTCCCAGCTTCCCTCCCTGGCAGGGGTGCAACTGTGTCTGGTTTGTGGTGGGATGCCTGTGGAGATGACTACATCTGGCTGTGCTGTTTGCACATTTGTTTTATTAGGCTTTCCTAGGATGGGGTCTTTTCAGAACCCAAATACCTGGTTCAAAGCCTGTAGAGTTAAATGGGAAAGTTTCCTTTCAAAGGCTCTAGCACAAAGTTTTTTTGTCAAGAGATGGGATCTGAAACAGTGGCTGTGCTTACATATGCCGCCCAAAGCTTATGTGTGAAATGGAGGAGTTGAGTATCTGCCTGGCTGCTTTGTCCACAGCACTTCTGTGAGCTCCTCTGGAGAAGCTCTTGCACTGGGTACGTGCAGCTGGAGAACTTCTGTCTAAGCTACAATAAGGAAGGAAGTGCAGAACAGCTCCTGCTTATCTCTCCAGAGCAACAGAGCTCTCTCATGCCTTATTGCCAGGAGACTCAGAACAGATTTGACCCCAACATGCCTCCCTGCTTGGTGTAGCCTGGAGGAGCTGGGCTTTGAGTCTCGAGGTGGCAGCAGCCAGAGCAGAAGCAGTAGTGCTGAGGGGGAGGATCTGCCTCTCCCTGCCATGAGGCTCTGGGCTGGCCATAACTCACCACGGCCATGCCAGTCAAAGCCATCTGCTCAAATAAGGTATTGATCGATGGCAGTGGAAACAGAACAGTCCCTGCCTTAGGCTGGTGGCTCTCTGGATTGATACCTTCTCAATGTATAAATCCACCTGATAAAAAGCAATAATGAGGCTGGGCCAGAAGAAAAGCCCTGCAGTCAGCGGCTGTAAACAGGAGCTCTCAAGGTTATGCTGCTTGTTATCAGTAGCAGGCCCCCGAGTTCAGTCACGCCATGATGTTTTCCAAATGTTTGCTCAGTATTAGCTGGTCATGCACCTAATGTAACTTCTATTGAATATTAACAGACAGCAGCAAAGCTCTGGGCATGGGATGAGCAGGCGCTACAGGGAGAGGAGGATTCCTATGTTCTTCAGGAAAAGCCAAGCCAAGTTCCTTGCAATACCTTATCCCCTTTAACAGGGGAGAAATGTTCCTGCTCAGAGGTGTTCCTGCAGGCTGGTGTTGCTAGGGAAGCCACCCAGGTACCACTGGTACCTCCCTGTTGTCTTCAAGGACCCTTTTTCTCCTAAGTTTCTCCTTGAAGGGGTTTGAATTGGGAGGAGCACAGAGTTTAATTTCTCTGCAAAGGAACAACAGGGCCAAATGTCTCCTGGTTGTCCCTTTGCAGACATCTGTGGGGTGAACTCTGAGAGGTGCCAGGCAGCTTCTCTGGGCTGCTCCTGGCAGTTTGTCCCTGGACCAACAGGGCCACCTGTGGGGCCACCAGCAGGACCACAGCAGCCCCAGGTTTCTTTGCCATTGTGAGCGCTCCTGACAACCAAGCAGGGAGGAACAGGGTGAGTCCTGTCATGTCTGAGTCATGGGCACCTGGAAGGGCTGCAGAGACAGGGAGGCAGGGAAGTGGTGGGGTAGGCCTGGGCGATGCAGAGGGTTGGGTATCTTTACTCATTTTATATGGAGTTAAATAACCAAAATGTTCCATCTTGCTCTGGGACCTTTTTGCCATGGCTGATCTATCAGATAAAACTAAGCTCTCTGCAGAGGATCAGCAAGAACTCATATGCCCATTAGGAAAAAAAGGGGCAAAATGACAGTTGGACCTTTGCTGGTCTCACCCAGCCAGCTGTAGATTTCATAGTGACTCTGAGGCAACAGCACTTACAGCACTTTTCCCCAAGTGTTTCCAAAATGTGCAGGGCGTCTTTGGAGTTTCTGCTTCTCACTGATGTTGAGAAGTGTTCCCAGATCACTTAGGTGCCCCAGCTATGTGGGAGCTCAGGTGCTGTGTGTGTCAGTGTGAGCTAGTGAGCTCAGCAGCCCCTGCTGCAATTTGTGTGGCAATTTTGGGACACCAGCATGGCCCTGTGGGACTCTCGTGGACTTGTCTTTGCTGGTATTTTGAGAGGTGCCCTAAGAAGGGGCCCTGAATTGAATTTGGAAGCACACAGGCCACCCCCTCCCCAGCCATGCCTTGCCTCAAAACCCTCCCTACACCCCCTGTGAGGGGGTCTGGGTCTGTGCAGGAGAGCACTGTGGAGGGGAGCCCGGCTGGTTAGGTGAGCATGTACACAGCAGGGACTGGCCTTGGGCTGCCAGGGCTTCCACAAACAGCCAGTGTGACTGCTGCTGCTGCCAGGGGGAGTGCGGGGAAGCCGTGCCAGCACCCACCTTCCTTCTTCATTCCTGCCCGGAAGCACTTCTTAAGCCTGCAGTATCGGCACTGGTTCCTTTTGTCTTTGTCTACCACACACTGCCTGTTAAACCTGGGAAGAAACAGAGGTGTGAGGAGCAGCAAGACTGAGCCTGAAGGCAGGACAAGACAGTCTCAAACTCTGAGATACTCTCAGAGCAGATTCCTGAGGCTGACCCTGAGAAAGGAGCCCCAGTTTGTGCCATTTTCACCCTTGCTTTAACCTGAGGTTTCTTCTTTGCACTGAACACCTCAATACCTTGTTTTACTTCTGGATGGTTAGTAAGGATGGGCCAGAGCTGACAGTCACATGCAGGAGCTCAGGCTAACCACTAGGATGCTTGTGATGGACTAACAGAGTGGAGCTAGAAGTGTGAGCCAGGAGGGTCAGAGTCACCTTGGTAGCCTCTGTTTTAACTTAGATCCCAGTGAGAAGACAGGAAGAATGCATTTATTCTGGATTTTTAAAAAGGGTAGAAGGTTGTTCTGGAGCTAGTAAGGTTAAGAAGTGGGTTTAAGTTCCTGCATCTCTCCAGGGCTTGCTTCTTATCTCTGGACAGCATCACTGGTGTGTGAACAGCTCTGCAGCCTTAGAGAGGCCTTGAGAAGCAACTGGCTCCTTCCCTCCACATTTGTGTCACCAAATCCATCACACATAGCAGGGCAAGCAATGGTCTCCCATGGATGTGGCTCTTGCATGCAGCACAAGCCTGGTAGCCATTTGCAGCATGAATTTCACTTGCAAATTTGCTCTAATTTACTGCCGATTGAAGCTTGTAAAGTAAGGACAAAGGCATACAGAGCTGGGGAAGGGCTCCCAGCCGTGGCCACTTCTGGAGCTTTTGAAACCCCTTGTTTCTATTGTACTTTTTAAAGCCCCAAGCTAAGATTTCGTCAAATGGATGCCTGAAAGCAGCTTTTTAAGCATTTATGTGACACTTATATAAAAGTCTTGGTCTCCAAAGAGCTGGGCACTTTGGCTTTTCCCACTGGAGCTGTGGGGAGTGGGCTCCCTGGACAGCCAGCCTCAGTAACCCTGGGATGCAAGCAATCATCTGCTTTGTAGGCACTCTTGAGCCTAGGGCTTCCTTCTGTCACTCAGAATTGAGAGTCATGTTGCTGTTCACATTCCCTGAGTGGCTGTCAGGCCATGAGGGGTAAGTCACTCAAAAAGACCAAGTGACACTGAGCTGAGAACTTCTTGGTTTTCCTCCTCCACTCTCTGTGTCTCAGTCACTCAGGGAGCAGGCAGGTCACAGCTGCTGAGGGCACAGGAGAGCCATGGGCTGCCACCACCAGCACGAGGTGCAGTGTGTGAGTTGTAGGAGCCACGCTCAGAGACATGCACACTGTGCTGCCCAGCTTGTGTCCTTGGATGGTCTTTTGTCATGGAACAGCATTTTAGATAGATGGCAGACACACTCCCATCTTGTGTTGGAGAGGGATGAGAGGCCACTGAAGTACCCCCAGGGGGTCTCTGGGGTTTGTGCTGCTCTCCAAGCACAGAGTAACAAGGGGCTACGCCCTTCTAACAAAGTTTCCCCTGAGCATCACCTTGCTTGCTGGTTGCACCCATGGTTGGCCACATCCATTTGCAAAGAACTTGTGGTGCGCCTGTAAAGAACAGGGTAAGACTCCCCAGGTTATTTAACCAGGGATCACTGCAAGGCAGTCCCAGAGTGAGGACTGTCTCTGACCCTTCCCAGCTGGGGGTGTGAGATCAGGGGAGACGATGGAGGATGCAGGGAGAATGAAGGACCATGCTGCTGTGCCTGAGGGCTCTACCAGAGATTGTTTTGTCTCAGCCACGTGCCTCTGTCCCCTCTGTCCTTACCTGCAGGAGTACATGTGGTTCTTCCGGACACTCCTCCTGAAGAAGCCTTTGCAGCCATCACAGCTGGAAGCCCCGTAGTGCTTCCCCGTGGCGCGGTCCCCGCAGATGGCGCAGAGCGCGCTCACCCCGATGCTGTTGGAACTGTTGAGGTTGGCTGCTTCTGATGGAGACGTGTCTGCTTGGGGAAGGAAGACACAAGGAGAAGAGGACAGTGAGACAGACAGCCGACATTTCCTAACTCCTTTTCCAGTGAGAGAGTTGATTTTCGGAGGAACCAGACAGCTGCGCCCAGGCTGCGCGGCAGAGGCCGGTCAGAGAGGTGTGTGAGGAGTGGTGGGTGCTCCAAGTGTCTTAAGTCATTGCATTTTGAGTTTGCAAAAGCTCCCCGTGTGCCAGGGTGAAACAGCTCTTTCCAAAGGCTTGACTCCAGCCACACCTTCAGACAAAGTGAAAACCCATTTGCAGGAGTCATAGCACAGAGCCAAAATTCCTCAGGGATTTGCAGACACTTTGGCCTGCAGTAGCATGGCCAGACAAAAACCTGGTGCAGAGTTAAAGCTGAAGTATTACAGCTCAGGGTGAGCAACTATTTGTGTTATAGCCCTGAAAAAGCCCAAGAGAGTGCTGAGCAGATGCTATTAGAGAAACAAGGTGACCACCTCCCTTTGCTGGAAAGGCTTTCTGCCAGGCATGGAGCTTCAGCCTCTGTGACAGTTCTTTGGGAGGGTAAAACTTCTAAGTGCAAAAAAACCTCAAATTACTTCAGCTAGAAAACTCAGCTAAGCAAACACCCCCCATGCAAGGAAAGACTGATCAAGCTAACCCAGAAAAAAAGGGTGATGTATAGCCTGGGGGAGCCTGTACACTGGTTATCTTCCAGACTCATGGCTGACACCGACGTGTCTTACAGCCCTTACAGACCAAGGGAGCTGGGATTTGCAGGACTATTTTGGGAGCACAAGGAATTGCAGCACGCTCTGTAGGAAAGGACATCAGAAAGGATCACAACCATACAAGCCCTACACTAAAACCCTTCCAGCAAGCCAAACAAACCTCAAGGCTGAAGGGATCAGCCCTTAATTCAGTTGATCTAATTGTCCCCCCTATACACATTTTCCTGTCTCAGCATGGGCCACATTCCTCTGCCTCAGTGGAAATCCTGGCTGTAGATGATACCCAGGATCTCAAAGCCATAGAAACCTGCTGGGATTTTAATAGGAGAGTCTGTTGGTCCCTGGTTTCTGGGTTTGGCAGGGACACAGTTAACTCTTGCTCAGGAAGGGTCACAGCTGCTCCCACTTGGCACCCAGCAGAAAGGGGGCTGGGTGCTATAAAAAGGCTGGTCCAAGCAGAGTTCTCTTTGGTAGCTGGAGCAAGGGTGGTGGGGGAGGCCAAGGTAATGCTGCCTGGGGCAGGGCTTCAATTTTAGCCTTTATTTTGAAGAGAGAGGGGTGTTGCAGCAGGTGCCTCGCGGCGTCCTCCTGCCATCCCTTGGCACAAGTAACCGGGAGTGGATCTTGTGATCTCCAGCAGTGAGCTGAGTCAGCCCTTCCCTACCTTTGGCAGCAGCGTTCATTTCCCTGCCTGCTTTCTGTCTTTCTAATTCCTTGTGTTCCTCCTATATTGCTTTCCTGAGTCAGTTTGCTGCCTCTGTGCTCTTGGCTGGCACACCCTGTCATGTATTGCACTCTGTGCGTGCGGTGCTGCCTGTGCAAAGCACCTTTCTGCTCCCAAAGCCCTGAGCTCCTCCCAAGCCTGCCCTGCCTGTCTCTCATCCCTGCAAGCAGATTACCTCCAAAAACATCCTGCCTCCAAAAAACATCCTGCCTCCAAACACGTCCCGAAGGCTCGACTGGATGAAGGTTGTTCCAGAAGGCAAGTTAGACATCCAGTTTCAGCTAAACACAGGTGTTACACCAGAGAGGAAGAGCTGACCTGCCTGTAATGATGTTACTTGTCTGTCACAGCCCAGATTAATCCCATTTTTTAGCAGTATATCATGCTGCAATCAGATGAATGTAGAACAGAAAAAACTGGCACCATTATCAAAGAAATTACAACATCTCAGCTTAACAGCCAGCTGAAAATTAAGTTATTGCCTAATGGATAATTTTCCAATTAAGTTTATTTTGTAGTGCCAGAAGTGTGGGCTTCTGGCTGCTGCAGTGAAGTGGGTTTAATGGGATTGATTTGGAGATAAAGTAAATAGAGGAAAGAAGAGATTCTACTTAAAAATTGAGATGTCACAGTAGAGACTCATGCTAAGGAAGCCAGAAGCTCCTCAAGAGGTCTCCAAGCCTGTCTGAACATGGGATGCATTTGGTCTGTGACAATGGCAGATGTGGTCACTGCTGAGCAGCCACCTCTGGGCTGGAGCTGTGCAGGGCAGGGCCTGAGCTCTCCTGCAGTCCTTGGCCAGAAAAGGTGGTGGGGATTTTGCAGGCAGGGTTTTGCAGGCAGAGGTTTAGGCAGCTGCCAGAGTGCCAAAGCAGCCCTGGAGGTGGGACCTGCCCCTGGTCTGAAGCTGGGCAGAGGAGGAGGAGAGGTGTTGGTGCTGCCTGACTCAGCTGTCTCACCCACCTCTATTTTGTATTGCTTCTGATGGTGACATACAAGATTATTGTGTCCCTCTGCCTTGTGGAGCCCCCAGCCTGGGGGGGCAAATCACAGCCACCTGTGCAGAAGCTTCTGCATGGGAGATGGGCATGGAGTGGGGGCAGGACCTGGGCTTGTCCTGGAGGGTCCAGATGGGTGTCAGCAGAGCTGAAGGGGGCTGCTCTTATCCCCCAGCCCCTGGGCAGGCAGGGCCAGCCTGGAGATTGGAGAAGGGCAGAGAGGCAGGGCAGCAAGGGGGTTATTGCACAGCAGAGCCACTTTGGTACCATGGTGTCACTTCTGTGACAGGCCAGAACCAGAACCTGGGAAAGACTCACATGGGCTGTGAGGGGAGAACCCACACTGCCAGCACAGTCCTCCCAGGACAGGGGTGCAGCAGTCAGGAGGAAAGGGCTTGGGGGAGCTCATTTCTGCTGTGTGTTTCGTTTAGTCATTAACCCTGTATTTAGAGAGACTTTAGGGGGGACTTGGAGAGGAATCTCCTGTTATCTCTAAGCACTGAATCACCAGGTCCCCAAATGGGTGGGCCAGCATCGCAAATCCTGGTGGGTTAAGTGTGATCTCACCTCCTGAGGGGATGGGAACACTTGTCTATCCTCGCCAGGTCCCCTTGCCCCTCTTCCCGGGACTGGGAGTTGTGCTCCTAGGAAAGGGGATCCCACCCTGCACCCCAGCACTGCATGGCAAAGGGTTGTAGCCTCGGGGCAGCTGCAGGGGCAGCACATGAATTGCGTTTCATAGTGATTTCCATCCTTGCCAGGTACTAAGTGGCTGCTGCTGGGATGGGACTGGCTCATGGCTCTGGAGCCAAGAGCCCAGTCATCTGTCCAGGGAGCTGTCAGCAGAGTTTCACTCAGAAACTTTTGGCTGGTCATTTCTCTTGGTTGGGGTCAGGGGGTGGTGAGACCCCCCACCCATGGTCTGTCCCAGCCCTCTCCCTGGGCTCAATGCCGAGGGAGGGCCCCCTTGTTGCTCCTGCTGTGCCTGTCCCCGAGGTGTCAGGGCTGCAGGGCACCATCCTGCACAGCATTGCTCCACCACCTCTATTTCTCCCCAAAGGAAGCAGAAACCCCTCAACGAGCTGCCGGGAGCCCCCCTGACTGGCACCCCTGCCATTCCTCAGCCCTCCCGGGGAGCGTTTTTGACGCCCACCCTGGGGACTTCCCCTCCTGCAGCCCCCAGCCCATCCCACCACAGCGGAGGGAAGAGGACTTACCATTGCCCATGGCCAGCACCTGCATGTTCTCAAACTCCAGAGTGGTGTACGCCGGGTCTAGCGCTGCGCTATAATCTGCCATCTCCATGTCTATGAGGGCTTTGGAAAGGCGCATTATCATCAGCAAACACGGGCCAGATTGTACCGATTCCCTGGTCCGGGGCTATTGGCCCTTCTTCCTCCCTCTGCCTTCTCTGCGTCCCCTATCTGTTGTCTTCTATTTCAAATATTTCTCTGAAAGGATTTGCTGAGCCTCAAGGCCTATACTCCCCAGAGGGGTGGAGGCAGGAGGCAGGGGGTTAATCTTTAATCATCTCACCCACTGCCGAACGCTGCTAAGCTGTTGGTTTGTGGTTTTTTTTTTTTTGGTGGAGCAGCAGTGATTCTTGTTGACTGTTTATTGTTGAATCTGGAGGCTCTTGGCCGAGCCTGGCTCTGGGTGCAGGCAGGGCCATGGGAGCAGGAGCTCACCAATGAGGGAACACCTTCCTGGGCTGTTGACCTTGATGTTGGGCTGCTGGTGTTGGTCTTACTTGTTGTACCTGGGGTGGAAAGCTTGGAAAAAACCCTGCTGGGAGAACAAGGTTGCTCTTTGCCTTCTCCCCTCCACTGTTGGTTGCCTTCTCCCCACAATTTTCCCTTCTCTTGCTCCCTCCACCCCTCCCACACTTCTTCCCCCTCCCGGGGAGCGTTTTTGACTCCCACCCTGGGGACTTCCCCTCCTGCAGCCCCCAGCCCATCCCACCACAGCGGAGGGAAGAGGACTTACCATTGCCCATGGCCAGCACCTGCATGTTCTCAAACTCCAGAGTGGTGTACGCCGGGTCTAGCGCTGCGCTATAATCTGCCATCTCCATGTCTATGAGGGCTTTGGAAAGGCGCATTATCATCAGCAAACACGGGCCAGATTGTACCGATTCCCTGGTCCGGGGCTATTGGCCCTTCTTCCTCCCTCTGCCTTCTCTGCGTCCCCTATCTGTTGTCTTCTATTTCAAATATTTCTCTGAAAGGATTTGCTGAGCCTCAAGGCCTATACTCCCCAGAGGGGTGGAGGCAGGAGGCAGGGGGTTAATCTTTAATCATCTCACCCACTGCCGAACGCTGCTAAGCTGTTGGTTTGTGGTTTTTTTTTTTTTGGTGGAGCAGCAGTGATTCTTGTTGACTGTTTATTGTTGAATCTGGAGGCTCTTGGCCGAGCCTGGCTCTGGGTGCAGGCAGGGCCATGGGAGCAGGAGCTCACCAATGAGGGAACACCTTCCTGGGCTGTTGACCTTGATGTTGGGCTGCTGGTGTTGGTCTTACTTGTTGTACCTGGGGTGGAAAGCTTGGAAAAAACCCTGATGGGAGAACAAGGTTGCTCTTTGCCTTCTCCCCTCCACTGTTGGTTGCCTTCTCCCCACAATTTTCCCTTCTCTTGCTCCCTCCACCCCTCCCACACTTCTTCCTTTTCCTCCCCTCCTGTCAGAGGTCAGTGCCTGACTGGCTACTTACAGGTTGCTACACAAAGTAGCAACATACAACTCCTTTACTTCCCCATAAACTCAGTTTTACAGGATCCCACTCTGCAGCTGTGCTCAAACAGGGACCAGAGTGAGCAACAGAGCTGCCCATGCTCTCCTCTTTGCTAACCTGGGTGCTCTGCCTCCCAGCTGACCCTGGGCACATCATCCCTCCACTTTAGACAGGATCAAGAAGTTTCAGTGTAATTCCAAGATCAGTGACTAGGAATTTGATTCCTGAATGGCATTGGCTGGATGGTGCAGGAGACCCAGCCATTAATGGTTCAGCATCAGCAGCTTTGCATTAAAAACATCCCCATGATTTCACAACCAGCAGCCAGTGGCTGAGTCCACAAGCTGCTGATCTGGGCTCCCAGATAGTTTGTATTTTTGCTTCCCAGGCACCTCAATTCAGCCCTGGCTCCACTGGTGCCCTGAGCCACCCTGACCATGGTGGCATTGCTGCCACAACGTGGCACCAAGGTCACTGGCTCCACAACAGCATGTGCCTTTGGGCAGTGGTGCCAGCAGTGATTTCGGAAGCACAGGGGATTATTCAAGCAGCCCTTGCCACCCAAAACTATGACCAACAAAGCACTTCCAACCACTACCACTACACTAAGGTATGCAGGAGCAAAGCTGAGCACAGGGGACAGGCCCTGCACTCTCATTTGGAACCGGTAAAGGGTCCTTTGCTGCAGGGACAATTGTCATCCCATCTGTGCCCCTGAGAGAAAGGCCAGAGCTCTCTGCACTCATGTGCCAGTGGCTCTTCCCTTTGGCAGCAGCAGCCCTGAGCCAAAAAAATGGTTTAATCATGTGCACACTGGGATGGGGATGCTAAGGGAGAGCATAGCCCCCTTTGTGGCCTTGTCCCAGGGATCTCCATCCCAATCCTGGCCAGGCCACAGTGATCCCTTTGATTAGATAAAATGCTACAGACACCAGGTCAAATATGTGCAGGATTTGCCACAGGGTCTAGTAAAAGATTGTAAAGGCGCGACCCATTCTGCTCTGCTCAGCAAAACACACCGTGTGCTTCAATAGCCTGCTGAGCAAGGAAGGCTGCAAAGGCTGTTTGCTCCCTGGACAGGAAGGATTAGTAGGGCCAGGAATAGACATTGGAGAGGCAGCACGTGTGGGAGAGCAGCAGATAAGGAACGGGGAAGTTTGGAGAGCATTAGACAGCTCACAAGGCTGGGACTGTCAATGGGACGTGGCGCTTCCCACCCCAGGGTCGTGTTTACTGTCGTTTTCTTACTACCAGTGTCCTCTGTCTTGCCAGTGTCCCCTCCCAAATCCCTTCTCTGTGTGAAGGTGGAGAACCAAACCACCCAGGGACATCCCGTGCTTCCTTTGTGTCCAAGGCTTGTGCTGGAAATGCTCTGGCTGCTCCCCAGGCATGGCCTGCTGCAGGAGATGGATGTCTGCCCAGGGATGTGCAGCCTGGGGAGTCTTTGCTCCTTTCAACATCCCTGCGAGGTGGGTTTTGAGACAGCTTCCCAGTGTAGTCGTGGCCTGTATTAGCTAACAGGACCCTGCAGATGCTTTAGGTTGAAGATGTTCAAGTCAGCAGGAGGTTGTGGGGCTGATTCAAACACTTCTGACCTACAGAAGATGTTTTGGCATTTTTTTCCAGAGAGAGACAACTCGGAGCTGGCAAACCCCCACTGGTAGGCAAAGGCTGTTCCCAGAACAGATGCTCAGGGGAAGTTCAGCTTTCAGACCCTCTCCTCCTGTCCCCATTTTCTGTCTCTTCCACCCACTGTTTCCTACACCAGGAGATGACTGCAAAGGAGACCATGACAGCTCCAGGGCATGAAGTGTTCTGTGCCAAGTGATTCTTTATCTGTTGAGCAGTAAATCCTTTCCCACACTGACACATCATGACACTAATTCTGCCTTATCTGTATGTCACTGACTGGCAAATTAATCCAAATCAAAAGGGTGTTCCTTGAAAATAAAATCTGTGCTTCTCAGTAGATGAGGATCAGGGATAGGCTGTTTAATGGAGTGTTTATGATAGTGGTACTATCAGCTACCATGCTTGCTAGATCTTCAGGTCTAAGTGAGATTGAACAGGGTTTTTGTAAGATCAAAGAATAAGTGAGGTTTTGAGAGCAGCGTGGGTTGCTCAGGGCTTGGTCTTGTTGGGTCTTGAACTACTCCAAGGATGGAGATGGCCCAGCCTCTCAAAGCAACTGACGCTTGACTGTTCTCTTAGTGAGTAAGTTTCTTATACACTGAACCTTTTTCTAATTTTTATGCCCATCCATCTCCTCCTGCCATGCACCCTGTGAGAAGCCAAGCCCCATCTTCTCAGTGTCCTCTGTGGGATATACTGCTGAGGTTCCTGCTGAAGTTCCTGCTGGCCCATTTCTCCAGCCTGCCGTGGGGCTGGGTCCCTATCCTCCAGTCTATCAGCCAGAATCCCTGGTTTGGGGTCACCTGTGGACCTTCTGAGTGTGGACAGTGGTCAGGCTGGAGCCTGGGGCCCTCCTGCTCTTTGCTTTTCCCTCTCAGAGCTCTGCACTCTCAAGCAATCCCCAGCAGAAATGCCAGTGCCCAGAGCCCACAGGACCAACCTCGACTCACATCGGTGATGCCACTGCTGCCCTGACTCCAGATCCTTCCTACCATGTCACTCGCAGCTCCAAGGCCACTGCAGAGCTGGAGTAGCTTTTCCTTGGCATGCGAGTGAAGCAGAGATGGGCTCAGCTCTGCAACCTCCCCAGAGCAAGAAGTGCCTGAACGAGGTCGAGGCCCCTGCTCGGCCCAGCACCGTTTGGCCGAATGAGCGGCCGGGGAAGCCTGAAGCTGAATTACAGGGCAAAGAAGAAACATCCCAAGGGAACGTCACCAGCGTAGTCATCTCCACACATGCAAAGGTCCCTTCTGCCTTTTTTTTTTTTTCCCCTTTGAAATTTCAAATTCCAGTTTGTGGACAAAGTCCTGCCTATCTGAGAATATAGATCTCCGACCACTGACCAAACTCCACTCCAAGCAGTCCTGAGGGCTGCTCTTCCCTTGCCCATGGACACCTCTGCTCAGACCCTGGATCTGCCAGGATTGCACCCAAACTTTTGCACCAGAGCAGAGAGTTCCTCCTTGTACAAAGAGGATTTTGTGTGTTTCAACCTCGACATCAGCAGCTCCCTTTCTCCACATGGAATGGGAAGGACCATCAGGAATAACCAGGTAGGAGCCTTATCACCTGCAATGTCTTTGGGCAGCCATTGCAGATAGAAGATGAGGAGAAACAAGGGCTTCCATTGTGCTTATACCAGCAATTTTAGCTCATAATTTAAATTAGGAAAAGGGAGAGGGGGGGTGTGGAAAGACAGCTTCAAAACAGATGGAAAATGAGAGGAAACATGAAGGCAGATCCACTCTGTGTGGTTAACTGATAACTCCAATTTGCCTCTTCCCTCTCATCCTTTCTGATTCTCCCGATTAAGCTCAACTTATTCTCATGCTAATAATTTCTTGACCTGTTTATTCTGCATTAAAAAATTAACAGAGAGCAGTTTACTGCTTGACTTGCTCACACAGGACTGCTGCAGATTGGCAGGCAGGCTTGAAGCCTCCCTGCAGGACTTTTGGGTCTAGCAGCCAGTCTGCACAGCTCAAGGATGAGCTTTTTTTTCCTGTTTTTAAAGAACAGCTTTTTCTAAAGTCAATATAAATCCCCCTCCCTTCATGCCTTAAGTATATTTGCTCTGTGGCTATTTCCAAATGGGAAAGATAAAGCCAAGGGCTTGTGTTTTGTCAGACTTTTTGTAAACATGGATATTTAGGCCAAACTGTCAAACCCCTTTGCCTTCTGCCTCGTCGTGCCGTGACTCCGGAGCAGAGTTGTCAGTATGTTAATAAGCAGCTCCAAGGAATTTGGCAGGGACTGGGGGGCTGCAGGTCAGTGCAGATGACACAAGCCCCCAGTTCAAGCAGAGGATCTTTGCCTCCACTCCAGGCAGTCATATAATGGACACACAGACCAGGGTCTGCTCCCGGGTCTGTCCCCAGCACCAGTGAGAAGTCTCCAGGAAAACTGATGACTCAGCAGAAGCTGTTTAGGGTCTGTTTGCCCCTTGCCAGCCACACACAGCACATCCTTGGCCCAGAAAAACACTTTGTGGAGGTGAACTAGAAAAGATTCTGGGTAGTGGATCAGAAAGATCCAGCTCCATGAGGCAGGAGGTGACCACAGCCACATGTCAGACCTGTGACCCGGGGAAGACAAAGGCATTTTATCATCCTGTTCAACAGCAAATCACTCTTGGTGATTTATTTTCCCCAGCACTGAAGTGCCTGTGGCTGTGGTTGGGACAGATGCTGTTTGGAGCTGGGGGTGGTGCCCAGGACAGGCAATACCTGAGCAGACCCTGGACATGCTGTTACTGGTGAGGCTGTGACATGCAGTGACACCCTGAGCTCCCTGGCACAGCTAAGGGTGACAGAGGCAGGATCACCACAACCTCCAGTTATTTCTCACCATTGCCAAAGTTATCAAAAAGGGGCCAAACCAACCAGAACTATGCAGGCCCCCAGGCCATAAAAATCACTGTAGAGAGAATAAAGGCAGATTTTGGACATGGGGAAGAGACACTTCAAAGGAGAGAACAGACTCTGCTTGAACTCCTCTCCAAAAGCAACATGTGCATTTCAGCCGAAGCTGGGGTGGATATTGGAGCTGGAGGGAATTATTGGAGCTAAAATAAATAGCTGCTATGCAAATAGGGAAAGAACTGCAGACACAGGGCAGACAGACCAGTTCAGTATATACTGCTCTAGCCATAACACTCTGGGTGCCTTTCATCCCAGGACCAGAAAGAGGTTTATTATCCTGCCTAAATGGGCTCTGAACACTTGAGGAAGTAATTCTTAGTACTTTTGGGAGCTGTTGTTTTGCAAGGACAGTAAGTGTGAGCTGTTCTCAGAAGGGAAGCTGTGCTGGAAAATGTCAGTGCATTGCTGGGGTGTATTTGCAGTCCCCCTGCCTGCATTGCAGCCCTGGAGGACAGCATCTTGTCCTCTTGGACCCACAGTCAGCACTTGTGACTCTGAGAATCTGGCTGCCGTGTTCTTAGGTAAAATCAGGCAATGAACCATAGACCAAGCAGGAAAGAGGAACAATTAGATTAATCTCCTTCCATTACACCACAAGATGCAACTTGGCCCACCACTCATCCCACTTGCCCCACTTAAACCCCCACACTGTCAGCACTGCACTCCATCCAAACCCCAACCCAGTGGAGACCCAGACACTTCCCAGCAAAACACTCTCCTGCCTATTTCGGAGGAAATCCAGAAAAGCTCTGACTTTGCCATGCACTGTTCCAGGTTCACTGTCTACACTGGCAGATGCTCAGCTCGAATCCAGCCCTGTTTAAACATGGGAGCAGAAGCCACAGAGAAGCAGCAATACTGGAGAGGGGATTTGCTGACAGCAACAAGCACCTATTGCTTTCCATGCCTTGTCAGGTCACACATTTAGTGTGGCAGGGATCAGAGCATCCCACATCTGGACCTGGAGAGAACTTGTTTAGCAGGTGGGTATGATCCCTTTGGAATTGAAGTAGCTTCCCAGGAAAAAGATCCCTACTGAGCTTGCAGTCTGGCAAGCAACAGATTCACTTCACCCTTGCCAGCTGTCTGCAGGGCTTTTTGGTTTCATTGACTTTATGTGTTCAGTACATGGACATGAAACGGCCCCCGAATCGTTCCAGCTGGTGGAGCAATAGGTGGAGGAGGAGAACAGCCAAAATCAACAAAGGTTACAAAGCAAGTTTTACTTTTTTAAAAGTGCATTTTATCTTTTTGCAAAGGTGGATGCATCTGCACACCCTGCCTGCTGGATGTGACCTCCACTCGCTGCTGGGGCTCTTAGGATCAGGTCTCACCAGAAATTAGAGCAAAAGAGTGCAAAGCTGTTGGGAGTGTGGAGGGAGAGCTGCAGTGGGGTGAGGGCAGTGGGGGGACAGTCTGAAACCATGTTCCTGGAGAAGGGCAAGTCAAGGGCTCTTCAAGGGCAAAATGCAGCTTCCTGAATCAGAGATCCATGGGCTGCTCCAGCTGCCTTCCTCCTGCCCTCAGCTGGCTGGCAAAGTCAGCCCTGGCTGCAGAGCTGGAGTTTGGGGAACATCTAAGGAAAGGGCCACGTGTGTGTCTGATGGGAGGCAGCAGAAGGAAAGGGGAAGGCTGTCAGGGCTGAACAGGGGCAGGTCAGCTGGGCATAGGGGAAGAAAAAAAAAAGAAAGGATGGTAAGTTAAAATGGAGAGATTCTGCTTCCTGGAATCAGAAGGAAACAAGTTAGTGACAAATGCTTTTTCTCCACAGGGTGTGCAGAATGCCTGAATACCCTGTCCTGTCCCCAGTGTCCTCAGCCACCACAGCACCCTCCTGTGCAACACAACCATCCTGACTGCTGCCACAGAGACAAGAGCTGCCACAGAAACACCACCAGCAGAATGCAAGGTATGGGAACATGGGAGCTTTCTATGTGCAAGGTTTGTTGTGATGGGGAACAGCAAGGGGAGGGGATCACACGTCTCCACAGTCCCATAAACCCATGGCCAAGACACTGTAATGCCAACTGCCTGGCTACCAGCTAACAAACAACACAGCAAACTGCTAATTAGCCTCTGAGTATTTGACCTCTGTCTCCAAGACAGAGTAATACTATTATTTGTCCCTTTACACCCCTGCAAGGCCCAGTGCCATTGGCCTCTTGTATCATAAAGAAATTAAAATGTATTATGACCATAAACTACATCATTTAAGGAAATGAACCATCTCTAGTAAACGTATCATGGGATGCCAAAGCCATGAACTTTTCTAAGTCAATCACCAGCTGATAAAGAGCACAGGTATTTGCTGGGAGCAGCTCCAGCACATGGCTCCCAGAGTGGCCCTTGCCTGGGGGACTCATCCTGCAGGATGGTGGCTCAGGGTGCAGGAAGCCTGGGAGGCACAAACCCCACCACCCAGACAAGCCCTGCTTGTGGGGGATTTTCTCAAGCAAGAAGATTGTTTCTGTGCCTCAGGGTTGAGCAGGGGCTGTAGGGATGTTTTGTGGATGAGGCTCTGCGAGGCACAGCAGCCCTGAGGTTCAGGGTGCTCAAAACACACCTGAGTGCCTGCAACCCCCCTGCAGCACCCTGAGCCCAGGCAGCCTCCTCGCTGCCTCACCTCTGCACCAGGGTCCCCGTGGGTGCTGGGCCCCCACAGAGGTGGGAGACCTAAAAAACCTTCCCAGTAAGAGCTCTGTGCAACTGGTAAGGTTTGCATGAAAAGTGGGGGGTTTTCTCTTAATTGTTTTAAGCTTTCATTGTGAGTAAGTCTTGCTGCAGATCTCTTGGGTAAGGAACAGGCAGCTGACAGGTCAGGACCCCGTGCCACAGGCTGGCAGGAGACATCCCCAGACCCCCTGAGGCTGCAGCATGGGGCTGTAATGCCAGTCACTGGGAACTGGGCTGAGAACAACCAGTTTATTTCCCAAGTGGTGCAGACGGTCACCAGGACGTCCATGAGGCACCAGCCCAGCTCCTCCACCTGTGCCCCCTTGAGTCACAGCACCCTCTCCACCGTGGCCCCCACATTGGGATTCCTCTCTGGAGAGCCCCAGAACCCAGCCTGGGAGCATCAGCTATTGCCACCCACAAACCTGGCCTGTGCATTCTGCACAAATCCAAACAGAAACCACAGAGGTGGGGGGGTCCCCTCAGATGGAGACCAGCAATAGGTCCGTGGGGGATGAGCATAATTTGGCTGCTCCAAAACCCCACTGGAGACCCGGGGGGTACCTGGTGTTTCCTGGAGCAGGTCATATCTGCTGCCATTCATCTTCCAGGGGTGCTCAGCTCTGCGGGTAGATCTAGGGGTGTCTCACCCTGGGATGGGGCCGTCCAGCTGGCGAGCCCCCCAGGGGCTGCGGG
>NW_009953486.1:8641684-8650685 GCF_000747805.2 Chaetura pelagica | reverse complement strand
GCCATGGCCAGGGCTGGCTGCAGGGCAGCCCTGGGACCAGCTAATCCCTTAATGCTGGTCACAATGAGATTTGATGATGGGGAACAGGAGTTTGTGCCCAAGAGCTGCAGGTTTTAAAGGGTTCTGGCCACTGCCTGGAGGGGAATTAAAAGGTGGCTCTGGGTTTGCACCCAATTGCCAGTGCCTGCAGCAGTGCCTGCTGCTTTCTGAGCCACCTTTCCGAGGTGCCCTCACCCTGGCATCTGGTCTGCCACTGTGTTTCTGCCAACCACACATGCAGCTCTAGAGGCTGCTCCAGAAGATGTGCCTGGGTGTGTTTAACAGTGGGAGCAGCTCTGACTTCCTGGCCAGGGAGAGGCTGGCTCCTTTTGCTTTAAAATATTTTTATATAAATACCCAGGACACTGTATCCTTGAGAAACAACCTTTGTCTCTGCTCCCAGCCACCAGCACAACATGCAGGGCTGGGACAATCGAGGGTGAAGCAGGGTAGCAGGCAGGGAGCTGAGCATACAGTGCTCCCCATCTTTGGGCAGCCCTGAGCTTTGTGTCCTGCAGACCATGAAGAGCATCTCCAGTGGTTCAAACTGCCCCAGGGACATGGCTGCCAGAGCTCTCCCACAGCTCCCCCAGGTGCCTGCCTGCTCTATGCCAGCACCATCCTTTCCCCATCCTCTCCTGAGGAAACTGGAAAACTCTCAGGGTTGAGATTTCTTAATTGTGGACATTGGTGCTGCTGCTGGAGAGTCCAGGAGTCCCCATGTCCCAGGCAGCCTGAGATTTCAGCTAATGCTTTCCACCATGACCCACCCAAGGCAAGCCCAGCAGGAAGAAAAGGGATTTTCCAACTGCCAAACTACAAGAAAGCCCTCTCTGCCACCACAACACTGCACTCTTTGGGGTTTTTTTCCAGAGATGAAGCTGCTGTGACACTCTTGTCTTGACTTATTTGGCCCTGATCCAGAGAGGAGCTTGGAGGCTGTTGAGCACTGAGGTTTTTCTCCTCTGCAGGGAGTGTGTTCTGGCATGTGTGGCCCTGCTCAGCCTTGAGGAGGAAAATCAGGTGAGGGATTAGGATGGCACTTTGCTGGGTTTTCACAGGTGCTGAGCAGTGAAGTCAGTGCTGAGATGGGGAGCTGGGCACCTTTGCAGTGCGAGCTCAGTCTGACCAGCCTTTGCACCTAGAGGAACCAACTCGGGGCCAAGCCTCTCTGAAACACTCACTTTCCTGCACTTCCTTCTCAGATGACTTTCCTCCTGCCAAGCCCGCCTCTCTCATGCTGTGGTAAGGAGGAAGGAGCTCATTCCTGCCCTCTGGAGATGTTGGACCCTGAGCACCATCTCAAAGGTGTGAGTCTAATGGAGGAAACCATTCCTCAACTGTTTCTGCCCTGTCTCCACAAGCCTCCACTCCCACCCAGAGCAGCCTGGGCTGCATTTAAATTGATTGGGAGAGCACGTGGCTGTAAGCAACTTCCAGAAGGCTCCTGATGGGTCAGTGATGGGGAATGACCAGCAGGTCTATGCCTGGGGAAGGGGTGCACTGGCAAGAGGAGCTGATGCCCAGCGTGCCCATGTGGAGCAGGGAGCAGCATTGAGGGCAGGGCTGGGTCTGAACTGTGTGTAACATCTGCCTTCATGCCCCTGTTTCCACACCAGTTTTAATGCCTGTAACAGGCAAACACACCCAGATCAACTGAGGTTTCTCCCAGACACTGGCAGTCCCTGAGCACACACCCATGGATGGAACCACAGGCAGCACCTGTCTCTGCTTCCACCAGGGTGTCCACATGGTGGCAAAGCCACCACCTCAGTCCCACCACCATTTAGCAGCAGACCCCAGGCAGGGGGGCAGCCAGGGCTGTGAGTCTGTGATGTTCATCCCCTTGCCCCTCCTGCCTCCTTGTTTCACCTTTCACTTCCCAGTGCCACCTTTGTCCTGCTGACACCAGGCTCTGCATGGGCTGGGTCCCCTGGGCATCCACTGGGGCCTTCTCTGTTCCTCTCTGCTGGGACACCTTGTCCTGGCTGATCTGCCCATCCCTGGGGCAGCACCTGCTGCTGCTCACAAGCTGCGGTGGCTGCAAGCAAGGGGCTCTGCAGCCTTGCTGGACCTGCAGCACGGGCAGGGCTTTTTTCCATGGGGCAGTTGTTATTTGACACCTTCCACCAAGCCCTCCAGTGTTGTCCTGTCCATCAACCTGACACACCACCCAGCCTCCCAGCCCATGGCCAAATTTCCTTGGGTGACTTTAGCACCAGTGACTCCTCTTCCCACGCTGAGCTGCTGCTTTTCACCGGTAGGGTTGGGAGGACCCTGAAAACTGGGGCATGTTGCAGAGGAGCAGCAGCAGCTTCTTCTCACAGGGGAGCAAGGCTTTGGGGACCCTGTGGCAAAATGATGAGCAGAGGGGGAGAGAAGTGGGTGAGTGGGGCAGGAGGAGCCGGGCTCTGCAGCCAGGACCGGGGTGGCTGTTGCTGCTGTGTCTGCAAACACCTCGAGTGGGCTTGACTGTTGATTCTCACCGTTTAAAAGGATGTTGTGGCACTTGTTCAGGTTTGTGCAGGTTTTACAGCTCTTGTTCTGAGAAGTGCCCGTGTATTTGGTTTTGCTCCTTCCTTCAGGTCTATCTGTTGACTTTGGCTCTCCTAACCAGAGCGTTGGGCCATGACAGGAAGCTGAGTGTACAGCTCTCCCCACTTTTCCCCCTTTCCCAGGGGTTATCACCTATAAAATCTTGCACACACCCTTGGCTGAGACATGTTTCTGGTGCAGAGGCAGGTGAAAGGTCTGCGCTGGTCCCACGCTAATGGGTTCTGGTTTGGCCCAGCAGGAGCTGAGCCACCCATCCTGACAGATTAGTTTCAGGGTGAATAGGCAAAGCTGTGGGGAAGGGTCTGCCCTGGGCAGCATGGGGTGGGATGAGCACAATCAGATCTGTACAGCTGTGATGGAAGTCTGAGTGTCAAACCAGGTTGGCTGGGAGGGAGAAGGTGTCAGGGCTCCCTGACCATCATCACAAAGGAGATGGCCCACACATAGTGACCCACAGCAGAGTGTTACCCCTTCCCCACCTCCAGTCCTCTTCCCAACAGGAGATGCCAGCACTGGCTGAGCTGCAGGGACACCTTGGTGCTGGGTGCTCAGAGAGCTTGAGCCTGCAGTGATGTCCCTCAGCACAGGGGCTCCTGGTGCCGTGGGGATGCAGCTGATGGTCCCTCTGGTGGCTGCAGCATTTTGGGATGGAAAGTCTGGTCTGACCCTACAGACCATTCACTTTTTTGAAGCCAGAATCTGTCTACCTCTCGACTGTGGGTGTCTTTCCACAGCCACTTGCTCTGCATGGAGCTGCTCCTTTTGCACCTTTGGTGCATGATCCAGAGCCCACTGTTGGTTTTTGAGGCATGCATTTCCTGAAGGGTTTTGCTGGGTGATTTCTGTTGATGCTCAGGCTGAAGGTCGGGCAGGAACCATTCCTGGGTGTTATTACTTCTGGCTTAGCTTGAAGGCCTTGTGGGAATCTAGTGCCTCTACTTGGCACTGGTGAGCAGAGCCATAAACCCTGACATGATATAACCACTACCTTGAAATTTACCTTCTGTGAAAATTCTACATTTGCCATTTCCACAAACATTTCTGCCAGGAACGTTATTTACTTGAATATTTGAGGAAAGCAAACAGAGAGAAGGAACCTGAACACAGTTGTGGAGCTTTTTCTTTTTGTAGTTTTTGCCCCATTCTAACCCTGAGCTTTCCAGCTGAGACACTTGCAGGTGTGTCCCCCTGCCTGATGCACCCTTTGGCTCTGCCCTTTGAGCTTCCCTGTCCCAATCCCACTGCAAATATCATTTAAGAAATGTCAGCAGCAGACTAACTGACTTGCAGACCTCCTACCTGCCCTGCAGAGCTCAAAATAGCTTTCAAAAACTCCTCAGACCTCCCCAGCCTCCTGCTGCTCACCTCCTTGAGCTGGAGCTCCCTGCCCACTGATAGGAGCCCTCTGTGCTCCCTCCTCCTTGTAAAAATACCATTGTGTTTTCATTTGAAGCCAAAGACAAGGGTGTGCTGCTGACTAGGGAAGAGGCTGGGGTGAGGTGGCTGTCCCCACGCAGCAGAAGTCACCCCGTGACACTGAGCAGCATCTCTGCAGCTCCCTGTGATGGGGGAGCATCTCACCCCAAGGAAACCATCACCAAGCAGCAACAAACAGCACTCAGGATTGGGCCAGACTGGCTCCAGCAGGGATTGTCCCTTTTGCAGCCTGTCTAAATACCAGTGCTTATTCCTGGATGCACTGAGACCCTGCTCAGGTGTTTCTTGCCCCAGTAAGTGCTGACCCTGCCAGCACCATGGCCACCCTCAACAGCCAGCAGGGATGGTGGGAATGGGGATGGGAAAGGAAGCTGTGCTGGGTGTCCTAACACCCACCCATCCCTGACAGCCTCTGGGACATGGGCACAGAGCACAAGGAGTAAACAGGAATTAAACAGCAGCTGACATGAGAAATCAAGGGGAGAAAAGCTCAGTGTGGGTAATATCTAGTGGAAAGCTACAAAAACTTAGATCCATTTGGCAATGGAAAACAATCGCTTTGCACTGAAAAGTAAACATTTTTAGAAATTCTGCCCCCTTTTATGTTCTTCAGCTGAAAACTGTTCCCCAGGTCTGAGCAGCCTCTCTGAACAGCTCTGACGTCTCACATTTTTCAGCGAATTTCCAAAGCTGCTTTGCAGAGCTGGCCCCAATCATGTGCTGGTCCCTGCTGTAACCACTGGCCTCGGGGATCCCCAGCTCCAGGAGCTGCTCCCAAAATACAAAGAAGCAGAGCTGCCTGTGCTGGGATTGAGGGGAATTGCCTGGATTAAGCCCAAGTCTCACGGGGTGGGGTAAAGCTGGAGCTGGGGGCTCGTTGCCTCCTGGCTGCCCAAGGGTGGACTGTCCCCTCACCCCCTCTCCATCCCCTACCCTCTCACACACCCATTTGCAGCCTTCCCTGGTGATTTAGCACCAGCATTCCTGGAGGAGCTCACTCCAACTGACCAGTGAGTGCTGGTGAGGATGCTGAATGTGCCCCCAGCCCCACAGCTCTCCAGGAGAGATGCAACCAAGATGCACCCAGGGATCCATGCAGGATGCTGGGGACAGGGAGGCATTTGTCACTGCCTGGCAGGGCATCCTCCAAGCCATTTACACAAGGTACAAGCCTGATGGGAGGGAAGTAAGTGTCCCCAAGGTATGGTTTCAGGGGAATGCTGGTGGCAGTTTGGGGCAGGGGTGGATGGGAGGGATGCTCCAGTCTCTGCTCTCACTGATGCCACCACTGAGAGAGCAGGCTTGTCCCCAGGACAAGTGCCAGTGCTCAACTTCCCACTTAGATTGTGTCCCTGGCTTCACACAGATGCTGTGACCCTGAGAAGGGTTTGGCTACCACTTTGCCATCTGTCAGTGGAGCATCCTGGCTGCTGTGCCCACTTTGCTGCCCACCCCAGCCCCGAGGCACTGCAGGCTCCCTGGGAAGCCAAGCACTGCCCAGTCCCCCATCCTGGCCAGCCCTTCCTCGCCTCTGTTTGGATAACTTTTTCACCCGTTTTATTTGTGAGGACTCCCCTCCTTCTGCCAACACTCCCAAGTTTCCTCTTGCTTTGGTCTGGGAAGCCTGTCTTGCTTTTTTATTCTTACTCTTTTTCTCTCTCCCCCTTGCAAGGCCCCTGGCTCAGCAGCCTGGCCCTGAGACAGGCAGGTCTCTTTGTTTGGCCACAGGAGCAGATGGGGAGAGGGGCTGCAGGTGGGACCTGCAGTGGGGACCTGCAGTGATCCTTCCCTGGCCACCCCACAGTGCCCTGCTCTGCCTGCCCTGGCTTGGCCCCTGGTTTATTCACTGACCCTCAGGCTGAAAAATTAGAAGATCAGGATTATTAAAAATAATAATAATAATAAAAAAATAATCAGGAGGAAATTAGCAACACAAAGGGTTGCCTCCCTGTGTTTAAGGTCACTGATGTGCTGTGGCTGGCAAGCAGCTGCTTGCATTTCAGCCAGAAATGGGCAGAACTTAATTGTAAGTGATTAAAGAGCTTGTTCAGCTCCTTAGGTTGCATCTGCTAGGCAAAGCCTGTTGCTTGCTGCAGGAAGGAGGCTGGCTTTGCACACCAGGGCACAGCAGGACACAGGGACCTTGGATTTGGGAACACCTGGACCTGGCTACCACACACCTCTGTGTCTCCCAGGCTGATGGGTTCATCACTTGAACCTCCCCTTCTGCAAGTGAGGCACAAGTCAGTTCCTGTAAGCTCTGTGGGTCACAAGCCACCTCCCTGCCAGCAACAGAGAGGGAGGAGTGTCCCTTCCTGCACAGTGACTGCCCTGGGGCTTCAGCCTGGAGGATGCTCAGCAACTGCTTTTGCCAAGCCAGCCCATGGAGGTGTCCTCACCCCAGGATCTGACCCTCTGAACATCTCAGAGGCTGAACATCAAGCCTTTGTTTCCCCATCTCATGAGCAGCCTTCATCACGTGGCTCTTTGCATGTTGTTCAAGCAGCACCAGCTGGACACAAAACCACAACCTGCACTGAACAGACCAAAACCTTGGCATTTTTCTGGGTCCAGCTTCTGTGAGGCCCCATCCTGCTGCTGGATCCTGCAGCTCAGAGCCCTGGGTGATGGGAGCTCCTCCAGAGTCCTGGCTCCTGCTAGCCTGGGACTTTCAAAGGAGCAACCCAGCAATACTATTGCAGATCCTATGCAATGGGTACGTTTCCATTGCAATGGGCCATGAACCCACCAAAATGACAATGAGCCCTGTCTGGCCATGGCTCACTCTGGGGCTGTGTAAGCTGAAATTAAAAGGATCTGGAGAGCACTGAAGGGCTGGAACTGGAGTGAGGAGGCACAAAGCCTCACTGCAGCATGGGTGCCCTGCACTCCAAGGGTGGAGGTGGTACCCGCAAGAGGCTGCAGGTCTGGAGCAAGAGAAGCCACCAGATGGAATGGGGCTGTGAGCAAAGCACAAGGTGGCCTGGTAGCCCCAGAAGCCCTCCTGAGACTTGGCTCTTGCAGAGGCTGCAGGGTGGACTGGTGAGGCTGGGCGTGCTCGTGGCTGGGGAGTGGTGAAGGAGAAGAGGAGCAGAAGGTGAAAAATACAGCGAGGAGAGGTGAAGTCACATGATGGAGAGCCAGGGCACATGATGGAGACCCAAGGGAAGTGATGGAGAAGCAGGGGAAGTGATGGAGTGCCACGAGGACACGATGGAGAGCCATGGAGCATGATGGAGAACCTCGTAACTGTGAGTCCTCCTCTGCAGGAGCCTCCCTCTGCACCCTGGCCATGCCAGGATTCCCATTGCACACAGGACAGAGGCAGCCCCAGCTCCCTGCCCTGCAGGGCTGCCTGTTGCCTGCTGCCCTCCCCTGCAGATACCCCAGGCTGTGTGTGTCCAGGCACTGCACTCCCTGCTGGAAAACCTGCCCAGCCCCAGCCCAGCCCAGCCCTCCTGGAGGGCAGCAGGGCAGGCAGGTGCCCGCTGTGCCCGCTCCCACAGCCCCGGTGCCACTGGCCACCCGCAGCCTGCACGCCGGGCGCGGGTCCTTGTCACCTCCTTCCCAAACTGCTTCCAGTCCTGCTGCCCACCCTCTGGCAGCCCCCTCGGCCAGCGGGTCACACCTGGGGGCACGTGCCTTCTTCTTTGAGCCAAGGAGAGAAAAGACACAGAGATGTATTGCTATTACCCTGCTTGTGCCTCCACCTCCAGCCGTTCGCAGGGGCCGGGGGTGCGGCGGGGCCGGGTGGTGGGGCCAGGGGGGCTGCTGCCCATTCCCAGCCCCACTTCCCACTCCCAGCCCCACTTCCCACTCCCGGCCCCGCTTCCCAGAGGCGGCAGCGCGGGCGATGGGAACGCTGTACTCACCATATGGAGCCTCCATCTTAGCGCTTAGCTGGGTGCTTACATTGACCATGTCTCGCCGGCTACTGCTATGGGGACTTGGGGGGGTGAGAACCAGAGGAAGTGGAGGAGTAAAAAAAGAAATCTAAATAAATAAATAATAATAAAAAAAGTCTGTCACTAAGGAACTAGGTGAAGGCAGGAGGGAGCGCGGAGAGGCAGGGCGAGGAAACCTGCCTCTCCTGTTATCTTATTGATTCGCTTAATCAGGGCTAATGTGGGTGGAGATGTTAAATAGTAACCAAGCTCTTATGGAAACCAATCTGCAAGGTGCCGTTGCTGTAGCTATAGTAACTGCTGCCACGCTAGAAACTCAAACACGGCTTTTACTGGACTCTTTTGGGGCTCCCGTTTCCACCTGGTGTCAAGGCCAGGGCAGGCACTGGGGTTCATCCCCGGCCGTGAGGGGACGGGATGGCTGGATCCAGCTCCGCAGCATCCCGGGTGCTGCCAGATGTGGCGCCACGAGGGGAAAACCAGGGCTGAGCCTGCCCGCGGGCAAGGGGCTCATCCTGTGCACGGGTCCAGGGGCTGCGGGAGCAGCCGTGGAGGCTGCCACACGAAGAGGAGGACCCTGGGTGAAACACCCCGGCCGTGGATCGGGGCTTGTCCCCTCAGTGCAAACCCGAGGGGTCACTTTGGGATGGGGAGCCACGGGGATGTGCAGTGGGACACAGGGTGGTACCCTGAGCTCAGGGCCGGGGTGCAGCTCCTCCCTGTCTGACTCTGCTTCCCAAACTGGGAGGACCCACAGGGCACCACAGCCTCTCGTGGACACCTGTGCTCCCTCCAGGACTGCAGCCCCCAGGAGGAGCCACAGGGACCGGGGTCTGCAGATGTTCTCCCTGGCCTTGAAGCAGAGAGCAGGAGCGTTCTCCTCTTGGCAGGAGCAGCCCCTGCTCCTGGGGGGGCTGCGCTGGAGTGAGGGGGGGCACGTGTGAGAGGTGTTGCTGAATTGATGCTGAATATATGGGGGATCCAGAACTGGAGCTGAAAAACGGCTTGGCCAGCAGTGTGGAACCTCCCACACCTCCTGTGTGTCTTGGGGAAGGGCTGGGCTG
>NW_009953486.1:8600321-8622293 GCF_000747805.2 Chaetura pelagica | reverse complement strand
CGCCTGGCTCGGTGCCACCCCGGGGCTGCGAGAGAGGGACCAACACGAGCACGGGGGACTCCAGGCTGCTTTATTAGGGGGCTCGGAGCCGGGGGCCCCGTGGTTGGAGGGGCTGCTGTGGAGCGGGGGCACAACACGGGGCTGGCTGCCCCATTCTCCCCCTGGACACCAGCCTCTGCCTTAGCATGGGGGGCCAGCGGGGAAAGCCCCCCGCGCCTGCGAAGCAGGGACTGTGCCAGCCAACCCCGCTCCCTCTGTGCCCCCCAAAACCATCCCTGTTTTGGGAAATAGGGGCCTGAACCATCCCTATTTCCCCCGAAGTGAAGCAGCAGGACAAGGCAAGCGCTGCTGGGGAGGAGGTGTGTTAGAACAGCGGTTTCCTACGAGGCTCTAGGGCTGCAGGAGGTGGGAGAACTGGGCAGCTCAGAGCCACCTAACGCGGGGCAGGGGGGGCTGAGAGGCGGACAAAGCAGTGCGAGGGGTCAGTGTTATAAATAATTCTGGTTCACCCCATCCCGGGAGCTTCTTCATGGGGCTGCAGCCCTGGAACCAGCTGACTTGGTTGGATTTGAGCCCGGTGAAGCACAGGTTGTTGGGGCAGCCGCCGCCGTAGGTGGGGGGGCAGGCTGAGCATGGCCGGCCCACCTTGTAGGGTGCTTCTCCCAGCCAGTTGCCCCTAAAAGAAGAGAGGAGGGCATCACCTCTGAGCACTATCACCTCGCTGCTGATACTGGAGCAGCCAGCCAGGAGGGAGGAAGGCACGGGGGGGACACACTTCTCTCCAGACACTTACTTGATGGCGTAGTTGCACACGAGGAGGACGGCGTGTTGCCAGGTGCTGCCCCACACCTGCACGTTGGCACAAGCAGCGAGGGCACAGCCCAGGCGACTGGAGGATGCCCACACCATCTGCGTGGGACAGACAGCAGGCACTGTTGGGGACTACCCAGCACGGGTGTCCCACAGCCCATCACCCCGAGACCCCAGCCAGGGCTCCATCCCACCAGGGAATCGCGTCCCGCCTTCCCGAGGTTCTTGTGCTGGATGCTGTGCCCATAGTGGGCAGTGCTTTGTCACCAGAGGGGGATTTCTTGCTGTCCTTCTGCCTGCAGCCCGTGCTGCCCTGCCAAGCTCACTTAAATGATCAGCAGAGCCTGGGGCACTTCTTTGATTTATCCAAATCAGTTTGCAAACTTCACCATCACTGGCAGCTCACCCTGCAGGCAGGGAGGGGAAACAGAACCACAGGCTCCTCCTAAAGCCTCTCCAGGCTGAATTTCTTCCTTAAATAAACGTATCTTGCCCATTTGTGACCCGGAGCAGCCCCATGGATGAGCTACATGGAGTTGCAGATGCTCTGGTGAAGGTTGGAGCTGTGCAGAGGAGGTAGTCAGGGGTCAGCACAGCTTTGTCACTGCACAGGGGAGCAGAGGGAGGTTTTCCACCTTGTGCTGGCCAGGTTGCCACTGGATGTGCTGGGAGAAAACAGGGGCTGTGTTCCTGGGGAAGCCAGACACAGCTGAGGGCTATAAAGCTGCTCTATCACAGAGAGGAGGATTCATGCTCAGCAAAAGCACAAATGGGTTTGTTGTTTTTTTTCTTCACCACCTTTGAGGTGCCAATGGGGTAATAATTAGAAAAAAAAAGCCAAAGCAGGGAAAAAAAAGCTTAAATACAATTAAATCCTCCCCGCTAGTTGGCCAGAAGGTCCCTGCTGTGAGCTTCTGGGACCTCCCATGCAAGCAGCCAGATTCCCACAGGGAATTCCCTCAAGGTAGGAGGGCATTGCCACTGGCTGCCTGCACCCCTCTGGTGGGCACAGTGCCTGCTGCCAGCCCCCCTGCCTGGTTTGAAGCAGGATTTGATCCCAGATCCCAGCTGCTCCTGGGAGAAGGGCTGCTGCCCTGGTTTGCAGCCAGATCCTGGGGGGCTTTGGTGCTCACCTGTGTGTAGTGGCTGCAGACAGAGCCACTACACTTGGAAGGGCAGCGGGGGTTGCACTCGTGGGGGTGGGGGAAGGAGTAGTGCTGCTTCTCCTGGTGCCACGATTTCACCATGTCCACAACGGAGCGGTACCTGCAAAAGGAGCTGTGTGTAGGGTAGACCTCCTCCCCCCCAGAGGTTGTGGGCCAGGGAGAGGAAGGGGAGGAAGGCTCCATGTTGAGGGAATGAGGGAGAGAAGCAGGATAGAGCAGGGGTAATGATGTCCTTGTGCCAAATCCACTGTGTCCAAGGCCAGAAGACCTGGCCCTTGCTGGAGGCACCTGAGTGCTCAGCTGTGTAGTGGAGATCCAGGACCCCTGACTCACAGCTCCGTGAGCCAGGCAGAGAGGGGATTAATGCCATACACCCCAAAAGGAGTAGCAAGCACCTCTGGTTTCCCACATTTACCCTGTTGCAAGGGTTGGACCCTCCTTCTCCTCCCTGAGGGGCTCAACATGCCTCTTGGTTCCATCTCAGTCCTCTGCCACCCCAGCTCAGAGCCTCTGTGCTCCTCAGCCAAGGGGTTCCTCCTCCTCCAGCACCGTGGGGTGCGAGGGGTCCCCAGGAGCCCGGTCCACCTGTGGGGCACTCACCTTCCCGATTGGATGGAGAGGTTCTGCCCCACATATTTCATCAGCTGGGGGGGCCCGTGGTCCCACAGGCAGCGCACAGCCCAGGCCTCTGCTGCCCCAGCCAGCTGCTCATCCCACACCTGGCCGGGAGGAAAAGAAGAGGGCAGGCAGGGATTTCGGGTGCTCAGAGGAGGGAAGAGTAGAAACCTGCTCCCTTGTGCTCAGTCGAGGGGGGAGGAGGGGGAATGTTTCTGAGCATCCATGGGGGTCCAATAAACAACTCTCAGATCAGGCTGCTGGGCAGAGCTGCCCGGGCACAGCACGGGTGCCCTTGGGGCAGTGCAAGCCCTGGCTGTGTGATTCCCTCCAGAAATGAGCTGCTTCTGTGGAACGGGGAGCTGAGCCCAGGGATGAAACCCCGCAGCTGCTGTTGCTGCAGCTCCCAGGGATCCTCAGCCCTGGCCACAGAGGGAGCCGGGAGGACAGGGGGTTCCTTCCTACATAGTTTAAAGGTTCCTCACCCGCCCTGAACCACTTGGGAGAGATGACTGGGAGAGTTATTTTGGAAGGTAGGGATTTAGGCAGAGCGAGAAGCCGAGCAGGATGCTCCTGGGAACGTCTGACCTGCTCTAGCACACAGCAAGCCGGGCTGCTGCAGGCTTCCCTCAAACCAGCATCCAGGGACAACCCAGTCCCTTTGACAGAGCTCTGGTCGCCTCCCTGGGGCAGAGCAGCATGTGGCACCTCCTGCCCTGAGGGTCCCGCTCTGTGCCAGCTGGAAATCCCTCCTCTTGGTGGCTCCCCATTTCTCCTCCCATTAGGGCTGGGTTAGGATCTCTAAGCAGAGTGGAGACATCCCGGGCGAGGCTCTGTCCAGGGTGGCTGGGATCCAGAGGAGGTGCCCGACCTGGTGCAGCAGCTCAGCTTCTCTCTCTCTCTTGCTCCTGTGTGTTTCCTCTCCTGGGAGCTGCCATCCCTGGGCACACTCCTGCACCAGCTCCTGAGGGACCCTGGAACTTGGGACAGAGCCGTCCCTCCTGGCTGCAGTTGGGGCAAGGCTCCCACCTGAGTTTTGGGTTGGGACCTGAGCTTTTCATGCTTGAAACCACCTCCCCTCCCCTGACACGGCCTCTGCAGCTCAGCTGGATAGATCCTGCCATCCTGCAGCCTGCAAGCTCCTGGACATCCCAGGCATGGCACCAGGGGTCCTGAATCTACCCGTGGGTGGAAACATCCCCCCATTGGGACCCCATCCCTCCTGCACAGAGGCTGCATGGGGTGTACGTGAGTCTGCCCTGCAGCAGGGACACAGAACATCCCCAGGGACAGCCGCAAACCCGGGGCATCACCTGCCACCCCTACCTGTGGGTGTCCCATCCCTCCCAGGTCACAGGTGAGCCCCTCGATCCCACCGCAGCCACCAAGAGCCAGAGAACACCCCACGGGCCCCCCCAACTCACCATATACTCCATGTTGGCAGCAGGAGGGGACACCTGTGCCCGCGCTTGGTTGTGATAGTCCAAAATGCCGCTCACGTCGCGGGGGGACAGGTAGCGCCTCCGCCGGCTGCGGGGGAGCCCCGCGCCCCACGGCAGCCCCCCAGCCCTGCCCCTGCCTGGGGACAGCAGCTCCGTGGCGTTGGGCAGCAGGAGGGAGCAGGTCTGCTGGCTCAGCCAGAAGCCGAAGGCGCTGGGGTACAGGGGCCAGTGGAGCCGAGGCATGCTAAGCCGGCCGGCCGGGTCGGCCGGTGGCTTCTGGCTCCCACACCAAGTGAGGACAAGGTGGGTCACCGGTCCCTGGCACGTGGGTCTAGGAGAGGAACAACACAGGCACCACTCAGGTTTGCCCTGCGCGTGCAAACACCGCTTCCTAAAACAAGATTTGAGACAATTTTCCCTTTCTTTTCTTTTATAAATATCTATTTTTGAATTAATCTCTTCGATAACCTCATTTATCACAGCAAATACCTCCAAGACCAGCAGGGAGATGGCCAGGAAATTGGTTCTGGAGTTGTTTCTTTATAGAAAGCAAACAAAATGAGTATGAAATCTCCCCTGTTTTTTTACTGCTTGCACTTACCTGCCAGGCAGGGGCTGATCAGGAGCACGCTGAGGTGTTGGCTGCAGCCGCCTGCCCTGGAGCTTCCCAGGCATTTGGTGTGTTGAGTAAATCCCCAGCACAAATGGAAATATCAGACAGATACAGAAATGCACGGCAAGCTTGAAAAGCACCAGCAAGAAATCCTAACGACCCTTTTATCTCAGGGACAGAAAAACCAACCACCACAAAACCAGAGTAATTAAAAAAGTCAACAACAACAAAAACCAATAGCAGAGAAAAACGCTGGAATATCACCTCATCTGCCAGCTGATGCACCTCTTTACATCCCTGCCAGCCCTTCCCTGGAGCAGCAGGGAGGATGTTCCCCCAGCTACGTACCTTGAGGACTGAGCCAAGAGCAGCCCAGCCCGGCGGCAGCGGCAGCCGACCTTTGCAAACAACCTGCTGGGGCAGATGCAGGGGAGAGGCTCAGCCTAGCCCTGGCGGGCAGCCCGCCGGGGCCTCTGACGCAGAAGCTGCATCTTAACTCTTCCCCCCGGGAACGTCCTGAAGTTGGGAAGGAGCTCTGCTAGGAGATTTATAGGCTGGTGGCTGCCCCGGCGCGCACAGGCGCACGCAGGCTGAGCCCCGCACCGCGGGGGGAAGCAGCACAGCCCGGCCAGCAGCTCCACGGGCAGGGGGGCTGCTCCTCCGCTGCTGGCTGGGCTTGGGTTTTTCCCTGGATACCTACAGGGAGAGATCCCCAGAGTCGTCTCTCTCCCGTTCATCCCTCCCCAGCTGGGGTCTCGCTGGGAGCTGTGGAGAGGGGAGCGAATCCAGGTCGGTGAGGGATGGGGAGGGGGTTTTGCCCTGGGCTGGTGGCTGAGGGGCTGGTGTTCACTACAAAACCCAGGGTCACCCTGCTCTGGTGTGAGCTGAGCAGATGGCAGAGATGGCCCTTGGCAGGGGTGGCCGGGAGGGGACCTGGTGCCCGTGTGTGCCCCTGGGCCAGCAGCTCTCCCCGTTAGGGGTGAAGCCGCTTGCCCGGTGGGCTCCCCAGGGACTCGAGTTTGCTGCAGAGCAGGGGGCTCTGCCCAGCTCCCCACCACCAGCCTGGGCTGGGGGTGCCTGGCCAGGGACATCTTGTCAGGGGAAAAGAGCCCTTCCTCCATGGGCTGTGCTGCCCAGAGAGCCCAACTGATGTCCAGGGGTCTGTCCCCAGGGAGGGGAAGCAGCATTCCAGCAGCATCCAGGGCATTTCCCTGCAACATCCCGAGCTGTCCTGGTGCCTGAGGCTGATTGTTTTATTGCAGGTCACAACAGTGCAAGCCTGGAGGGACATCTTGTCAGGGGAAAAGAGCCCTTCCTCCATGGGCTGTGCTGCCCAGAGAGCCCAACTGATGTCCAGGGGTCTGTCCCCAGGGAGGGGAAGCAGCATTCCAGCAGCATCCAGGGCATTTCCCTGCAACATCCCGAGCTGTCCTGGTGCCTGAGGCTGATTGTTTTATTGCAGGTCACAACAGTGCAAGGCAGGCAGGGTCTGGAGGGGCTGCTCACACTGCCAGTCACATCTCCTCTTCCTCCCACCAGGCTTGGAGCCAGCAGCAGCATGTGAGCCACAGAGGGCTTGCTGCTGTCACCTCCCTGTGTCACTGTGTCCCAGGTGAGCAAGGTGCTGCCCCACACCTTGCCAGGCCTGGGCTCACCAGGGCACAGGTGGGCTTGGAGACAGGATTTGGCTCTTTGGTTGCATGAGGGGGAGCACCAAGGCCAAACTGCTTCTCTTGGCTGGTGGGAAGCACAGTGCCAGAGGCAGGGAGCAGAGACCAGAGTGCATCAGGGGAACACTGGTGCTTGGGCAGGGAGACAAGGAGGCTGCTGGGATGGTGAGGGAGGAGAAGGCAGTCCCACAGCAGCAACCCACCACTAGTTCTTGTTCTTACTGGTTTGACTGGGATGAGAATGGAGGATGCTGGCCACATGACTCCTGCCCTGTGCTGGGACTGATGCACATCCCAGGGCCTGCCAGATGCAGCCATCAGTCCAGGAGACCTGCGGGGAACAGAAGCCTACCAGAAGCTTGGGGGGGAACAGACCTGGGTGTGGAGATGGAATAACACCCAGGTGCTGAGCTGATAGACAGTCTCACCCTGCTGTGAGATTGGGCTGTAATATTTCCTTGTGTATATTTTCCCTGGCATCTGTGCTCCCATAAAGCAACTCAAGATGCTGGACAGCATCTGGAGACGTGTTGGAGGGATGTTTCCATCTGCTCCCCACCCAGTGGATGGGATGATGGATGTGCCACTGAGGAGACAGGGAAACTGCTGCCAAGGTGTCTCTGGCCTTGCTCTTGTGCCATGGAAGGGACCCCTGGGTGCAGGGAGCAGCAGTAGCCATGGCTGGCAGGGCTGGGCAGGGGCCAGGCTGTGACACAGAGGCTGGTGCTGGGCTCACTGGAAGGTCTGAATGGCCCCCAGTGCCTGTCAGCTTTCCAGGCTGCTTGTTGCAGGGGGTCTGACCAGCTCAGCTTCACCTTCCCAACACCAGACCTCCCCAAAACACCAGCCATCTCTCTGCAGGTGCTGGCATCCCCAGCTTGCCCACACCCAGGTGGTACATTCACCTGTATGCAGGGGTGGGTGCTGCTCCAGGGACTGGCAGCAGCTCAGCCCCTTGTGCCACACTGGGCACCTTCCCCTCAGCCCCAGCTATCGAATCTCTCTTTAGTAAGGCTGGAAAGAGCAGCTCCATTCCCAGCGGATTAGAAAGGCAGATGGGGACACGCAGCAGCGATCTCAACTGGGCTGACTGGGGACACGGTCTGGGCCGGCTGGGAGGAGCAGCCCCAGGGGAGGAAGGGCTCTGGGGTTCTGTTACGGGGACGGATTTTTAGTGATTTATTATTTCACAGAAGCCAGAGCCCTGAGCAGCCCTGGCTCACCCAGCACCGTGACCGGCAAAGCTTTGCGTGTGAGAAACTGGTGTTAAAGTTTTGGTGTTCCTGGGGCTCAGGGGAGCAACCCCTGGCAGAAAGTGTTGGTGTCCCTGGGGCTCAGGGGAGCAACCCCCGGCAGCTCCCACCGCCGGCAGCAGCCCGCCGGCAGCAGCAGCAGCAGAACCTCCACGCTCAGGCAGGGCCAGGGCTTTGTCTTGGGTGCAGATGGAAAGCACTGCTTAATCAGCACTCCGCGAGACAATCCACATTCCAGGAACTGGAAGGGGTTTGTGTCCCTGCCAGGCGTAATATCCTGCAGCCCAGACTGGCCTGGCTGCCAAAGCACACGGTATCTGCAGCGAGGACCTCGCTGGGAGCCAAGAAGCACAGGCACTGGGCTGGATACAGCAGCAGAGCTGACAAATCCTCATTTTAACGAGCATCAGGGGAAGGAAAAGAGATAAATCACCAGGTTCCCAGCACTCCCTTGGCTGAGACACCCACCGGTGCTTTTACAACTGACACACGTAGCAGCTCCCTCCAGAATAAGCCATAACAGGACTTCTCTGTCATGGTGGTTTCTCCCAGCTGTTGGCTCCAGACACCACCCATCACCCCTGCATCACAGACAGGAACACGAGTCCACAGGGCTTTGCCTTTCGTGGAGGGGTCTGCTGTGGTCCCTGAGCATCCTGTGCCTGGAAGAGGTTGTCCTGCCTTTCCATAGCAGGAGCCTTCTCTCTGCTGGGGTAAAATAAAACAAAACCAAAGCCCTGCTTGGACAAAACTGTTTTCTCAGGTAATGCACAAAATCTGTCGCTCCAGTAACATATTCCCCTCTTATGAACCAGCAGAAAGGCTCATTTTCTGGCTTTGCTGTTCCTTTCCCCCAGTCCTTTCCCCAGGAAGGAAAGTGGAGCCTTCGATGGCATTTTCCATTTCTAGAGTTCTATAGAGGTCCAACACATCCAGACCTTGGTTCCTCCCCATGCATTATGAAAAAAAAGATCTTCCTTCTGACTTGGAGGTCAGAAGAGGTATCTCCACATGTTGTGACATGAGAAAAGCCAAGCTGAACTCCCATACATTTATTTGTGATGTCCCTGGAACGAAACACTCCACTGAGCTGTAACCCAAGCACATTTTTGGCACTTAAATTTTTTAATTGACTTCTCCAAAGGGTTCTCATCACTTGTTGTGTCTGGTAGGGGAGATGGTTGGTGTCCTGGTATCACCCTGTCCACATGGCACAGCTCATCCAGACCCAGATTTCACACCAAGCTAGTCAGGGTGTCCTCTTGGTCCTGTTCTTAAAACGTAAGAGCTCTGGGATTTTCAGGAATCTTTGGAGCAAATTTAAAGCAAGATGGCCCATGGGCATTTGCCAGAGCTTGCTGGATTGTTTATGAAGGGTTCAGTTACTGGGGTTTTTTAGGATTTTTTTCCTGCTGGGCTAATGCATTTGTGGCATTTGCTTGGGGGTATTAACTGAGGTGTCCCCCAAGGCTAACTTGGATCCTGTGAGATCTCTTTGGCCAGTAGGTGGGTGTCAGTCCCCCCACCTCTCTCCCTGCCCCCTGTGGTACCGTTGGACCTGTGGTCCCCACCACCACCCCACGAGTGCCTGTGAGGAAGCTGTGAAGGCCACAGGCTCCAGCCAGCACCGAAATATAATTGGAGCCTTTGAAAGGCAAGAATATTTTCCACCAGCTCTAGAAATAACCACCTCTGAAGCCCAGGGCTGCGGGCAGCCCTTTCTTGCAAAGGTGTTTTTCACAGTAACTGGGCTAAGTTTAGAAATCCACTCAACAAACAACATGGAAGCTCCTCTCAGCACCATTCTGAAGATGGTTTATTTGCTGTTTGCTAATGACTTATTTTTCAGCCCAGCGCTGTGGCTGCAGGACGGTCCTGCTGCACCCTGCCAAGGTGAGGAGAATCTAACAGGTCAGTGGAAAGAGGGGCCCACTGCACCTTCAGTCAGCTGAGACCAGGATAGACCCAAACCCTGGAGCTAAACAGCAGCTGGGACCTCCTTGCCAGTCACAGGCAGTCTGGGTACCAGAACCCCCCACTGGCCCTATCCCCACTGCACACCCACTTGCCCACCTGCCCACAGACTCATGTCAAGGACAACAGCCCTGGGAATATGATGGTGGTGGGGTCTTATTGTGCTGGTGGTCTGTTCTCCATGTGGTCAGCTTTTGGGCTCAGTGCTGGGAAATTCATTGGGCCCACCCAGGGCTCCTGGTGGGAGTTTTTCCCAACCCATGGGACAAAACCAGCTTGCATAAGAGGCATCATCCAGATAATTTATTTCCTCAGTATCCAACTCAGCAAGCTCTACCTGTGTAATGGCTGAGAAATGCTGCAGCTCCAGCAAAGGGCTGGACCAGCTTCTGGTTGGGGGCTATGGGATCACAGCCCTGAAAGCCCAGACCTGGTGAAGTGAACTCAGGACACCCTGGCAGCTTTACCATGTAATTTTCTTGCTTGGACGGGTGTGTGTCACAGCCTGACTGCAGCCCCTGTGTATTCAGTCCATTCCCCTTTTTTTCCAAGACCAAAATTCAGATAGAAAGGGAGCCCCTGGCAGGGCTTCACAGGCAGGTTTGCCGTGGCTGCACAGGGAGCTCTTGTTCCTCTTCTCAGTGGTGGCCCCGCTGCTCACGTGCCCAGGCCCCCCCTGTGGCACCAGCAAACACCCTCCAGCCATCCCACCAGTGCACGGTTCACTGTCTACAGCTGCACAATGTTGGTTTTCTGCAGAAAAATATTGCTGGTGTTTGGCTCAGATCAAGTACCGGTGGGGCTAAGGGAGATGCTGCTTCTCCTCCCTGGCTTTGGAGGAAGAGAGGGATGTTTGCAGTGGTTTATTGTTCCTCAGGATGTTGGGATAAGGTCTCCTGGAGGTGTAGCTTCTCCTCAGGGTCTGTCTGGGGCATGTCTGGCAGGCAGAAGGATGCAGCTCAGGTGGGTGGTGATCACTCAAAGCCTGGCCAGCTTTAAAAGCAGACTCTGGTGAGACCAGGAGGGTGGTAGGAAAGGAAAGACACAACACAGGAGTTCCGAGAGGTGTCTGGAGGAGGTGAGGGGGCTTTGGACAGGAAAGATGTGCCTACAGGACCTCTTGGTGTATTAATATCTCCTCACAAGGCTGAGCAACAACAGCAGCAGCTCAGCTCCCCAGGGAAGCCAGCAGGGCTGCAGCAGAGAGAGCACCTCATGGGTGAGACAGGGGTGTGATCCTGAACCTTTTTGTCACCTGAGTGACACTGGACAAACCACTTTCCATACCTATTTCTCCACCCACACTATCACACTGATGAGGGCTACCAGAGAGCTTTGAGGGTTGCTGCTGCCCAGCCCTGCATTGGAGTTGGTCCTGACCCTCCAGAGGAGCAGGGCAGGACCAGGCAGGATTTCTGCAACTTCTGCCTCTTTCTGGCATTGAAGCTGAAATGAGCCTCAAAAATTTGTGCTCACTTTTAAGATCTCTTTCTGTACCTGCACATCCTGGGGCTTCCTGGCTTCTGCCAGCAGAAAGGGAGCAGCCTGATGGACACTGTACTTCCCCCCCCTCCACTCTCCCGTGAAGATTTCTTGTGAATCTTTGCCAAGAAATCTCCCTTTTCTCATGGGACTTCCAAACTTTCCCACGTCCAGATGTCTGGACCCAAGCCACCAGATTTCTCTCTGCCTAGACATGACATTTCTCAGGTTCAACCACAGAGGCTCAAATGTTTGCAAGACTCATTTTGCTCAAAGCTGGACAAAGGCTGGGAAAGCAGAAGATGATGCCCTTTTTTTTTGCCTTATTTGCCTTATTTCCTTCACCTTCACCTAAGGAAGATCATGTCACCCTGCAAAACCAGTTGGTGCAGCCCCTGCTCTGCACACCAGACAGGACACTCGTGGTGGGTGGACATGGGGGTGACCATCTCAGCAGGGCTTGACTCCCTGATGTGCAGGTGCTTTCATCTGCCAGAGGCAGAGTGTTTAAAATACATGGGGGGAAAAAAACCCACAAACCCACAGATTTAGGAAGATACAGAAGGGAATCAGATTCCAATCAAAGCCTTGGAAGGTCAGACAAATGAGGACCATGGATGGTGAGGTTGCCACCACTCTGGTGGGTGGTTTGGTGGCTGGGGCTGACTGCTGGGTGTCCTCCTCACCCCCTCCTACAGTCAGACCCCAGGGGCAAACTGGCCCAGCAAAGCCCCTCTCCAAAACCCAACACCTTGGATCCCTGTCTGTGTCCTGGGAAGATGTCAGAAACTAGAACCTTTTACATTCATGGAAGTGGTTTTTGATGTGACATCTTCTGGCATGGGTGGCTCACAATCCCACCACGAAGAGCTGCTATAGCAGGTGGGAGATGCAATGTGCTCTCATGCTCTGGGAACAGCTGATGCCCATCTGTAGTAACTGGGGTGAGTGGGGTGGTTATAAAGCCACTTCAGCAGGGCTGGTTCTCTTCCTTTCTTTCCAGGCAAGAGCAGGACTGTCCTCTTCTGCCTGATCCAGTGATGGAAAGGATGAGATGTCCCTGTGAGTTCATGGACTGTGCTAAGGGGAAACCTCCAGATCTCCCAGCTGTGGTGGTTTGCGTCTCCCTGCTTCCTGAGGTGGTTCAGTACATCAACAAGGCTCCCCTCTGTGTCTGCTGAAACCCCTCCAGCCACCTCACACAGATGGCTGTTGAGGTGGTGAGGAGGGTTAATTGACCCTGGCAAATATTTACCTGTGTCTCTGGGTTTACAGAAACCTTGCTCCAGCTTTGAAGTGGAGTTCAAAGCACCAGCAACTCCCACGTCTTTGGGGGGACTGAGCTCAGCCCACTGTGCAAAAATGCTGCTCTGCCAGGAGGGGAACTGTGTCCCACCTCTTCCTTAGAGGACACCCAGCACAGCTCTGACATCTTCCATCACCTCACAGGGTCCCACTTGTCTCCCCACACCAAGGTAAGACCTGCTTTGCCAATTGTTTGGAGCCTACATTAAATAAGCAGCCCAAAGAAAGGCCTTTTTTTCCCAGCAAAGTGGCAGAACATGTTTCTCATGTATTTTTTTTCCCTAACCTCTGAAGGGTGTCAACAAAGATTTGGAGCCCCTGGCAGGGCTTCACAGGCAGGTTTGCCGTGGCTGCACAGGGAGCTTTTGTTCCTCTTCTCAGTGGTGGCCCCGCTGCTCACGTGCCCAGGCCCCCCCTGTGGCACCAGCAAACACCCTCCAGCCATCCCACCAGTGCACGGTTCACTGTCTACAGCTGCACAATGTTGGTTTTCTGCAGAAAAATATTGCTGGTGTTTGGCTCAGATCAAGTACCGGTGGGGCTAAGGGAGATGCTGCTTCTCCTCCCTGGCTTTGGAGGAAGAGAGGGATGTTTGCAGTGGTTTATTGTTCCTCAGGATGTTGGGATAAGGTCTCCTGGAGGTGTAGCTTCTCCTCAGGGTCTGTCTGGGGCATGTCTGGCAGGCAGAAGGATGCAGCTCAGGTGGGTGGTGATCACTCAAAGCCTGGCCAGCTTTAAAAGCAGACTCTGGTGAGACCAGGAGGGTGGTAGGAAAGGAAAGACACAACACAGGAGTTCCGAGAGGTGTCTGGAGGAGGTGAGGGGGCTTTGGACAGGAAAGATGTGCCTACAGGACCTCTTGGTGTATTAATATCTCCTCACAAGGCTGAGCAACAACAGCAGCAGCTCAGCTCCCCAGGGAAGCCAGCAGGGCTGCAGCAGAGAGAGCACCTCATGGGTGAGACAGGGGTGTGATCCTGAACCTTTTTGTCACCTGAGTGACACTGGACAAACCACTTTCCATACCTATTTCTCCACCCACACTATCACACTGATGAGGGCTACCAGAGAGCTTTGAGGGTTGCTGCTGCCCAGCCCTGCATTGGAGTTGGTCCTGACCCTCCAGAGGAGCAGGGCAGGACCAGGCAGGATTTCTGCAACTTCTGCCTCTTTCTGGCATTGAAGCTGAAATGAGCCTCAAAAATTTGTGCTCACTTTTAAGATCTCTTTCTGTACCTGCACATCCTGGGGCTTCCTGGCTTCTGCCAGCAGAAAGGGAGCAGCCTGATGGACACTGTACTTCCCCCCCCTCCACTCTCCCGTGAAGATTTCTTGTGAATCTTTGCCAAGAAATCTCCCTTTTCTCATGGGACTTCCAAACTTTCCCACGTCCAGATGTCTGGACCCAAGCCACCAGATTTCTCTCTGCCTAGACATGACATTTCTCAGGTTCAACCACAGAGGCTCAAATGTTTGCAAGACTCATTTTGCTCAAAGCTGGACAAAGGCTGGGAAAGCAGAAGATGATGCCCTTTTTTTTTGCCTTATTTGCCTTATTTCCTTCACCTTCACCTAAGGAAGATCATGTCACCCTGCAAAACCAGTTGGTGCAGCCCCTGCTCTGCACACCAGACAGGACACTCGTGGTGGGTGGACATGGGGGTGACCATCTCAGCAGGGCTTGACTCCCTGGTGTGCAGGTGCTTTCATCTGCCAGAGGCAGAGTGTTTAAAATACATGGGGGGAAAAAAACCCACAAACCCACAGATTTAGGAAGATACAGAAGGGAATCAGATTCCAATCAAAGCCTTGGAAGGTCAGACAAATGAGGACCATGGATGGTGAGGTTGCCACCACTCTGGTGGGTGGTTTGGTGGCTGGGGCTGACTGCTGGGTGTCCTCCTCACCCCCTCCTACAGTCAGACCCCAGGGGCAAACTGGCCCAGCAAAGCCCCTCTCCAAAACCCAACACCTTGGATCCCTGTCTGTGTCCTGGGAAGATGTCAGAAACTAGAACCTTTTACATTCATGGAAGTGGTTTTTGATGTGACATCTTCTGGCATGGGTGGCTCACAATCCCACCACGAAGAGCTGCTATAGCAGGTGGGAGATGCAATGTGCTCTCATGCTCTGGGAACAGCTGATGCCCATCTGTAGTAACTGGGGTGAGTGGGGTGGTTATAAAGCCACTTCAGCAGGGCTGGTTCTCTTCCTTTCTTTCCAGGCAAGAGCAGGACTGTCCTCTTCTGCCTGATCCAGTGATGGAAAGGATGAGATGTCCCTGTGAGTTCATGGACTGTGCTAAGGGGAAACCTCCAGATCTCCCAGCTGTGGTGGTTTGTGTCTCCCTGCTTCCTGAGGTGGTTCAGTACATCAACAAGGCTCCCCTCTGTGTCTGCTGAAACCCCTCCAGCCACCTCACACAGATGGCTGTTGAGGTGGTGAGGAGGGTTAATTGACCCTGGCAAATATTTACCTGTGTCTCTGGGTTTACAGAAACCTTGCTCCAGCTTTGAAGTGGAGTTCAAAGCACCAGCAACTCCCACGTCTTTGGGGGGACTGAGCTCAGCCCACTGTGCAAAAATGCTGCTCTGCCAGGAGGGGAACTGTGTCCCACCTCTTCCTCAGAGGACAGCACAGCTCTGACATCTTCCATCACCTCACAGGGTCCCACTTGTCTCCCCACACCAAGGTAAGACCTGCTTTGCCAATTGTTTGGAGCCTACATTAAATAAGCAGCCCAAAGAAAGGCCTTTTTTTCCCAGCAAAGTGGCAGAACATGTTTCTCATGTATTTTTTTTCCCTAACCTCTGAAGGGTGTCAACAAAGATTGGGCTGAGTTGCACATCTGGGTGGGTTCATACTTTTAAAAAAATAGCTTGTTTGAACTGTACAAATAAACACTTGTGAAAAGAATCCTGTTTCCTTAAGTGAAGCTGGTCAATGCTCTGATTTAGTTAAGGATTTGGCTTTAATCTTATTTTTCACCAAACTTAAAGCTAGGGGGTAAAAAAAGTTGTTTATTCTCTGAACAGGTAGAGTTTTAGCAGCAGAATCACAACCTTCATCATCCACCTCTTCCTTGAACTGTTGGTGAACCCTCTTCCCTGTGCACTGTTGACCACCCTCCACACTCCCCTCCCACCATGGTAAGGAGCAGACTGGATTGCTGTGTTTTGGTAGATGCTCTGGTCCTGCTGCTACCTTAGTTACTATCCTGAAAGTTGAAAGATTTCATGATGAAAGCACCCTCCCAAAAAGTGGTTCCCACTGTTAAGGCCGGCTTTAGAATCAAGAAAAATGTTGCAATATATTTTCCCTGGCCAGCTCTTAAAAAGGTAGCTGAAATGCAGAAACTACTTATTTTCAAGAGCTTGTTAACACTTTACCTGCCTACACCCTTGGCTTCTCAGTAGAGTTTCTGCTGTCACAAATTATCCACCCAGGAGCAGCAACACAACTAACACTAGAAGCACCAAACCCCACACAAGACATAGCCCTCTTTTCCATCCAGAGCAGGACACACCTGCACCTTCTCTGGGGTGCAGGACCCTGCTACCAAATGCTTAGGTTACTGAACTGGGATGTGTTTCCTTGGCAAGAGTTGGGAGCAGCCAGTCTGGTCAGCTTCACGTTGGGAAAAGGGGCCACACCATAACAGACCAGTAATGGCCCTGCCCACCCTTTGTACCTGACTGAACTCTGATGAGATGCCTTGGAGAAGGTGCAGGAAGTTCTCTGATAAACACTTCAGGCTTCATTTGCTGTTTGGGAGCATTTAATGTCAATGACAGTTCTTCTATACCTGGTGGGACTCCACAGGTACACAAAGCAAAGCAAGTGCTCCCAAACTCCTGCAGCAGCTAAAGGAGCAAACCCTGGCTGGGGAAACAGGGATAAACCTGAGCCCAGCTACTGAAACAGCTCTGGGATTCTCCTTGAGGCAAACTCCCTCCTTTGCTGCCCTGATCCCAAGGATGGCTGACCTGGGCATTGTCCAGAGCTCCTCATGCTGACACATCCCCCCACCTCACCATCTTTCTGCCCATCTTGTCTTTCAGATGCCACCTGTGGTTGATCACCACGTGGATAAACTCCGTGGCTTTGGGCATCCTTGTTCCTCCCGAGGAAGGCTGAGGTGTGTGGCAGCCCTGCAGTGAAACAGCAGAGTGAGGTGAGCAGGAGGCATCCAGCTCTCTAGACCCAGCAAAGAAATAGGTAAAAATTAGAACAATTCATTTCTCAAAAAGAAAATATATGAATTTAAGCATCCAAATAAAGACTTTGATAATCTTGAGTGCACTGACCACTCAGCAAGCCCTTTGAACATCTTTTGTAATTGTTACTGTATCTACAGAGCATGGCAATAGTGATTATGGTCAGGGCAAATTAAAATCTCATTTCTATCCAACATTATATCATTAACCAGGCCAGTGAAGCACAGATGAAATACGATGCGTGTATGTTTTTTAGTTTTAAATGTTAATATTTGTAATTAGCCATTTCACTGAAGTGGCTGCAGCTCATGTTACGTGGCTGGTTGCACCAGTCAAGAAACATGAACTGTGGTCTCTGCAGTTAATCAGCACCAAGTCACTGCCAAGTTTTACACCTGAACACGATTGTGAATCTTTCCTGCAAATACATGATCTAAAAATGCATGAGTAAAGCTTGAAAAGTTCAAATTTCTGAATTACAATGAATAAGTACAGACCTTTTCCCTCCCATACTTGCTCAGTTCCAGGAGCTTCTTCCTTTTAAAAAAAAAGTGCTGTAACTTGCAGAGCAGCTCAACCCAGCAAAGGGTTCCATGGAAATTGTTGTTGTGAGTTTTGCATGATGATTAATCTGTGACTGATAATCAGTGTAGAAAGGGAATGAATGGAAACCCCAAACACCACCTTCAGCATGTGGCTAACAAAGAGATTAACTGGACTGGGCAGGAGTTACTTCCCAGTGACTGTGCAGCTGGGAGAGCGTTGCCTGCTCAGCCTGCAGGGAAAAACCTGCCCAGCAGCTGCACCAGAAAGGCAACACTGTGAGAATCAAATTAATTCAAACACGCAGGGCTTGGGGGGAGAGGGGGGAGGATTTTCTTTGGCAGATGCAGAAGGGGGCATTATATCCTGTGCAGAAAAGGGGAGTATTTCAGCTGCCCAGGCAGCTACCACAGCTGCTTGAGGAAGTCAGGTCACTATAGGTAAACATGACTAATTGAGACCATTTCATGCCCAAGTGCATGTAGACTTAATCACATTAATTATATGTTTTAAAAGTTGTAATCTCTTCCCCACTTCTTCTGCTAATGGGCTGTTTAATTTGTATTGTAGGAAGAGTAACTAACTTACATCTTGGTGAACTCTGGTTGTTTTTATGATTATCAAAGTCCTCTGCAACCTCACAGTTATCTCTGAAAGAAACTTAAGGTGGAGGAGAACAGAACCTCTTCCATATCCTGCTCAGGTTATGGGGATACAGAGGCTAAAAGTCTTGCCTATGGCTGGAGATGGAGTTTGTCAGAGCCACAAAATAAACCCAGCTCCTCAGAGCCTGTGCTCATCACAAGACCATTTCCCCCTGCAAATTAAAACCCATCTTTAGTCTGCTCTGCTGCAACCTGGCTGTGCAGAACAAGAAATGTCAATATTTTGGAGCACTAGGTATTAATTTGTAGCATTGGTAAAGGTTGGGCTGCTGAAAACTGAATTGATTCTTTCTTACACTTTGCCCTGCATCCCCAAATATTTTGATCTTTGGATATAACCACCAAATATGCTAAAAAATTCCCTGCAGCTCAGATCATACCCTTCCTATTCATTTGAGAAGGGGTGGAGGGGGAAATGTGTGACCTGCAGAGGTTTTCATGCTGGATCCAGTGATGGTGCAGTTTGGATAAATTCCCTGGGGTTAATTTCCACCCCCTTTTTTTTTTTTAAAACTCTTGGTGTTTCAGGGCTGGGAAAGACCTTTCCCACAGGTGCTGAGCTACCATCATTTCTCTTTTGCCTCTCTCCTCAGCACCTCTGCTGCAAATAACACAGCATTGGCTCAGGGGAGTGAGACTCAACCTTGATTCTGCCCAGAACGAAGGCTGGTGGGAAGAGCATCCCTCCCCAGCAGGGATGGGCAGCAAAGCTCTAGGCCAGCGTGAGGAGAAGGCTGCTCTGCCCCAGGCTGCATTTCAAAGGCATCACTGGCACAAGGGAACAAAGCACAGTATTATTTTTTTTCCTGATTTTTTTTTAAGCTGACACTGAATAGAGCAGCCTGCAGAGCTGAGAGCACCAAGGCTGATGGACAGAGTCTCATCAAAGGGCTAAAACTGTCTTAAACTCCAAGCTTAAGCTTCTATTAGGCAAAGAAAATACAGGACAAATTCTGCTTATGTAGCACCTCTGGTGTGAGCATCCCAGGGAGCTCCAGGATGAAACTCAAACACAATCAATCATGGAGATGTGAGCAGTGCTCAGCAAGGGCAGCAGGGAGGCTGGGCAAGCAGCAGCAGCACGGCCACCAGAAGCACCTGCTTTCCAAAGGGAAGGGTTGGGGGGGCTGGTCAGGGCCCCCGGTGGGGAATGGGGAGTCAGCAGATGCCAGCAGGGTGTGGGAATCCCTGTGAGGCAGGGGGACAAGCTGGGAAGAGAGGGGGTCTCAAGAACCCACCTTAAGCCAAGCCTAGGTTGGAAAAGAACTCTTGCTTGTGTTTTGTTAAAAAATAGATAATAAACATGGGGTAGATTTTTTTCTCTTCCTCCAGGCATCCTTCCTTGGTGGCACCAGAGGGTCCAGAAATCCCACCAAAACAAGAAGATTCCCACTTAGCACAGTCAAGAGACTGTGTGTGACTGAGCTGAGGATGTGGTTCAGAGCTCCTGGTCCTGCTCCATAGGAAACCTCCAAACCTTGGCCAGTTTATTCCTCTGTGTGTGGAGGCTCCTCCACTGGGGCAGCCACAAGGGCTGAGCTCCCTGCAGGGCTTTGTCCAAGGACTGAAGAATTCAGGCTCCAGCAACTCATTCTGCAAATGGCTTTAAGGCAAGCTCAGCTTTTCAGGTCTTGCCTTCTTCAAAAAACCTGCAGTGCTTTTTGAGTGTGCTCAGCAGGGAGGACCTGGGTGCACTGGGTCCTGGTGACACATAGGGGTGAGGCTGTGATGCTGCTGCAGGTTGCCTGGGGACACCGTTGTCATCCAAGTGACAACAGCAGCACCGTGAGCCTGAGCAAGGTGCTACTGTCTTGCAAGAAGGTCTGAACTTCTCCACAGCTGATTTTAAGCACCCAGAGGAGGTGGATAGTTGCCCCAGGCTCCTGGCAAGAGTTGCTAAGGTTGTCTTTCCCCTGGCTGCACACTGAGGCTGGGGTGATTCTGTTTCCAGCTGAGGATCCCCCAGTTCTGCAGAAGTTATCCATACCATAGCCTCACATCAGCAAGGCACACTTCTTTAAAATCAAGCTGATTAACAGATGATTAATGGGATCACAAAAATTAGACAATTTCCTAAGCAACTTGGTGATTTTAAATCATTATCAGCTCAGAGCATCATTGTTCTTGCTCCGATTAATAGGGAAATACCTGATGCAACATGAACTCTACAACCAGGAAAGATTTCTCCTGAGCCTGCTCTAGCTCAGGAGTCAAGATGCTGTTCCCAGATGTGTTGGATCTTCCTTCAAATCTCTGCTCAGATGCTGGGTTCTCCACATCACCCCTCCAAATAAGTGCCCTAACCAGGGGTGACTGGGACAAGGTGGGACAAGGTTCACCAGCCACTCTTCAGCTCTGGAAGTGGTTCTACAGTCTCTCATGAATCTGTGCCCTGCATGATTTAGAGGCAAAATGTGGTTTCTCACTGAAAGTGAAAAAATTTGCTGGGAGTCTTGGTTCAAATTCAATCAGAGAAAAAAAAAACACAAAACAATAAACCCAAAGGCCCACAACCAATTTTTTTTTTAGTAGAATAATCTGGAAGATTTCAGCTTGAATCAGGCAGTGATTTGATGATGTTAAGGAAAAAGACAGGAAGAAAGGGAAGATAAGCCATAGCTGCTATTCCTGACCAATTAATTCAGTTCAGTGACAGGTTTTTACCTGTCACAGCTCAACTGGGTGTCTGTGAGAGCTCTTTGGGAGCCTTCTGCAGTCCTCCTGGAGCTGACCTTACTCCCTGTTAATGAATAAAAGCCTTTTCTGAAGTTTTAAAGGAACTAAATTCTGCTTCTCTGATTCTTTACAGGGGAAGGGTGGCCAGCTCCTCAGAACATCTGCCTTGGTGCAGATGGCAGCAAATACATGCCCAAAAGTAGAGATTTACTCTAACCCTGCAGGACACCTGGGCCCAGCTGCACTTTGCTCACTGCACTTGCAAGAATCTGTGATTTACAGAGATAATCCTCAGACATTTCAAGCTGGGCTGAAGAGAGACACATTTCCAGCCCATGCCATCAATTCTATTCATCTGGAACAGGTGCCAGGCTTATGAAATTCTCCTGCCTGGTGGCAGAGCCCACATGCTTCATTAGCAGCCAGCCGAGCAGCCACCTCCAGCCCGTCAGCACTGCAAACAGCCCGGGGAGCCCCCAACCTGGGAAGCAAAGGAGGCAAGGATTCAAAGGGAAAGGGGGATTTAGGCAGACAATGCCAGGCTCTGTGAAACCTGCTCCCAGCCCCTCTTGTCCTCCCTCATTCCAGTGAAGGCAGCTGCCTGTCCTTGCTAATTCAGGGGTACAATGCTGTGCTGGAAGTGGGAGACGTGGCCGTGGCAGTCTTATTAAAAACAACATCTAATAAATTGCCAAATGCCATTTACCCTGGATAACCTCCTTAGCTGAGACTCTCTGTATCTACTGGAGCTGCTTTGATGTCTCCTCCTGCTCTTTCAGCCCAGATGTTGTCACAGATTTGCTGACAATAGCTGCAAACTGGCTTTGAAACCTGCTCTGGCAAGAAATACTTTCCCATCCTGTCTCAGATGGGGTCTGCTTTTTTTCTCTTCCCTCCTCCTCCATCACATTTTTCTTACTGAGGCCATTGGGACAAATGGAGGTTCTTTGTTCATGTGGCCATTTCTCTGCTCGCTGATTCTTTTTAAAAATATTTTTAAATGAAGTTGAAATGACAGTGGCAAATAGATGAAATAGGTCTCCAGTACCACAGTGGTGCTTGGGCACCAGTTCCAACTGGAAACATGAAGAGTGGAAGGGGAGCAGGAGCATTAAGAGCCCCAGAAAAGCTTTCTCCCTCTCTCAGGGGAAAATAATAATAATTCTTATTAATGCATTCTTATGAATGAGGAAATTCTCAGATTTTTTCTCTTGGACTAGGATGTTAAGGGCCATTTCAGATGTTTAGATCCATTCTCTTGGGTGTTAAGATGCTCTCTCAGAGGAGCTGGCGTCGTGCTCTGAAGTGGTGGATGCTCATGGACAGGATGGGAGCAAAGAGCCTCGAGGTGTGTCAGGGAGGGATCAGATTGGATGCCAGGGAGGGATCAGATTGGATGCCAGGGAGGGATCAGATTGGATGCCAGGGTAGGTTCGGATTGGATGCCAGGGAAAACCAATTAACGGAGGGGTTGTCAGGCAGTGCCCGGGGAAGGGGCTGAACCCGCAGCCCTAGAGGGGCTCAGAGGACGCGGTGCTCAG
>NW_009953486.1:8596329-8598550 GCF_000747805.2 Chaetura pelagica | reverse complement strand
TGTGCGGCGCTTCCGCCGCCCCCCGGCCTCTCCCCGGGGTGTCCGAGCGACCCCGGGGCTGCCGAGGCCTGTGCGGGGCCCTGGAGCTTGGGCTGAGGGGGCTCCCGGGTGTGTGACCCCCCCAGGGGGGTGGGAAGGGGATCCTGCTCAGGAACCGGAGCTCCCCTCGGCTGGGGAGCGGTTGGGAAGCGCTGCGGGGGAGGGAAGGGGCCGTTGAGGGGAGGTTTGTTGCTCTTAACGTCTCCCGGAGGCTGCAGGACTTCGGGGCTGCAGGACAGCTGGGGTTTCTTGCTCCATCTTTGTTGGAAGAGGAAAAACAGGAGCTTTTTCTGTCCTTCCTGAGATCCCAGATAATTCCTCAGGTTTGAGTAAGCGGTTAGTTTCTGAACTGATCTGAAGCAAGCTGAAGAAAATAGGTGTTCTGGCGTCTTAGGCAATGATTTCACTGGCTTAGTCATTGTTTAAAACTTCCTTCGGACGTCTTGAAGGGCATGAGGAAGGTGAGGAGCTGGGCCAGCACGTCTGTGCTTCACCTGCTACAGATCAGAAAGCAACACTAGAAGTGATGGTTTTCCCCTGAGGCTTGAGGACTTTTGAACTTTATTGATACAGATTTGTCATTTGGTGACATGGGGGAGAGGAGCTGCTTTTAGTGTGATTGAAAAGAGGATGGGCAGGAGCACTTGGAGAGTGACATTGGTGTTACAAGAAAATCACACTGCAGTTCTAGTTTCCCTTTTTGAACAGAGTAAGGTTGTCTGTAGGGACAGCTCCTAAACTATTACTTGCCTCCTGGATTGCTAGCAGCAGTGTTGTTAGCAGCCTTTCTTGCTTTTAACTATCTCAGCAAACTTAGGATTTTACTTTAAAATACTGTTCTGTGGTTGCAGCTGTAGTTCCCAGACAAATATCCCCTCCACTGTAAAGCAGAGAGTAAAGCAGCTACTCCTCAAAGTCCCTGGCAGGGCCCTGACCATTTTTATTAGGGTCTTGTTGCAGATACAGAACTGCTTGGATTCCTGCTTGGATTGATCTTAGATGTTGAGGTGATGATTCTGTGAGGTCTGTGTGTGTCCAGCTGTAGCTCAGCCACAAACCAGAATTCTGCTGTCTGGTTTTCAAACTGGAATGTGGGTGAGGAAGGGGCTGCCCAGCTCCCCTCTCCCACCAGCTTCATTGCAAGGTACTAAGTGGAGACAGAAGATCACAGACTGTGGTCTCCTCAACTTGTTAGTCAGTTCAGTTCTACCTGCTCCACTTTAAGATTTAAAATGAGGACTAGTTAAGCAGTGCTGTTTCTTGCTAAACAGGAGACTGGCTTTCAGGATTTTGTAGGCATCACAGCAAAAATGTTCAAGGCAGAGAGTGAATTTAGAGATGGGAGGGTTTGTGTTGGCCACGGGAAAGCTCTTGTCAGCTGGAGGAGCAGGAAAGGAAGGAGCACATGGTGCTGCTTTGTGTGTTTCATTAGGGGATCAGGGAAGAGAGTCAGCCCTTCTCCTGGCTGCCTTATTCAGTACTAAGGGGGTGAGGGTGTGAAGCAAGGATTATTGAGATGAAGGGTCAGAGAAGGGGTTACTGTGGCCAGGGTGACAAGCTAAAAATACATCCTTTGCAGCTACAGTCTGAGCAAGGCGGAGTTGAGCGGGTTTGTAGGGTAAAAGTGATTGCAAAACTGAACTGCAAGTCCAAACAAGGGCCCTGGGCCCAAGGGGAGGCTGCCTGGGAAGCAGCTGAAGTACCTGGCTGAGGGAGTGCTGAGATGCTGGGGCCTGAGGAAGACAGCAGGGAGAGGGTCAAGGTTTTAGCTGTGCTCTGTTTGAGGGAGGGCATGAGTGTCTGATTTAGCTGCTCCAAACACTGACCTTGAAAACCTGCTTCTTCAAGCACCACCAACTTAGACCAGTTGCTGTGAAGTTTCACATGTGTTTTCTTTCTCTTTTCTCTGGCAGATACTTTGTCAAGGTGGCTTGGGCATGGACATTCTGGCTTCTGCTGCCCTTCATGGCAGTCACCACCTACCAGTTTGCCAAGGCCAAATTCCTCTACGGTGCCACCAAGAGCTTTTTGATGGTGCTGCGGCGTCTCAGTGCCTTGCTGGTGGGCACTGTCATCTGGTATGTCTGCACTGGGCTCTTCATCTACATTGAGAACCTCACTGGCACCTGCTCCACCTCGGGCCAGCCTGGCCAGCCCCAACGGGTCTATGCCACCAAGCAGG
>NW_009953486.1:8586341-8596127 GCF_000747805.2 Chaetura pelagica | reverse complement strand
AGGAATGCCACCGGGACAATGGCATCTGGAGTGGGTTTGACATCTCGGGGCACTGCTTCCTGCTCTCCTACTGCACTCTGATGATTGTGGAGGAGGTAGCTGTGCTGGAAGGCTTGTCCATAGACCAGAACTCTAAGCTGCATGTTGTGATCAACAGCCTGTTTGTCTCCTTGTGTTTTCTCTCCATGATCTGGGTGTTCATGTTTCTCTGCACTGCCATCTATTTCCATGACTTCAGTCAAAAGCTTCTTGGGGTATTGATAGGGCTGTCAGCCTGGTATGGGACGTACAGGTTTTGGTACTTAAAACCCTTTTCTCCTGGACTACCTCTTCCAAGTATTCCTTTGAGTTCAAAGAAATACAGTTATAGCAGATAAAATGTTTTAAAATGTTTGGATGTTGCTTTCGGTCCTAAAAGTTTGCAGTAGTTGAATGTAGAAATGGTTATGGTATCTCCACTGTAAGGAACAAGGTGATGGCAGGAGGAAACCAGATCTGTACTAGCTGATGGCTGGCAGGTAGTAATGAATTCTTCCTTGGGAGAGATAAAAAGGATATTGGAAAAGGACTCCTCTTGTTGGGGAGCTGCTGACTGGCATTCTCAGCAAAGAAATCAGAAGTTGAATCTGTTTCTCACGCTAATAAATGGAGGAGCAGATCCAGGGCTGATAGAGGCCTTTGCTCTGTAAGAGCTTGACTGATCTCAAATTAATTCTCTCTCTTTTAGATTGATTTATGCCAAAATACCGTGGATGATTCAAACTTCATACTTCTGTTGTGTTTTTTTAATATTCCTGATTGTATTGCCTTATGGGAAAGTTCTAACAGTGACAGTGTTGGCTGGTGTTGCAAAAACATCAGTGCTCCTCAAAGCAGTGGGTGGCCCTGTTGTGAAACTAGAACATCTCACCTTATCAGGTGTTAACTACACTAACTTGCCATGAATGTTCCTTGGCTGTCTGCACCTTCTGCAACAGAGAGAGAAAATGGGAGATGTCATGTTTTAAGCAGACTGTGACTTCACATTCACACCTGCCTTTGAAAAGGAATCTCTGCAAAAAAAAAGCCTTAACTTTCTCCTTATGTGAAGGATCTGTAATAATGATATTTTGTCATTTTATTCTTGGCACAAAAGAAAAACCCAAACTCCTTCCAGTTTTGCTAAAAAGTCTAGTATGAGAATTGGGGTTTTAATTTTATTTTTAAAGTCTTTTATGAGTCGCACACCTTGCAACAGTGAGTACTTGATGTGTTTCTTCTGGAAGAACAAGGAAATTCTGTTGTGAGGAGCAAGTTAACTTAACCTGCTGTTTCCCAACCAGCCTGCTAGGTGGTGAATGAAACACATTGGTTATCCCAAGAGCTGCAAAGCAGTGTGCTTGGAGCAAGATTTATTCTTGCTTACCTAGCAATATCCATAAGCTGCCTCATTGGGTTGCACATAAAGCTGTGACCACCTCTGATGTGGCTGCAAACCCACTACTGAATAAAACACTACTATTAGATAATGACTAGGTATGAGGTGGGATGGGTTTCCTCACCATATCAGTGAGACATTTAGCATCCTTTTTATCCTGAGGAGCTTTTTATTTCTTTCATAAAGGCTCCAAAGTGAGTATTTTGCTGGATATGGGGCATGATGCAGCACAGCCTCATCTCCAGACCTTTCTTTTTGTCATCTCAGCAGCTCCCTTCCAGCAAGGGAGCAGCAGCATTTGCAGTAAATACAGCAGTGTTAATTCCACACTTGTGATCTGCCTCTTGAGAGAGCTGAACTCTTGAATTTCCACTGAATTCAGTGGCATGTGGGAGTTGTGGTGTGTCCTGGGAAAGTACAAATCACCTCTCAGAAAGAAGCTCTTTAAAGGAGGTTGTGTATATTTTCTGTCAAGCTCCTCCTGTTGTTTTTAAATTGAATTACCTTTTAAGCTGAGACTTTGGGAAATTTGCACTGATTAACTCATATTTGGTTTAACTAAATTTGTTTAAATGATGCAAATGCATTTGCACACATTCTTTTGATGTGAGGTAAGCCTGTTCCCAATAGAGTTAAGCTAGACCACAAGCCACTTTCACCATGAAAAAGGATTATCTACCCAGAAGGTGTTCTGATTAATTTAATTAGATTTAAGTTTCTATTTTAGGTTGTATTTATGTAACTTGGATACATTAAAAAAGCCTTGGAACAGGAAATGCTATTTATTTAAACCAACTGACTTGCTGAAATGATCTTCAATTTCAGAAATGTTTTGTGCAATCACTACCTGGGTATTCCTCTGCACTTCTAACCAATGTCATACAAACTTTTTATGATGGAAGTCATGTGGGATGTGTTTATTCTCAAAACTTTTATTTAAACAATGAAAGAAAACGAAACCTTTGTCAGTGTTTGTGTCCTTTAGAATCTGTTTCTGATGTCTGTAAAGATACTGTTCTTCCTTTCCCTGGGTGATCCACCCTCATGGTGTTCTTGTGATTAGCAGGATCAAACTGACATGGAGAATTCTGCAGCATTTCAGTGGGCAATACAGGACAGATTCTCAAAAGTATAGGGTTTAAAAAGAGACAAAACAAAAAGCCATGCCTGATGCAAGCAAGTTTCCTAGTCTGTGCTTGTTGCTCCAGGCAGCTGATGCTGTAGACATGGACAGTTCCTTATTGCAGCAAAGTGAAAGGCTGATCCTTTGAAATCTATGGAAAAGTTCCCATGTGCTGCAATACCACTGATTAGTTTGGAAATCTTAGCATTAGTCTTTCTCAGTGCCCAGAGACCATGTGGCAACTGTTTGCATGGAGGGGTCCCTTGTGCTCCAGACCTTTTCTTTGCTCCTTTCGACTCTAGGTCTTTGTTTCCTTGCACTTCAGCTGGAAAAGCTGCACATTTTCTTTGCCATCCCCTTTGCCTGACTGCCCTACCTCCCCCAGATACACTTTTATCATTAAAATAAAGATGTGGCCTCTCTGTGACAGGTTTGCAGCCAAAGAGCAGCTGTGATGTGAGTAGCTGAATTTGATCTCCTGTGCCAAAGGCACAAATTTGCTTCAAATTTTTTTTTTTTTTTAAATGTAATATTTTAAAGATAACTACATTTTGTGCTGATTTCCAAAAATCACAACAGACACTTTAGCCTTCCCTCCCCCCTACACTTTTATTTTTTTGGCTTTTCTGCATTAAAGTATTCCTCTTAAGAGTTGTCTTCCATGTCTGAAAAATGATCTAGGGAAATTTTGTGTCCAATATCTTACTGACGTGTTACTTATTTCAACATATGTTTGCTAATTTGTCATTGCCTGTGTTGGTCCAGCCTGTTTTGTGGGGTTTGTATCAGAAGCAGGACTCAGGCTGGCTGATGAGGATGAGGCAATTCTTGGTTTTGGAGCCTTAAAACATTTTTCTCCACTGCTGGCAGCAGGGAAAGGAGTCTCAGCTACAGCTCAGGGTGAAGATTTAACTGGATTAGGATTAATTTCACTCGATTCACCTGGGACTGTGTCAAATGGTGACATCACTGGAGGCAAAATCAGGCAAACAGGAAAGTTTAGGTCTTTCGTAAGAGCCACTTGCACAGTTCAGACCTTGAACAGATCTGAAACTGGGGTTTGTTTCTTCCTTAAACTCTCTGTTCAGAGCAACCTTGCTCTGTGAGTGCTTCACTGGTGCTAAAAGGTATTCTTGGCTTGCCAGCTAGTGTGTGCTGGAAGTGAGGTGGTGGAATGGCTGGAAAAAAAGTCTTGTTCTTATGATGAAGTGAGAAACACCCAGTTATGCCCGATGGTGTGCACTGTCATGGGAAAACTAGAGGCTGCTGTTACACATTAAATGTTTTGGAAAATCAGGCTTTAGTTATGAACACAAGTCCACCCTCACTTTTAGAGTGGAACAATACCTGCCTTTCCTGCTGTAGCTGGAGGCAGATCCCTGCAGCTTCTTTGCAAATGGCCTTTCCAGCTCTGTCCCTTTCAGCAGCCTGCGTGTATCTCTTCACTCAGAAACCTGTTTCCTGGGATTATTTCTTTTCATAGCTTCATCTTGCCTCCTGGAGCACAGATTAGTAACAAATGCTCTTTACCTCTGCTAGATAAATGCATTCTCTGCATTTTGTTTTGCCCTCTTTTTCAGTATTTTTGCCAAAGCTGAAGATGGAAGTGATTAGCACTAACCAAAAGGCTTGTTGTGACTCTGAACTGATGATCAGCTGTTGTGAAAAGGACTTGGTCTGTCACTGTAATGGTGAAAAAAGCACAAAAATGGTGGATTTATTGAAGCAGATCTGCACCCCTGTGCCTGAAGGCATGGGAGGGAAGAGGAGGGGATGTGCTAGTGACACTTGGTTCAGATGGCTTTGTCCTTTTGGGGAGCAAGCACTGCATTCCTGTATAGAGTAGCTTCACCCAGGTGGTTAGTAGGAAATTCTAAATTCCTTTGAATGTGAGAGGGATACCCTGGTACTTACACAGAGTATAGGAAGAGAACATAGAGGGTACAGGTTGGAAAAGCAGAAATTGCTCCCAGGATCAAGTGCAGGCCCTGAAATTTCAGGCCATTATGTAGTAACACTCAGTCTGAAATATTATTTTTAAACTATCCTCTGGCCATCACAGAGCACGAGCAATGCCATGTGCCTTGTAGCAGGCTGAACAACTTTTCTGTAAGGTTTTGGAACTGTAATATTGCTGCCCCAAAGAGCAGGATCTGTCACCTGCAGTACAAGAAGCTGATCCACACACAGAGTCGAGAGACTTGCTTGAATATCACAGGAAAAGGAGCCAGGTGCTGTTCCACAGAGCTATGTCAGCTTCCTGAAACACAAGGGCTACTTTTATACATGGAAACATGTACAATCATAGAATCATAGAATCTTAGGGGCTGGAAGGGACCTCGAGAGATCATCTAGTCCAACCCCCCTGCCAGAGCAGGGTCACCTAGAGTACATCACACAGGAACCCATCCAGGTGGGTTTTGAATGTCTCCAGTGAGGGAGACTCCACAACCTCCCTGGGCAGTCTGTTCCAGGGCTCTGTCACTCTCACAGTAAAAAAATTTTTTCGGATATTCACCTTGAACTTCCTATGCTCCAATTTACACCCATTACCCCTTGTCCTATCACTGGTCATCACCGAGAAAAGCCTAACTCCGTCCCCCTGACACTCACCTCTTACATATTTGTAAACATTGATGAGGTCACCCCTCAGTCTCCTTTTCTCCAAGCTAAAGAGACCCAGCTCCCTCAGCCTTTCCTCATCAGGGAGATGTTCCACTCCCTTAATCATCTTCGTAGCTCTGCGCTGGACTCTTTCAAGCAGTTCCCTGTCCTTCTTGAACTGAGGGGCCCAGAACTGGACACAATACTCCAGATGTGGCCTCACCAATGCAGAATAGAGGGGGAGGAGAACCTCTCTTGACCTACTAATCACACCCTTTCTAATGCACCCCAGGATGCCATTGGCCTTCTTGGCCACAAGGGCACATTGCTGGCTCATGGTCATCCTCCTGTCTACCAGGACCCCCAGGTCTCTTTCACCTACACTACTCTCCAGCAGTTCAGCCCCCAACCTGTACTGGGACATGGTGTTGTTCTTCCCCAAATGTAAAACTCTGCACTTCCCCTTGTTGAATTTCATCATGTTTCTCCCCGCCCAATTCTCCAACCTATCTAAGTCTCTCTGAATGGCAGCACAGCCTTCTGGTGTGTCAGCCACTCCTCCCAGCTTAGTGTCATCAGCAAACTTGCTGAGGGTACATTCTATACCCTCATCCAGGTCGTTGATGAAGATGTTGAACAACACCGGTCCCAGTACCGACCCCTGTGGGACTCCACTAGTCACACACCTCCAACCAGATTCTGCCCCATTGACTACAACTCTCTGACTCCTTCCTTTCAACCAGTTCCTAATCCACCTCACTTCCTGATCACCAAACCCATACCTGATCAACTTTTCTACAAGGATGCTGTGGGAGACGGTGTCAAATGCTTTACTGAAATCAAGATAAACCACATCTACCGCTCTACCATCATCTATCCACCTAATATGTACAATTATTTCATCTCTAATGATGTTCTATCACTCATAGACCTGAGTAGTGAACTAGTTTTTAGTTTCCATTATAAAGTGACAGGGCTTAAAAATGTCACTGCACCTGCTCACAGGGGAGGGGGCTTTTTGTTAGCAGGGGTCCCGCTAGCCTGTGGGTTGGTATTTTAATATGCTAATAGTACATTAATATGCTGATGAGATGTTAATAAAATGAGTCTAATTAGTGTTTTCTACCTAGTATTCAAGCCTATAACCAAGGTAAGTTCAGGGGATTGCTCCTTTCCATCCCTTTCATCTGCCTGGTTCTCAAGGACAGGCTGTTGACTACTTGGGTGGTGTTTTCTGTGGTTCACTGTTCTGGAAGCTCTGCTTTTATTCTACATCTCTCTTTGTTCTAAGTTACATGATTTTTCCCCCAAGTGTTACTTATTTCAATTAATAACAGACATCAGTATGGCACGGAAAGTAAGTAGGTGAAGAGCTTTAAGAGAGAGCTGAACATCAAGGGCAATAAGTACTTGGAAAAATGCCTCTTCCCAGTCTTGCTGTGCCTGACAGTGCATCCAGTGGTGGATCTGCAATTGCACTGTGTATCTCCCCAGTAAGGGTGAAGAAAGCAAAGCGTGGAACAAAAGGAAATACAAATGTATTCATGTGTCTCTGGAGCCTTTTTCTGTGTCCGTTCTTGGCTCATTTTGCGGTTTGAGGTCACGAATTCCCTCAGTTGTGCAGTTTAATCTGTGGGAAGCATTGATGTCAGAGCAATAAATAGGCCCATCCATAGTGTCAATGTCAGCTCTCCTCTGGAATCCCTTCCCTGGATCCTGTGGGGCTTCTGTTCTGTCTCTGTTCCTGTCTCATGGGGCCTGGGGAGAAGCAGTGCCGAGAGGTGACACGCGGCGTGACTGCCGCGCTGACAGGCTTGGCATCATGACTCAGTGCTGGGGAATATGCAGCTCAAGAGAGATGGTGGCTAAAAATAGTGGCCTGTGATGCAGAGAAGCACACAAAATTAATGGAAAAGAAGGATGATGCTGAGCCCACAAAGCCTGTTAGCCACATATCCCAGCGTGAGGAGAGTTGCACCCAGAGCCAGCAGGACTGTGCTGGCTGGGAATGGCCCTTGGGGGCTGCCCGTGGTGCTTTGCAGGTGATGGAAGTGGGAACTGATGGTCTGTGTGCTTGGTACAGTGTCATTCTGATCACAGCCCTTCCCAGCTCTGGGCACTGTTGCTCCAGCTTTGACACAGCTTGACTCAGCTGAGTTGGATTTTAGAAGAACAGGAGTGACAGAGTTTTGAGTTTTTAAGAAATACTTTTTTTTCCTGTTGATTGTCATGATTTGGAAGTTAAGAGAAAAAAAAAACAAGCAACAAACTGTCACTTTTTTTGTTTGGTTGGTTGGTTTTTGTTTGTTTTGGTTTTGTTTTGATTTTTGCTGTATTTTGTTTTCTGGGGATTTTTTTTTGGTTGGTTTGTGTTTGTTGCTGGTGGCCAAGAATCCTCCCTGTTGCTGTTCTGTGATGGTTGGCTCTGAGGACACGGAATGGCAAGAAATTTGCTTTTGATAAGCAAAAATAGAAGAGTGTTCCAAGAGGCTTGAAGTGGAGTGACATGACCTTGGGATGTAAAGAGCATGGGCAAAACAGGTCTTAGCTGTGCAGAAGGCTCAGTTCTGTGTCAGGAAGTGCCTGCAGCATTATAAAGCACCCTCAAACCTGGTTACACTCTGTTCTGATTGCAAAGTAGCTGTATTTGGGTAACTCTCCCGCAGCTAAAAAGGATTTAGGTCGCAGGAAAAACGTGGTGCTGGTAGGAAAGGGCTGAGACAGGAGGCAATGAAAGTGGGGGGTTGGACAGTGCTATTTTTATAGACAGGCTTCCCAAGTTGTCATTGGTCTGTGCTGTTACTTAAGGGCTTTTTTAGCAACACTACATTATTTCCTTCGTTTCTTAGCTTGCTTTCTGAGAAGGTGGAAATGAGAGGTGCAGTGTCCACCGATGCAGAGCTTCACAACCTGTGGGCTCCTGACCACAGAAATGTCTCTGAAAATGTTGATGTACCCCTGGCTGTCTGCAGCAGGAGAGAGAAACCAGGAGAGTCCAGGAGAGAGGAGAAGGGTGGGACGGGAGGGAAGGATACAATAAAAAAGAGCTAAAAGTAGATCATTGTGCATATGAGAAAGATAAAAAAGGGCAAAATACTATTATGAGCTCTCAAGGAGTGGGTGGAGGTTGACACTTGGCTCATTGCTGCTCTTCAGCATCCAGGTTGCAAGGAAATAGAAATAATCTGCTTTGGCAAAAGCAACTGCAGGTAGAGTCCTGGGCTGCAGCCCCCAGGTTACTGCAGCCTCCCTCTGCTGCAGCCACAGACATCTCTGTTCTGACAAAGCAATTGTTCCCCTGAATTATTGATGGCTTGTGTGGTATTCTTGCTTTCACTGGCAGGCATTTAAAGCAGAGTGATTTCTTCTGTTTAATCCTTCAGAGGAAAACATGTAAAACAGAGTGAAAGACAATGATGGTAAGTATGTAATTTGGGCACATTTGGAAATCAGCATGAGGGGAAAAAAAAATAGGAAATTTGTTGTCAATGTGCTTTATCTGAGAATTCAAGTTCCAGTGGTTTTTTCACTGTTGCTTAAAACCTTAGATTGAGCATTAGAAATTACTTGGTCTGAAGCCTCACTGAGGCTGTGCTTTAGGAAGTGCTTCAGGGATGTGAAGCCTCTCCCTGTTCACAACGCAGATGTTTTCACTCCCATTCATACCTGTGGGTCTGAACTTTTTGGTTGTGCTGGACTTGGGCTGGGGACTTTATTCTGTCCTGCCCAGGCAGAAGTAGCTTTCCTACAGATTTGTGTAGTGGGAGCAGCTTTGCTGATGGTGTGAACAGATGTGAAATTACCCTCTGATCCTCTGCCACACCACAGATAACTGCTGTTTGTTAAATACAGAGCAGTTAGCTCTGAGGTTGTACATTGTTTCCTGGTTCTTTGGTTGTTTAGTTTTTAATCCCATATCACCATATTTTGTCTTATCCTTGGCCCTTTCAAAATACGATTAGCATTTTGTCCCATATTAATTTAATCCCATAGATCTCTCAGGAACCTGTGAGCTTTAGTTGTTGTCACAGTCTGGGTCTTTGATCTTGATGACGGCTGTGAATGCCACAAAACACAACCCCAGGCTAAATATTTTCACAAACTTTCCTGATTTTCTCTTTGCTGTTTTCAGCTGGGGAAGCCCTTTGTCTATTTTCACAGCAGAGAGTTTCCCTCCTTAGGCAGGATACTGACATTGCAGCTGGGAGGTAAGGATGGTTTTTTAAATTCAGGAATGGAGGAAGACACAGCAATTAGTTTCTGGGAGGATGGTCATTAGGTATTCTTGGGCATCCCTTGATTTCCTTGGCAACTAGTGACAGAGAGTCTCTGTGGTGTGTTCCTGTTCTCTGGCAAGCTTGGGTTTGAAATCCTTCATTCTGCCTGGAAAGGTTGTCTTCTTCTTCGTCCCCTGCCAGGCAGAGGAGCAGGCTGCCAGCCAGCTGCAGGATTGGCGTGTACATCTCCAGTTTTCATAATTGAGTATTCTACCCATAGGACTAAAAAGATGTCAGGAGCTGTAGTGCTACAAATCTGACCATGGGTAGCCTGTTAAACAGGAGGCTTGGGGGAGGAGGGAGTGACCAGCCCTTGTGAGCTGGCTCAGTGTCATGAAGCTCCATCTCAGAGGTGCTCGGAAGAG
>NW_009953486.1:8570911-8586324 GCF_000747805.2 Chaetura pelagica | reverse complement strand
CTCTGGTAGTCATAAATTCCACCTGTCAGCACAGACACAGGTGTTAAAGCCCTGAGGCACCTAAAAGCACATTTGCCTCTAAAACCCAGGATAAATGAATGAAAATTTGTTTGGGTAAATAAGCCCATATGGGGTAAGGCCTGAGAAGGACCTTACATGGGGTCAGATCAGGTACACACAGGTATTTGGTGCAAGATGCAGCACAAGCTGTTCCCTCTGTTGTCTTTCAGTGACAGCAGTTGCCACAGAATTGCTCAGCAATGAATGGTAAAGTGTCCCAGAGCAGCCATTTGCCCCAAATAGTATCTTTGAGGTGCCTCACCTTCCAGCCTTACCCCTTGGGTGCTGCTCTCACCCCCACCATTTGCTGAGAGCAAACCCTGAAGTCCTGGACTGAGAACACAGATCTTTTTTTGCTATAATTTTCATATTTCCATGCACAGAAAGGGCTTTGGGCAGTAAACATTAAAGCAGGCAGTGCCCTCCCCTTTTACATGGAACTAGAGCAAAAAAAGTCTGATCCAGCTCAGATCAGCTGGAGCAAAAGCAGCTTGGTGTGATGACAGCCTGTGGTCACCATGGGGCTGCTCACAGGAACCCACCGATCCGGATCGATCAAGGTGCTGAGATTCATCTCCTGGCTCCTTTCAGCACAGTCTGGGACTCCAGTCCAGCCTCTGCCTCTCCCAGTAATTGTGTTTTATCACTCTCACAGAATTGCTTTTCTCTGGAGCAAAGTCCTGGTATTTTTTCATTACCATGGCAGGGAAACAAGGCTCAGTGACAGGCAGTTGCACTGTTTTAACTGATTTTTGCTTTTTTTCAGTTTAGTTCAAAACAAAGGCTTGCTGTGCTCCAAAACAAAGCACATGCTTATTTTCTTCAGTGTTTAGAGTTCTGATTTGTTCCATGATTTTAAATTTATTTTTCAGGTGTTTTTTGGTTTTTTTTAAATAAAACAAAACAACAAAACAAGGAGCAAAGTAACCAGCAGCAGCCTTTCTAAGCAGGTTCCTTCTGCCTCATTCTCCATCTGAAATCCTGGGAACAGAGTGAGGATTTGCTCTTGTTCTCTCTGTGTTTCCTGGCCTTGTAACTCTCTGAATATTAATTTCTACACCTGGCGTGTGCATTTCATCTGCTTGTGGAGGTCACTAGGAAGTGTGTGAGCAGAACAAGAGACAAGGTAAAAGGATGAAATCCTGGCAGGAGTTTCATGTCTCTGTGTCTTTATACATTCTTTTGGGCACTTTAGTGTCAGCTGATGGACCAGATCATGTGTATTCTTACATCTTTCAGATTCAGCAAAAGGGGTGACCTTGGGGGACTCTACTACCTCCTTCTTCCAAAGGAAGCAAAGCAACTATTTATTCCCAAGTCACTGATACCTGGACACAGATTTGTACCTCTGTGGGGCTGTCCTGTTTCACTCGGTACCTCAGCTGTGGGTGCCTGGTCTGAAGGGGCAGGTGGTGGGTCTGGGTTCTCCCACACCCATTTGAACTGTGGCCCTAATCACTGGGGGTAAGAAACACATTTGAACTGTGGCCCTAATCACTGGGGGTAAGATGGAAACACAGCACCTTTGGAGCTACACAGGTTATTGTATTCCAGAAGTATGTTGGGTCAGACAACTATGCCAAGCACAGCATAAATTTGTGCATTGTCTGATCTCTGCTCATCCTTTGTAATTCCTGTTAAATACTCAAAATTCCCTGACTGGCCAGGTTGTATGAAGAGCGAAAGCTCCTGGGAAATCCTTCTGCTTTCAAATACAGGAAGATAATTTTTGAGTTGGAAGCAAATGCAACTTGTGTTGCTCCCACCATGCTTGGCATACGTTCCCGAGCCTAAGCCATGCAGCACAACTAGGGATCACTCAGAGAATCAGCCAGAGGAGGTCCTAGCAGGTTGAGTGCTTACAGAAATGAGTGCTTTGGAAGAGGAACACACGTGGTTTCCATACAAGGTTTATACAAGGGCAATACCTGAGAAAAAGCACCTGCACGTCCCTCTGCCCATGGACGTGCTTTGAGGTCAGACCAGAAGGATGTTGAACACATTTAGAAATGTGAAGCCGTTTCTCCTCCCATATGGTTTATTGAGGATCTCAGTTTTCAAAGCATGAGTAGCAGTGAGGCCCATTATTCTTTCCAACATGCAAAAGGCACAAGAAAGTCATCCATGTGATTCTGTGCAGAGTGTCTCTAAGAAAACACGTCGCTAGGAAATGCCAGGAGAAGAGCCCCCGATGGCAGAGAAAGCCAAAGTGCCTTCAGGAAAGTGCTGAGAAGTTCTGAAAATGGTCGTACTTTTTCAGAGTCCAGTGATGCTCAGTCGGTGAAAGATGCTTCGCAAATCCATGAAGGAAAACTCAAGAGACAGAGAAAAAAAAAAAAAAAGCCTTAAAACAATCATCTCCTTCGTGTGCCAAAATTCAGGATGGAAGTCAAAACGATTTCTCTCAGGAAAAAAGTGCAGCAGTGAAAGACAGACATTAAATTCGATAAATAAATAAATAAATAAGCCTACCAAAAGGTAGAAAGTGGATACATTCTAAGGGCAGCTCAATAAAAAATATTCCTTCTCATGAAAATAATTTTTTTTAATGGGTATCTGAAGAACACAAACCCACCTTGAGTGTGAGCAGCTACTGCACCTTCCTGCTCCCAGGAAGGCCCCCGAGCACGACAGCACGACACCTTCTAGGAGAAGAAACCCACTACCTGCGTGTGTGAAATGTGGCCAGTGAACAAACACAAATGTATAGGACCGAGTCTTTGAGTCCCGTTATTGAACTTGGGCATCGGGAAACTTCCCAGGGCTCCCATCTCTCCCCCTGGATGAGGCTGGTGCTGGAGGCAGTGGCGCTTCCCGGTGGGCAGGGCTGAGCCCCTGAACCCCTGAGCCTCTCGCTGGAGTTAAATACTTAAACCTAAAAAAGGCATTTACAAGTTGACGTAATTTGTTGCTGCTGTTGTTGTCTTATTTCCTTGCAGTGCACGTTTCTACTTCTAGACTATGGAATGTTACATTAAACAATATAATTATTCATTACCTTGCTTCAAATTTCATTACAGTTACTGAGGCTTCATCATAATTTCACACAGCACAGAGAGACACCAAACTAAACACCGAGCAGCCAGCACTAGATGTACTTTTTCTTTAAGTACCAATAAGCAAAATATCCCATTCCCCCCAGAGATCCCATCAGGAAGGAGGCTCCGAAGAAGGAGGGAGGTTTCCTCTTGACCAGCCTGAAGGCGTTGGGGAGCACTGCAGAGAGGAGGGTGGTGTGTATATCTCCCAAAACTTTCCTGAAGGCGAAGCGTTTCTGTATCCTGTCGAAGAAGGACTGGAGGTTGGGTCTGCTGCCGTCCTCCCAGTATTTCTTTGAGAGTCCCAGAAACTTGAGGCGGTGCAGGGTGGCTCCTAACAAGACGTCAGCCAAAGTAAAGACGCAGCCGCAGAGCCAGAGCTCGCACTTCTGCCCTGGAGAGAGAAGGGATGAGCAGGAAGGGTAAGAAGAAACCCTTGGGATGGGCACCTAAAGGCTTGCTCAAAAGATCCACGAAGGCAGGAGCGTTTGCACTGGACCTGGGGTGATTTTTCTCAGCTCTCTGATGTCCCAAGAGATCAGACCCCATCTACCAGGCTATGGGATGGAGGATTTGTGGGGCCACAGAGCTGGGAAGAGGAGATGATCATTTATAGCCCGCATCAAGGTGCAAATTGCTATCTGCAAAATGGGTCTGTGGCCTCTCTCCCAGCTCAAGAGCTGGAGGAGATGGCACCTTCCAGGAGGTCCCTGGAAATGGGTCCTTGCCCCCACCTTGAAGGAAGATGTGGTGCAGTGACCCCTTCTGTGTTAGCGCTTGGGCAGAGCAGCAGCGTTTGTCCTTGGCTGCACCAGGACCTGCTTCAGGGGTGTCATGTTAACTTGTCCTATTTTAGGGATGTGAGAAATCCTCAGGACTTAAAACCATTTGTTGGATGGTCTGGCTGCTGTCCCTGTGCACTGCCAGGGAGGTCCTGCCTCTATCCCCTCTCCAGCAGTGAGGACCCTGCTCCAGGACACCAAAACTGGCAGCACATCTGTGCCCTGTGGGAAGCAGAGCTGGGTGTGAATGCTGGGTGTGAAGAAAGGCAACAAGGCACTGATGGCCCCTGATAGTGGTTGACCCTGGAAATAACCCCACCAGAGAGACACCTGGGGATAAACCAAACTGTTGCTAGGCTGGAAGAAGCGGGCTCAGGCCCACTTAACACTCTCCCAATGTCTTCTCAAAACTGAGGAGCAGGGCTGAGATGAAGGTAAGGGAGCTGGAGGGAGGTGCAGGTAAGGAGGAACAGCAGAAGGGGCTGGCTCCATCCAGACTAAGCCCCTGGCTTTGCACCAGATCCTTAATTTTGGGGCTCCCCAATGCTCTGTGGCTGTTACATCAGGGAAGGAGAGAAGGGCACATTTAGTGCCCCCTGCACCAGCACTGGTGCTGCTGGGCTGCCTGCAGGGTCAGGCCAGGGGAATTACTGGTAATTAGCAGCCCTCGTTTGTAGCCGATTGGCAGCCTGCCTGATCCTGCTAGAGGCACAGCCCAAGTGGACAGATTGCCTGTGCCTAATTAGTTAATAAATGTTTGCAGTGACTAATGAATTGTGGGGGTGCCACAGCTTCAGCCTCCTGGGTGCTGCAGGGATGCTGTGGATGCCCTGGCTCAGAGGTAAGGGATGTAGGGCTGAGGTACCTGCTCGGATCCTGGTGAGGAGAAAGCACACCTGGGGTTGGTGGCTTTGTGAGGATGGTGGCTTCAGGAGAGAACTTTGATCCAGCCCTAACCCTTCCTGTCTCTGGGTTTGTACCCACTGCTGAGGCCTGGACCCAGCTGCACTGGGGCAGAAGCATGGGCAAGGGCAATTTGTGCCCTTGGCATCTGTGGCAGCTCCAGCTTGGAGCAGCCTGTCCCAGCCAAGGAATGCCTATGGCAAGGGGTCACCCCGTGCCCCTGCAGCATCTCCCACCCTCCTGGCCTGCCCTGCCTGCCCGCGTGGCTGCAGGTTGGACCAGCAGCCTGGGCTGCGTGGGAGGGGAGCTGCTGCACTGCGGATCCTGGGAGGCTGCCAACGGGCTGGTGCTTGTGCCTGCTGCTGAGATCCTGACCTGGCTGTGGGCACAGTGGGGGAGTTTGGAGGCCTGGAGCAGAGGGCAGGAGCAGAGAGGCAAGGATCAAAGGCAGCAGAGTGTTTGGGTGCCAGCTGTAGCCACCATCTCTCTGCTCCGGGCAGCTGAGAATGTCCTCCCAGGGCATCTTGTTAAGCTGAACTCTGCTGAGTTGTCCCAGCTCTTGAGTCAGTTAATGAGGGTGTTTGTCAGACGCAATCAGGGCAGGCAGGGTGCTGCTGAGAACGCAGCAGGGCTCTCAGCAAATCCCTGACCTGCTGCCTTGCAGGGTCAGACCTTGGCACCTCCGAGGCCCTTTGGTGCCACCCGGGCTGACGCACGGCTCCCCGGGGGCAGGGGCAGCTGTGGGGCCACCCCCTGGTTGACTGTGTCTGGGCTCTGCTCCAGAACTGGCACCACAGTGCTGGCAGCCACCAGCCCTCCCAGGGCTGAGGTTTTGAGCCCTGCTGGCAGTGGGGACAAGAGGATGACGGCGTCATCCTGGGGTGATGGCAGGACAAGCGATGCCCAGCTGTGCTCAGGCATCCCTGTCTGCCAGGCACCCAGCAGCATGTATTTGATGTTGGAGATGGCTGGTGTCACTCTCTCCCACCTGCTGGCACTTGACGCAGGTCTTGTAGAGGGTCCCAGCCCTCTAGGGCCCCTCAGATTCCCATTGGGTTTCCCTGGCCACGCTCCGCTGGGATGTGCCACAGCCCCGTGGCCAGGGAGGTTCTCAGCTGCAGGACAAGACCCCAGCTCTTGGCTTTTGGCAGCCTGTGTTCCTCAGGGTGCTAGAGCCAGCCCACTCCTTCCTGAACCAGCCAGGACATCAGTCACTGGCAGCCCTTCCTGGGGCAGAGGGGACCTGCCACCAGCCCACAGTGACTTTGAAGGTCCCACAGAGCAGCCATGAGGAGAGAGGTCCCACTGACCCTGTGTTGAGGGCTGCAGGGGTTGTTTGCCAGAGGTTAGCAACACTAGGCTGCAATGACATTGGTGTTCCCCAAGACAGGAGAGCCCAGCAGGAGCCCTGGCCCCGCTGGTGATTGCCCAGTGTGAGACATTGATCAGGTTGCACCTCAGCCTGGTGTGGAAAAAAACCCCATAAATTCAGGCCAGTGCCTACCTTGGTACTCCAGTTTCCTCTTCTCCAGCTCAGCTTCAATCTGGTCCAGCACCATTCCCAGTTCACCAAGGATCTTCTTCAAGTAGTTCACATTGTCGTGCTCCAAGATCTTGGCCTGGGTGGAGAGCAGGATTAGGATGGAAGGATGGATGGATGGATGGATGGATGGACATGCATCTTTGCAATTGTGCAGTGACGTAAGGCACTGGGTGCCCATGGAGGGTTTGTGAGTCATGTCCCCTCACCACCAGAGATGTGTGTAGCTTTGATGCACTTACCATGAGCTTCTTCTGCTTGGAGAGGTAGGGCTCTGATAGCTGTGGCTCCTCTTCATGGTCCAGCTTCATCAGATCAGTGCTGGCATTAGCTAAATGTCCTGGAGGGAGATAGAGAGAGGGGCTGGGGGGGCTGTGTTTGGCAGGGGTAGGGTTGACCTTGTGTGTGAAATAGTGTGACACCAAGAAAAACACCCTGGAGAGCTGAAATGGGCCAAATTCATGGATTGCTCCTGCCATGTTGCCATATGAGTGGGTGCCTGGGGCACCACACACCCTCTCAAGGGCATGTGGCTCCTCCAGCCCTCCCACTCCCTCACAGCAGGGCAGGGGGGTACAGCAGATCCCTCTCCCTGGCTCTCACCCTGCAGGTTTCAGAGGAGGGTTCAGGTCTTCATTCCTCTGCTGGCTTCATGTCCAGGAATTCAGTTTGGCAAGATGGAGCCCATTGTGAGCATGGAAAGCCCTTTCTCCTCTCTCCCAGGGCACAGAGAGGATGTGAAGGGCTTTGTGGAAGGGAGGTGGCAGAGGGAAAGGAGCAGAGTAAATGGAAGAGGAGAACAGGAGATGCAGAGTAACACCTTAGGGACAACATAAATTACCCGAAGCTGGGCTAATGTCTTCCTGCCAGGACCATCTGTCTCTCCCCCCTTGTTCCCTCCAACAAGGACTTGGCTCTGCTGATGTGCAGGGGTGGGAGGTGCCAGGGCTGGGACAGCAGCCATCAGCTGTCACATGCTGCCACAAAACAGTGAAACTCCCTCTTTTCCACCAGGAGCCTTGAAGCTCACGCTCCCTAAGGCTCCCAGCTGGCTCTCCTAGGGCCGTAACTTGGAGGGAAGCCTGGATATCACCCTGGTTTCATCACCCTGTTCCCCCTGGGAGAGCCTGACCCTCAGTTCACAGTCTCCTTGGGACAAAACCACACGGATTCTCCTCAACAGCTGAGCCATTACCTGGGCATAAGGGGATGTGTCCCACTGGCACCGGGGCTTCCTACAGACTTGCTTACATCCCCTCCATTGCAATGGCTTTGAAAAATGCCACCAGCAAGGAGTTTGGACAGGGACATATTCCTAAGGACCTCAGCAGAGTGCTGGAGAGGGCATGAGAGGCAGATGGGGTCCATCACAGCAGCACCCTTTGGGGAGGGGATGGGCTCTGCACCCCACGTCTGCCCGAGGTCTGGGGGTGGAGAAGACACTTGGTGACACCAAGAAAGCTGCCTGTACAGGGTGGCAGCAGAGGCAGGGCAGACCATGAGAGGCACCTCAGGAACAATCTATTTCTCTGTGTGAAAGCACATCCCATTTCAGAGGAACCATCTGTGATCTGGACAGCTCGAGGGGGAAGAACAGTGTTGGTTACAGGTACCATTTGGGCCCCGAGCCTGAAGGACAGGAGACACGTGGGGCACACCAGTGATTCCTAACAAGGTCACTTTTTCTGGCAAGGGAGTATCTCCAGGAGTGATCCTTGCTCTTGGTTATATTAAGCATCGTGAATGTTTCATGAGCACTTGAAGGTCAGGTTCACAGTCTTAGCCATCCACATTCTGCAACTCCACCTGGCTGTGCCCTCCTCCCACCTCTCCTTAGAGCTACTGGAGGCAGAGGGGACACGCAGGAGAGGGAGCAAATTCCTTTGCCCCAGAAAGAGCAGGGCGAGAAGCGTGGAAGCTGGACACCCTCAGGGTTAGGAAGCCTCTACAGGGTGCCTGCAGCTCCCAAATGATCTTTGTCCCTGCCCATGTTGGTGGAAAGGGCAGACAAGAGCAGGGTGGCTGGCCGGGCTGCAGAGCCGACCTGGGCCTGAAGGAAGGGCTGGAGGAGCCGTCCCTGGGCAGCCCTGCTGGGGAGGCGACTTACTGCGGATCTCAGCGGTCGCGTACTTTGGGATCATGGAGTCGGTGGTGAGCTCGGGGTGCAGGATGCAGCCGTGGGTGTAGGCGTCCATGGGCAGCGAGTCCAGCAGCTCCCGGTACTGCAGCACCCGCGCGTGCAGCAAAGTGCCCGGCTCCGGGATCAGCCGCGTCACGTTCTCTGGGGGAGCGACGGGGAGGGTGTTACTGGGACACTCATTAGTGTCTCGTTAGCCAGGAGTCCATCCAGCCTGTTCCCATGGGCAAACCCACAGGCCATGGGGATGTGTACGTCTCCTTACTCAGGCCCGTGTCCCCCACGTCCCCAGCCCTCAAGCCCTTCTCCTCTGCAGCCCCTGAATTTGTACCCTGTGGTTGCACAGCTCTCAGAAGGGGAACAAAATCTTCCTGTTCCGCAGAAAAGAGCTAAAACGTGGAGATTTGTGTTTGGGATCTCCTGAGTCACACACTTTTCACACCAGTGGCAACGAGGCACCTAATTCTCTTGGCCTTTCTTGAAAATCCCACCCAAAATGGACAACCAGGGAGCCAATGACCAAAGAAGGAGCCCAGCACATCTCCTCTCCATGCTCAGTGGGTGCCTCAGCTGCAGGAACATCCCTCACCCCGGCTCACTCTGCTCCTCCTCACTCTGCTGGGCTTTATTCATCTTTTGTGGATGGCAGTTTGTATCCTGCTCTTTTTTATTACACTCTCAGCTCAAAATACGTGGCAGATGACACCACAAGGAGGGAAATGTTGCTGTTCTCTCCCCCAAGAACATCAGGTCTGTGTGTTTGGGTTTTGTTTTTTACGGGATCATAAATGTTCATGGCTTTTGCAGACAGGAGTTAATAGGCAGTGAGTAAATTTTCCACTGGGACTCAACACACCTGGGTTACCCACCTGCAGGGCTCACTGACTGCTGGGGGCTTGGGCTCAAAAGGGGTTTGGCACACATGGGCAATGAAGCTCCTTAGTTGAGAGCCTGAAATGCCAGTAGTGCCAGTAGGAAGGCTGGGGGCACAGCCCAGTGCTGCCCACAGACACACAGCTCCCCCCGCCCGGCAGCCTCGCGCCCCTGGGCACCTGCAGCTGGGCAGGAGCCAGTGAGATTCTGGCAGCTCCTGCAGTGCAAACCTCCCAGCAGCTCTTAGCCAGGTTTGGTAGGCTCCACAAAGTTGTTCTGACTGGTGGGCACCTGTGCCACTGTCCCCTGAGTGAAGGGAGGTTTTGGTAGCTCCTCCCTGCCCGCGGAGGGCCCACTGCCTGTGCTGCCTGGGCTCCAGCTCTCCACGGGGGGATTTTCCATCCAAGAACAACGACTGGCTGAATGACATAATAGTCACTGACCTATAGCCTGCATGCTTCATCCACAGGTATCCTGGCCAGCACCCAAAGAGTGGGTGCTGAGGCTGGAAAGCATCACACGCGGAGCGACTGCCCCGTGTGGCAGCGAGACAGAGCGAGCACAGTGAAGGAGCAGGGTGCTGGCTGCCTGCTGGCTCCTCCAGCACGTCCCAGGGAGGGCTTCTGCTGGGATGGTGCTTGCTCTGCCTTTGTCATAGTCGTAGTGGACCTGCACGTATGGGCTGCTGTCACAGAGTCAGCAAGTGAGAGGCTATGCAAAGGTGGGATGGTGGGGAACCTCAGAAGGACAGGGCTGGGAGCTGCAGCCCCTCGCTCAGGCTCTGAGAGATGGTGCCACCAGCCAAACTATCCGTGGTTTCTTGGCACTGCTGGGTCATGCCCTAGGGAAAAGCACCCTCAAAGGTGGCTTATTGGCACTATTCCCTGCTTTTTTGGGAGGGGGGAAAGAAAACCACTGCTCCTCACACCACGCTTTACTAACAGCTGAGAAAGACCATCCTCCCGGCCCAAGCGAAAACCAAACTCAGACAACACACCTTCTTATCAAGGCATTTGTAAACTCTGTAGGTTTCTTCCAGGAGTGCCCTCAGACCAGCACCACAGCACCCAGGTAAGGCTTTTGGCAGCCAGCACAGGGGGCCCTGGCTGGAGGCAGAGCCTGCAGCAGGGAGTGATGCCCCAGGCCCCCCTCCCTCTGCCCCAGAGCTTCCTTCTCCATTTCTCAGCAAAAAGGTAAGAACTTGCACCTGGCTGGAAAATCTCAACGACAGGAGTTTCCCAGTGCACGGGCAGTGCTGTGTGTTCCCCCCCCCACTGGGGACAGCCTGTTGTCACATATGCCAGACCACCTGCCCTTCACAGAGACTGGGCAAAGCAGTGTGGGGACTTCAGCCCCACGGATCAACGGCCCCCAATGTCCCTTGGTCCCAGGGCTGCAGCCAGACAGGAAAGTGTCTGTCCTTCCCTGGGCTCCTCCTGCTCGGTCCTGTCCCCTCTGCCCACGGGCAGTGAGCACTGTGCCTCTGCTGAGCAGCACCAGCGGGGCCGGGAGAGGACAGCAGCTGAGCTGGCAAGACGCCCTTGCTTGGGGAGCTATTTTGAGATGTTTTTGATGTCTCTGTTGCAAGGGGGATGGATGCTGGAGCGAGCGTCGTAATGGCACAGCCTGAGCTCCCTGCTCAGCTTTGAAGCCTTCCCGGCAGAGTGTCCCAGCCTGGCAGCTCACAGGCTCAGGGAAAGGAGGGCGAAGGGACATGAGTTGCTGGGCAGAGGGTGCTTGCCACAGCAGCTGTGCCAGCAGCCACCTGCCAGCACCACATCAGCATCCCAGCCTGCTGGGCTGGGCTGACACAGCCCTATTCCAGGGAAAAGACAAGCTTCCCTCTCCCTTCTGTCCCTTTCTGTCTCATTATCCTTTCATGGTTCCCAGCACCACTGGCTCTTTGACTAAGAACCTGTTTTCTCTCAAGGACATCCACCTGTCCTGCCCATCCTGCTGGTGGCACAGGACTCATCAAGAAAGGGGAGAGGGGCAGCAGCATCTGGCTCAAACCCACCTTCTCTCAGCGGGGCCACTTACAAGGAGTTACTGGACTTTTTATACCATTACCTGAGGCCAAACTACAAAGGTGAACAAACCTAGAAGTACTTCCACAGGCCATGCCTCAGCTGTGGCTCTGGTGAGATGCCACCATGCACCACAGGGACGGGGAGAAACAGTCTGGTTTGGGAGCCTAACCTCCAACGGCTGAAAAAGAGGGGACCCAGCTACACTTCCCCCCAGCCCCTTCCAAGGGGCTTCTGGGGACTTCTGCTGGAAATCCTTCATTTTCATGGGAAAATGCCAAAGTCCAGGGAGAGCTTGCTGGTCTTCTGGGATAAAGCTGAAACTTTCAAGAACAAAGTGCCTACATCTGGATCAGACCCGAGTTTCCCCCAGGACACAGCCCGCCCCTCCCCTCACCTCCTGTGAAGTTCTTCTCCATGTAGTCAATGATCTGGTTGTAATCACTGATTATGTTGTCCTTGTGGATGATGACAGGCACCTCCTCCCCCAGGTTGAGCCTCATGAACCAGGGCTCCTTGTGCTCCATCAGGGGCAGGCTGACATCTCGCTCCTCGCAGGGCAGCCCCTTCTCCGCGATGACCAACCGCACCTGGGGCAAAACACGGGGGACACAGGGCTCAGCCCCCCACACTGAGAGCCCTTGAGGCACCCCAAAAGCCCCACCCCTGCTCCATCACACCCCTGACCCTCTCCTGCTGCTTCTGCACAGCCATGCTCATCCTGCAAGTAGCTCCTGACGTGGTGCAGCTGCAAAATTCAGGCAGCCGAGAGCGAGTTTCCCTTCCTAGCCAGTGAGGGAGACCCAAACCCATCCTAACGTTGTGGGATGATGGACCATCCTCCTGTTGGTCGCTGGTGGGCCATGCAACAGGTGGAGGAGCTGAGAGCCCATTCCTCAGCAGCAGCTGGAGGGAAGCAGCAGCTCCCCAGCTGAGAAGGATGAGTGATGCTGCTCCAGGTCAAACATAGCCCAGCACATATCAGAGGAACAAGAGGAGAAGGAAGAGGCAGCTTTACAGCCAAGGTGTGCTATTCAGGTAAGCCTCACTCTCAGGGATGGGCCCTGGCTTTACTGTACCATGGGTGGGAAGGCCAAGCCCAGCAGTGTGGAGAAGCAGGGGGAGGCAGGAGTGGGGCTGGATATGTGACACTGGTCCTATTGCCCATGGGCAGCCCTTGGAGCTCATCCTGCTGCTTTGCTCTGTGCTGGAGGTGGTGCTGAATATGCACTCAGGGATGGAATTTTAGGCATCTGGGTTATAAAAATCCAACTGTTACAAGCTAAGTATGTCAAGCAGGCAAAAAAACCCAAGACCTTGGGGGTGATGGCACAGCCTGAGCTCCCTGCTCAGCTTTGAAGCCTTCCCGGCAGAGTGTCCCAGCCTGGCAGCTCACAGGCTCAGGGAAAGGAGGGCGAAGGGACATGAGTTGCTGGGCAGAGGGTGCTTGCCACAGCAGCTGTGCCAGCAGCCACCTCCCAGCACCACATCAGCATCCCAGCCTCCTGGGCTGGGCTGACACAGCCCTACTCCAGGGAAAAGACAAGCTTCCCTCTCCCTTCTGTCCCTTTCTGTCTCATTATCCTTTCATGGTTCCCAGCACCACTGGCTCTTTGACTAAGAACCTGTTTTCTCTCAAGGACATCCACCTGTCCTGCCCATCCTGCTGGTGGCACAGGACTCATCAAGAAAGGGGAGAGGGGCAGCAGCATCTGGCTCAAACCCACCTTCTCTCAGCGGGGCCACTTACAAGGAGTTACTGGACTTTTTATACCATTACCTGAGGCCAAACTACAAAGGTGAACAAACCTAGAAGTACTTCCACAGGCCATGCCTCAGCTGTGGCTCTGGTGAGATGCCACCATGCACCACAGGGACGGGGAGAAACAGTCTGGTTTGGGAGCCTAACCTCCAACAGCTGAAAAAGAGGGGACCCAGCTACACTTCCCCACAGCCCCTTCCAAGGGGCTTCTGGGGACTTCTGCTGGAAATCCTTCATTTTCATGGGAAAATGCCAAAGTCCAGGGAGAGCTTGCTGGTCTTCTGGGATAAAGCTGAAACTTTCAAGAACAAAGTGCCTACATCTGGATCAGACCCGAGTTTCCCCCAGGACACAGCCCGCCCCTCCCCTCACCTCCTGTGAAGTTCTTCTCCATGTAGTCAATGATCTGGTTGTAATCACTGATTATGTTGTCCTTGTGGATGATGACAGGCACCTCCTCCCCCAGGTTGAGCCTCATGAACCAGGGCTCCTTGTGCTCCATCAGGGGCAGGCTGACATCTCGCTCCTCGCAGGGCAGCCCCTTCTCCGCGATGACCAACCGCACCTGGGGCAAAACACGGGGGACACAGGGCTCAGCCCCCCACACTGAGAGCCCTTGAGGCACCCCAAAAGCCCCACCCCTGCTCCATCACACCCCTGACCCTCTCCTGCTGCTTCTGCACAGCCATGCTCATCCTGCAAGTAGCTCCTGACGTGGTGCAGCTGCAAAATTCAGGCAGCCGAGAGCGAGTTTCCCTTCCTAGCCAGTGAGGGAGACCCAAACCCATCCTAACGTTGTGGGATGATGGACCATCCTCCTGTTGGTCGCTGGTGGGCCATGCAACAGGTGGAGGAGCTGAGAGCCCATTCCTCAGCAGCAGCTGGAGGGAAGCAGCAGCTCCCCAGCTGAGAAGGATGAGTGATGCTGCTCCAGGTCAAACATAGCCCAGCACATATCAGAGGAACAAGAGGAGAAGGAAGAGGCAGCTTTACAGCCAAGGTGTGCTATTCAGGTAAGCCTCACTCTCAGGGATGGGCCCTGGCTTTACTGTACCATGGGTGGGAAGGCCAAGCCCAGCAGTGTGGAGAAGCAGGGGGAGGCAGGAGTGGGGCTGGATATGTGACACTGGTCCTATTGCCCATGGGCAGCCCTTGGAGCTCATCCTGCTGCTTTGCTCTGTGCTGGAGGTGGTGCTGAATATGCACTCAGGGATGGAATTTTAGGCATCTGGGTTATAAAAATCCAACTGTTACAAGCTAAGTATGTCAAGCAGGCAAAAAAACCCAAGACCTTGGGGGATGTGAGAAAGCCACCTTTTACAGAACCTTTGAATGAGGGAAAAGCATCTATTTCCCTTCAGCTTGCAGCAGCTAAAAATACAACTGAACAAACCTAAGCTTTTCTATCTACTTCAGAGCTCCTCGGGAATTATTCATTAATTATTTACAGGGCTGGCAAATTAATTTTTTTCTTTTAAAATCAAACAAGGAAAACTCTATGTCCCTCAGCTGTAACTTGCTCTTGGCCTTTCTCCTCCCAGCTCATGGATAAACTCTGGGCAGGACCACCCATGGTATCTGTCCCCAAACTCCTGGTGCTTCCCTGTTCTGCCGTGAGGAGCTGAGGCCAAAGGCCTGGCAGGAGGCAGCTGCTGAGCATGGGGCAGCACAGGCAGGAGGGCTCAGCTCCTGGGATAATCCTGGTGCCCACGAGTGGGGGGAGCCCCTGCCAGCACCCCAAGGAGGGGCCCCGGGGTGATGAAACGTGCCCAGCCCCTGCAGCGCCCGCATGGCTGTGATGAAGCATCTTGTGTGAAAACCCAACGTTGGCTGTAAAACTCCAAAAATCCCTTAGCAGGAAGGGGCCGGATCCCGGTGGGGGGCTCAGCATCCTTCCCACAAACAGCCCCAGCACCCAGGGTGGCCGAGCAGCTCCTGGGGCAGAGCAGGGAAAGCTTCACCAGCAGCCGGGAGGGAGCAGAGCTGCCCTGCAGGGAGTTCCCGTGCAGCCCCTGCCGCTCCCTGCCCTGCCCATCGCACCAGCCGGTGCTCTCCCGCCCTCCAGCACACCCTGGTTCCGTGCGAGTGACCCCAAAACCGAAGCTCGAAGTGGTGCTGGGGTTCTGGCGTGCCCTGCCCTGTCCCCAGCATCCCCAGCCCCGCGGCAGTGCGGTCGGTTGTAGGAAACCCCCCTACACCAAGTGCCTGAGCCGCTGTTCCCCGCTGCTGCTGGCCAGCTGAGCGAGACAAAAGCCAAGCAGCCAGCCCGAGGGGAGGCGGGTGGACCCGGC
>NW_009953486.1:8565571-8567116 GCF_000747805.2 Chaetura pelagica | reverse complement strand
AGCTCATCCTGCTGCTTTGCTCTGTGCTGGAGGTGGTGCTGAATATGCACTCAGGGATGGAATTTTAGGCATCTGGGTTATAAAAATCCAACTGTTACAAGCTAAGTATGTCAAGCAGGCAAAAAAACCCAAGACCTTGGGGGATGTGAGAAAGCCACCTTTTACAGAACCTTTGAATGAGGGAAAAGCATCTATTTCTCTTCAGCTTGCAGCAGCTAAAAATACAACTGAACAAACCTAAGCTTTTCTATCTACTTCAGAGCTCCTCGGGAATTATTCATTAATTATTTACAGGGCTGGCAAATTAATTTTTTTCTTTTAAAATCAAACAAGGAAAACTCTATGTCCCTCAGCTGTAACTTGCTCTTGGCCTTTCTCCTCCCAGCTCATGGATAAACTCTGGGCAGGACCACCCATGGTATCTGTCCCCAAACTCCTGGTGCTTCCCTGTTCTGCCGTGAGGAGCTGAGGCCAAAGGCCTGGCAGGAGGCAGCTGCTGAGCATGGGGCAGCACAGGCAGGAGGGCTCAGCTCCTGGGATAATCCTGGTGCCCACGAGTGGGGGGAGCCCCTGCCAGCACCCCAAGGAGGGGCCCCGGGGTGATGAAACGTGCCCAGCCCCTGCAGCGCCCGCATGGCTGTGATGAAGCATCTTGTGTGAAAACCCAACGTTGGCTGTAAAACTCCAAAAATCCCTTAGCAGGAAGGGGCCGGATCCCGGTGGGGGGCTCAGCATCCTTCCCACAAACAGCCCCAGCACCCAGGGTGGCCGAGCAGCTCCTGGGGCAGAGCAGGGAAAGCTTCACCAGCAGCCGGGAGGGAGCAGAGCTGCCCTGCAGGGAGTTCCCGTGCAGCCCCTGCCGCTCCCTGCCCTGCCCATCGCACCAGCCGGTGCTCTCCCGCCCTCCAGCACACCCTGGTTCCGTGCGAGTGACCCCAAAACCGAAGCTCGAAGTGGTGCTGGGGTTCTGGCGTGCCCTGCCCTGTCCCCAGCATCCCCAGCCCCGCGGCAGTGCGGTCGGTTGTAGGAAACCCCCCTACACCAAGTGCCTGAGCCGCTGTTCCCCGCTGCTGCTGGCCAGCTGAGCGAGACAATCTGGTGCTGGGGGAACTCTGTTCCCCTGGCCCCTCTGAATAGCCCCTTCCCCATTCAATATGTCAGGCGTGGGATCTGGGGCTGGGAGGAGGAGGTTGGATTTGCTACCCAGCTGCTGTGCTGCAAAATGAGCGTTTACTATTGCCTGGAAAATGGGATTTCTGGCTGTTCAGCCTTGCCTGAAGCTGAGGCACCTCGGGAATAGGATTTCCAAGGTGCTGCTGCAATGTCAGGGGTAAATTGTCACTGCGTGCTGGGGTCTGCTCTGTGGAAGGAGCTCAGCTTGGGGGCCTCCTTCCCCTTTCCCAGCAGCTGGGTGGTCCCAGGGCCCAGCTCAGCCTTTGTCTGTGCTCCTGGCCATGCTGAGTGGGGCTGTGAGCCAGCACAAAGCCAAGGTGGATCCCGTGCAAGCTACAATCCCAAAGCAAAAGCAGGATTTGTTAACCCCCC
>NW_009953486.1:8558285-8565465 GCF_000747805.2 Chaetura pelagica | reverse complement strand
CGGGCCCCAAGGGTCACACCCACTCATGCATATCTGTTAGCTACCACAACACGAGAACCCACCGAGCGATTATTTATTTATACATATATATATATTAATTTTTTTACCTTTTGTGAGCTGAAGGACTGGGTCCAGTGGTACAAACCCAGCCTGTCCTGGGATTTGAGAGCGGGGTCTGTCGGGTCCTGCTTTTCCTCCCCTTCCGTGGATTTCCCCGCGTCGTTCTCCAGCGCCGAGATGGGCCACCAGCTGCAGTTGGTGGGAGTAACATTATTGGGAGTCGCCATGACAGCCTGAGAGGCAGCGGGGAGAGGGACGAGGGAGCGAGCGGCGCTAGCCCCGCATCACATGGGCTCCTGCCGGCAGCATCACTCCCGGGGCAGCATCACTCACCCCCGGGGCAGCCCCAGCTCCCCGGCCGGGCTCACTGCCCAGCGCCGGGGCTCACAGGAGAGGAGGGGGACGGGGGTGAAGCCTCAGCCCGTCCCCGCTCGTGGCGGGGCTCCCACGGAAACGTGCGGGCATCGCTTCAATAGGCGAGTGTCGGCAGCGGCGGCTCCTGCTGCCCGCCCGGCAACCCGGGGCAGCTCCAGCCCCTGCGGCTCCTGAGGAACATTTGCGGCAGAGATTAGGAATTTTTATCTTTTCCCCGACCTGTTTAGACATGGCAGATACGTGATAAATGGCTCCATTGATGGATACTGGCTTTAAAATGTCTTGCCTGCCTTTCAGCCTTCATTCAAAGAAGCACCGATGGCTCTTCAGAGGTGTTGAGTGATTGGGAGTGCGCACTAATTACTGCCTAATGGGTGTGATGCTGCCTGGCCCGGGGTAGAGCCCAGGAGCCCTCCCTGTGTCCCAGAGCCCCAGGGTGCCTGCTCAAACCGGACAGGCATCCTGCACCAAAGCAGGCAGGGCTCGGGGGGCTCTGCCAGAGTTAGCAAGGTGTGTGGAATTTGCAAACGGGGTTCGTTCCTCTGCTCGGAGTGTGCTGGGGCTCCTGGAACTGCTGCTCTCCAGGCACTACGAGCATCACCCAGAGGTTGTGTAGGCAGCTGGTGGCTTTATGGGCACAGTGACCCGGACATCTGGGCCTGTGCTTGATGACACTTGGCTTTGTCACACTCTATCTCCACCAATCTGGCAGCCTGGAGATAAGTTCCCATACATCTGCCAGTATGGGGGGGTTGGGGATAAAACCAGCCTGGCGATTTGGGTTGTAGGGGCAAGTTGTGGAGGGGATGGAGGAGAGGACTCGATGGGCACAGGGAGCCAGTCTGTGTCTTGGTGCTGTGTGAGGGCTTTGGGTGCAAACACGGCTCCTCCGTGTGCTGCTCCTGTCTCCACCCACTCTGGAGCTGGTGAGGTTGCCCCAGGTGTGGAGGGAAACAGGGGGAGGATTTGAGAGAGCTGGCTCAAGTGGGGAAACTGAGGCACACGTCCCCAAAAAGCACTGGGAGAGGTGGGGCCAAACTGGTACCCAGCCCCGCGAGCAGAGCACTTTTCTAGGAACTGGGAGGTGAAGACCCATTGGTGTCGTGATGTCCTGCCCCCGGAGGTGCGCGGGAGGGCGATGCCGGAGGGAGAGAGAGGCTGGGAAAAGGAAAAGAGCATCTTGACCAAGCAGAAGCGGGTGTCTCCTGCGGATCCATGTCCAGAAAGCCCCATCTAGTGGTAGATTTTGTGAGGCATTAACGCTGCGCTGTTGGGAATTCAAAACCTGACTACCTGCTTTCTCCCTCTGGGTCCTGCAGTACGTGCCACCTCTGGAGGTGCTTGTCTCTTTAGTGGGCTTTGGCTTGCTAAACTAAGCAAGGCTTGAAGGGCAGGATGGGTGCCAGCCACCTTCAGAGGTGCCCTGACCTTGTGTGACCTTGTCACCATCTCCAGCTCTCATTCCCAGCCTTCCTGATTGGAAAGGTGGCGATGCTGGGCTGACCCCACAGCTGGGATGCTGTGTGGACAGACCAGGTGGCATCGGCAGAGCCCTGGCAGGAGGTGTTATTGGGACAGGGTTACAGGTGCTGGAGGTTTGAGAATGCACAGTCTGGGGTGTCTGGTGTCAGAGGTGATGCCAGCACCACAGAGGGGAGAGAGCAGGTGGCTGGAATTGGTCACAAGACTTTGCAGGCACAGAAGCACCTTCCTTGTTTTAGAAGGAGGGGATGGAAATCAGGTTGTAGAATCAGCTCCATTGATTTTTTTGATTATTTTTTTCCAGGTGTCCTGATTCAGCATCTGCCAGTATAAAGCTTAGATAGGACTTGGTTTGGCTTCTGCAAGGTGAGGAATAAATTTCATTGATCCAGCTCCTCCAATATGGAGGTAGGTGCAGGGGGATGTGTGCAGTGACACCAAATAGAGAAGTTGGTTGCATTTAATTTGAGAGCACAAGGCAGTATCTTGGTGTAAATAACTGCATAACACTTGGGAGCAACAGAATAGTTTGAGTTGTTATGATAACTTAAGTTGGATTTATTTGAACCTTAAATCTCAACTTCCTGGATTCGTAAATTTTATGGATTATTAGAATGAAATCTACAGAGATCTAGAATGGCTGGGACTTCTCTAGCACAGAATGCAAGGCCAGCTCTCTCCATCTGTTGCAATCTATTTTTATACAATGCTTGTGACTCCTTGGCATGCTGACCACTGATTTTTAAGTGTGTAAGTGAAAACTGCAGTATTTTACTCCAACACAGTTGTTTAGCATGTCCTGAAACTGAAAATAGACCTTTATATTTGTGGAGTTTGTTGTGTTTTTGGTGTTTCTTTCCTTAAAATTAGGTCAAGAGGGGAGATGGGTGTTAAGTCAAATTATTCAGGCTTGAAATTGTTTTGACAAATATTTATTAATGCAAGTCTCAGCAACAAAATTTTTTATTTCCATATTTCCAACCAGAAGGAATGTTACAGCTCCACACCACAAAGCCTCTATGGTACACACCTCCTGCTTACCCCATTTCCAAGCTGCTTTGTGTATCAAACATCCCCAGAAACCATCTGTAGAGATGGCTCCAGCATCTCCACCTCTGAGACAGCACGGGCCAAAAAAAAAGGTTAGCCTGCTTCACTCTCTCCTAAAATACTCCCTCTGTAAAGCACAAATAACAAAATATATTTTTTTGCTTCTAAGAGCTTCACTTATCTGCAGAAAAATAGAACTGCTTTAGAGTGAGCTAGTTAAGATTATGGAGGGGTTCAAGCACACACCCTGCAGGTTCTGCACCTCCCAACAAATCTGTGAGAAGGAAGAGTTCACCAGTTGATCCAACTAAAAAGGAGCCAGATAGTGTTCAAGGAACAGAAATCCATCCTATCCAAAATACTGAATGCCTTCTCATTCTTCTCTCTAGAGCAAGATGAGGAGAGAACTGTAGCTATGAAACATTTCTCTTAAGTGCGGGGACACATTTAGAATGAACCTTCCAAACACTGCAAAAATTCAGAACAAAACCTAAAAGGTTTTTTTTTGTCCAAGGAAATACTGAAAACAGCATACAGAGCTTGAGTATCCACAGAACAAACTGAGAAACAAAGAGAGTTCATTTGATCTACAGTGCTTTTGTTAAGGTATTCAGAGACTTTAGTGCATTCTTTAGAACTAAGCTCAGAAACTATGCTCCATTTTTCATTTTATTAGAAAACTAAACTGTATGAGGCAAAGAACATTTGATCAAACACACAATGGTGAAAAAACATGGCACTGACAAGGCATTTAACCCAACCATTATCACAAACTGATTTGGGATTCTCTATTGCTTCCAGTCAGGTATACATCATTTCTGCCATGTGAGACATTTTCTTGGGAATATATAAGTAGTATTCCATGTATCCAGACAGATCTTCAATAGTCACGTCATCTACAAAGGCTCGAGCTTGCTCAGAACAAGATCTAGGAGAACCTGTTGGCACTGCCCCACAGGGGGATCTGTGAAGAGACTGGGCATGGGCTCCCAGGACTGCCTTCTCACATTCCGACAGGACGCTCCGCAGGCCGGAGAATGAGTACACTTCCATGGTTCTCCACTGTTTGCACTGGCATTTCCTGTCCGTACAAGGGCACTGCTTCCCATTGCTAAGCATGGATAAGGACTGGAAATCAGAGGTTTGGCTACAATGCAAGCTGGTTTCAAAGGATGAGGAGAGAGCAGGGAAATTCTCTCTTGACTTCTCCAAAGGCTCTTTGGCAGTGAAAGCTTCCAAAGGTTCAGTCCTGTCCTCGCCGGCCTCCAGGTGAGAATCGTGCCCGTCCTTCGTACCGTGTTCTGCTGCAACAAAAACGTCTGAACTGATGCTGCCCGTGGCTGGGTCTGCCTGGGGGTTGTGTTTCAACTGGCTGGTGGCTTTCACGTTGCAGTATGTAAACTTGGGAGGATGCAGGACAGGAGACTTGGAGCGTCTGCGCCGTGGGACTCTTGCTGACCCTCGGGAAGGCTTCCTCACACACCTGCAGGGTTGCAACAGGTGAGCAAGTAGGCAACTCCAGAATCTACACCATAGCTCAGCAGCTGTAAGAGGTAGCTACAAATGCTTTAGATTTTATTTGTTTGTTGTTTTTTTTCTGCTTAGAAAAACCAGGTGACTGGTCACTGACAATCTCTAACAGGAACAGCTGAAAAACTTGGGGCTCCCCCCCAAAGGACACAGACAAACAGCCCTATTTTACAGGTACCTTCCCCCAAAATGGTCTGTGTTAATTAAACAATACTTTGTCATTTCAAACTGGTCTGTAGTGCAGAACCTGGATATTGGTTGGAGCTGCTAGCAGAATCACCTGGAATATCCAGGTACCTCAATACAGAAATAAAATTACCCAGGACAGGGGTAGGAGGGGGTTGCAAAGGTGTAAGACTTGAACAAAAGGAGGAACTAGGCGGAAAATAAAGTTTTAGGTACCCCCTCCAAGATAAGAGGCCATATTGCTTTTAAAGTCTTTGACAAAATGCCCTTAAAACCCACCACATCAAACAGATAACAGTGAAGTTTTGTAATAGAAAAGAGAGAAAACAGAAGTTGAAGCAACTAATTCCAGCTTTCACTAGAAACAGAAAGTGAGTGCTGAGTGCCTTGGCACAGGCAGGCAGGCATGGGGCAGTGACCAGTGTGTTTTACCCATGCCATATGTCCTTGGAGCTGCCAGGCTGTGGCTTGGCCCCCTCCCCAGATGCTCTCAGTGGTGTCCTCAGCAGGGTCCCGTCACCCCCAGGCAGAGTTCCCGTGCATCTAGGAAAACAGGGAGACACCAGGTCAGAGCTGCAGTGTCTGAGGATCAGGGAGACACCTCCTCACAGCAGTGCCTGGACACGCTGCTTCAGAGCTCCAAGCTCAGCCTCTGCTTTAGAAATATCTAAGTTTGCAGCCTTGAGTTCCTCTGTAGTCAGTGGTTAGAAACAAGAATATTACAGAGATTTATCAACCTGCTCTTACTGTATTGACCTCAGTCAAGTGTCTAAAGAGAGGTGAGATGAGATGATACGAGATGAAGGGAGACAAAAATGCCCAGAGGCTGAGGTCATGCCCTCTTTATACTAAAACACACGAAAGGAATGTAAGCTCTGGTTCCAGATGCTCCTGTCAGACAACAGTAGTTAAAGATAGGCTCCTTACTCATCTGAAATGCAGTCAGGAACCCACAGCAGCAGGCTGAGCAGTCAGGGGACAAGTGGACAAGGTACAATGGACAAGGACAGATTCCTAATTTATTCTCATTAAATTTCCCAGATAAACATGGAATGAAAAAAAACAACACATCTGGCCCTGCAGGTTCAGACAACAAAAATAAATGCCCGAGCAGGCAGATCTGTACTTATCGTGCCTGTATGTGTGATTTCAAACACAGAATAGAAAATGCTAAAACATGAGGCTTAAATTCTAGCAGAAGAGCCCAAGCACTCTGCTCAAAGTTGATCTTAAGGGACTAGTCACAAGACTTGAGCTGTTCAAAACACAGGCCTGCAAAACAAGATCCTTTTATGCCTAAGAAGATATCATCAGGAATCAACCAGAACTGCACACAGTCTTGTCCCTGGTAACACATCAGAATTAGCAAGCTTAATAAGCACAGTTCCTTGTTACAGACCAGCTGGTTTTTTTCCACTTGTAACAGAAGACCTCCTGAAGCAGAGGAAACAAGTAACAAAGCAAAATACATTTCAATGTGCAGAGGAAGTCATGAGTTCACGGTATTGATGGCTGTGGAGATGAATTCACAAGGTAACACTGGTTATCAGTACAAAGCTGTCTCTTGTGTCTCTGAACTCCCAAAAGATTTCAAGTGGACTTTCTCACAAACTCTTAGGCTGCCTGATTTTATTAACTCCCCATTTCAGGGAAGATGCTTGTATTGCATATTCTCAGTGCACCCGGTGTGTTATGGAGCACATTTTTAGTGCAGGAATCCCTGCAGACTGAAACAATGAGTGCTCACGTTCAGCCTGATGATCTCCAGGCAGACTGGGCTCTCCAGCACAGCACCCCAGGATGGTGCTGGCCTGCAGGTGCTTTCCCAGCCAATCTGCAGGGACCACAGGGAAGGCTGATAAGGTGGTTGATGGCACCAGTGTTTGCATGAATGGACAAACATGTTCTGTTCCACACCAGGCGACTTCAGTTAAGAGCAGTCCCATGCCCTGGGTGAGTCACCTCAGGTTTTCATGCTGTCACTGTGTGATTTCAGTTGGATCTTGTGTCAAAATCAGTCAGCAATAAAGCCCTATTAAACAGTTGTAATTACTACATTTCATGTCAAGTGATGCAGTTGTCTTCTCCCTGAGAGTAATGACCCTTTCACCAAATCACACGTGTTTTGAGATTCAAAATAACAGAGAAATACAAATCTCTAGTAAGAAAGTGACAAACGACACGGACCTTTTTGTTGCTCACTCACCCTGCTGCCTCCACCCTCAGCTTCTTGAAAGCAGTTTGCAGACTCTCCTCCTCTTCATCTTTAGCTTCCAGGTCCATGGAGGGGCTCTCAGGGTGCCACCAGCTGTGCCCTGCAGCATCAACTGCTGGGCAGGCGTCCGGGTGTGACGCGGGGGGTCCGGGCAGTGCGACAGGTGCCTGTTTCCCCACCGCTGCCCTCCCTGCCTGCCGAACCAGAGCTGCCTGCAGCTTTGCACCCCGGCACCCCCCGCTCTGAAGCCCCCGACAGCACCAGGCGGGATCCCCCGCGGCC
>NW_009953486.1:8547642-8557507 GCF_000747805.2 Chaetura pelagica | reverse complement strand
TTGAAAGCCTGTGGAGCGGCCGGGACCCGCTCGGTGTGTCCGCTCGGGTTTCCAGAGGCCTCAGGGGGAACGTCTTGGAGTTTCTAATCCTGCTAAATGCCCATTTTTAAACCCAAATTCGTGTCCCTGCGCCGCGAGGGGGGTGTGTGTGGGGGGGTGTCCTGCTGGGCACCGAGCGGGGTCGGTGGGCCCGGATCGGTGGGAAACGGCTGGAAACAAAATGGGAAAGGAGGGATGTGCCTCATTTCCTTGGAGATTAAAACACGAGTTTCATTTCAATGTGGGGGTTTTTTTGACACAACGGAAAACTTTGGCTGCTCTTCATAGTAACTCGGTTTTTCTGGCTCTCAGGGCTGGCTGGTGTTTAAATGAAGTGTCTAAACTTAGTTATCGTGGGGTAAGGGGGGTTTATCTGCATTAATTCTGTGTCACTTCCAGGGTTTACTGTGATGAAGGGGCAGTGCAAGAAAATATTGAGGAGTGGTCGTGTAGTTTCAGTAATGTACAGTGATTTTAATGTTTACAGTGATTTTAAAATGTTTTGCTATCTTTTCTTGCTAAGATTATATAACACAGGGGTTTGGTATTAAAAAAGGGTTGTAGACTTATTTTTAAAGAATCTTCTGTTTGAGTCAAGGGAGGGGAAAAAAAAGCCTTCCTGAAGCAGGAGCCCTGTGTTTCACCAGGGCAGTAGTAATTGACTAGGAGAGGAGCTAAAGTAATAACTTGGATGAGAATGGTGTTGTCAGTGTCTGTGTTAGTTTCCTCCTCTCATGTTTACTGGCTGTGTGACTCACTGGACAACGTGTGCCCTGCAGTTGTTATGATACATTATCCTCCTGTGTGTGTGTCATAAAAGCTGCAAGAGCAGGTGTCCAGATGAAATTGTAGCAGAGCAAGCAGGAGCAGCAGCAGGGGGAGGCAGAAGTGGCCACTGTGTGCCTGCACAAGTGGCTGAGCTGCAGAGGTTCAGGTATCTCCTCTCTTCACTGAGACCTTTTCTGTGCTACGAAAAAGCTGGAGCTCAGATGGTGACAGTTGTGCTGATGTGGGTGTTGTTGCTGTGTTGTGAGGCAGAGGCAGTGCTCCCTGGGAGTGTGTTCTTGTTGTAGGGGCTGTTAGGGCTTGCTGGGTTTGGATAGTTACCTTTGTAATGGAAGAGCTTGGCTCTGTCTGCTTTGTACCCATCCTCTGGGTCTTCCTATAGAATCTTATAGAATCATAGAGTGGTTTGGGTTGGAAGGGACCATCTAGTTTCAACTCTCAGCATGGGCAGGGACACTTCCCACTAGACCAGGTTGCTCAAAGTCCCATCCAACCTGCCCTTGAAAATACACGGCAATAAAAACCCTCCTGAGCTTTTTCTTTCCTCCTAGGAAAGATGCTCCAGCCCCTTCATCAGCTTAGCAGTCTCCAGCATGTATGTCCCTATAGCAGGGAGGCCAGTGCTGGACACAGCATTCCAGCTGTGGCCTCCACAGTGCTGAGCAGAGGGAAGGATCAGCTCCATCAGCCTGCAGTCCAGGATACCATCAGTCCCTGTGGCACAGGGACATGCTGGCTCATGCCTGTCATTGTGTCAACCAGGAACCCTTGACCCTTTCTGCAAGGCTGTGCTGGCACATGGGCTTGTGCCTCCCCAGGGACAGGGCTTTGCACTTCCCTTTGTTGTGGTTAAAGAGGTTTCTTCAGCCCTTTCTCCAGCCTGTTGAGGTCCCTTAGGATGGCAGCATGACCCTCTGTGCATCAGCCACTGCTTGCTGTTTGGTGTCATCAGCAAACTTCTTGAAAGTACACCCTGCCACATCATCCAGATCACTAATGAAGGTGTTGTATCCAGGCATGGACACAGGGTTGGCCCCCAAGGTGTACCACTACTTACTGACCAGAGTCACTGACCTCCTTGGTCAATAACTAGTGCCACTGATGCCACTGGTCTGGCCCTCTGGGCTCAGCCTTTCTGCTGCTTTTCAGTCCCCCTCACTGTTTGAAGCCTTCTCTGTAAGGGTCTTGTGGCAGGCAGCATCAAAAGCCTCACTGAAGTCCAGGCAGAAGATACCTGCTGCTCTCTCCATGTCTACCAAACCAGTCTCATTGTACAATGTTGTGACAACTGCATAATTTAAATTTTTAAAAAAAAAAGTTCTCATCACAACCCATACAGTGTGGCCAGAGGCTCTGTCAGAAATGGTGCCCACCCCAGATATCCCTGTTTTTTCAGGAGTCAGCTCAGATGCATTAAACAAAGCCAGGTAAACTTCCATACTGGTGGTCTTGAGGCAGGACTGGGACTTGCTGCTCAGCAAAATTAAACCTGTGCTAAGGAAACAAACCTTTATCAAGTATTTTGCTGGTGCAGAACTGGACAGTATTGAGGAACATAAAATTTAGAAAGATTTGAGATTCTTTTGTAGCTAAAGTAAATTACAGCCAGGGTAGATTTTAAAGAAATATATTAGCCAGTTTTTATCAATCCTTCTTTTATTTAAAACGAGGCTTATTGTTTGCTGGTTGCACTGGTGTTTGTGCTTGTGTAAGAACTTCTGATATAAAAAACTGTTAGCAGCTATTTGCAATCAAAACATGTTCTGACAGGAGCATGTTGTTCTTGCTGGGATCTAGATAGACATAAGATCAAAAAATGTTGTTTAGCTTAAAACTTTATTTTGGTTTAGAAAAACTGTTGGTTCAGTTTTTAAAAAATTTGTATCAAGTCCAAAGTCAAAAACAGTGATTGTAGAAAGTCAACTGTTTCTTGGTCTTCACCCCTCCTGGAGTTACTCTGATAACACTCTGAGACAAAGAAGAGAGTCTGTAAATCACAACGGGTGTGCAAGATGCTATTGATACCAAATTTTACTTTCAATTGCTAATTGACCCATGTAGTCGTGCAAGATACTGATTGTTCCATTCTTGGGTATGGTAAAGGTTGTTCTGAATCATCTTTCAAAAATGGTCTGCTAGAATGAGCTCAGCTTTATGCACTCAGTGTGCTGATGTGAGTTCATTTTCATGTGTTATCAGGCTACTGGGCAACTCATGTTTCTCACAAGGTTCTTACAGCCCTGTCTCTTTTCTGCTTGCAGCAGTAGATGGTCACTGTCAGCTTCTGGCCATCCCAATAATGAAATCAGAAACTAAGGATGGAGAAGAGGAAAGCCTGCAGACAGCATTCAAAAAGCTAAGAGTTGACACAGCTGGGTAAGTAACAACACAGGGAGGAGTTAACATCTTACAGACAGACTTGGAGGGAACACCCTTGCTGTTAAATTTAAAGGCATGAGGTAATTCCAAAAAGTTGGGCACTGGAAGCCTTCATTCTGCTTAAACCCACCAGCTGCAAGCTGCACCTCTCAAGAAATTGTGATTTGTTTGATTGATCTTTGCTCCCAGCAGGCTTAAAACAAACCTAATGAGTCAGCAGTTGACAGCCAGTATTTTTGAAAAGAATTTTGGCACCAATCTGGTTGCCAGAGGTGATGTCCAGAGCTCTAGAACTCTACTGTTGAAGTGAGTGTATTATCCAGGCTCTGAAAGCCTGTCATAAGCATTCACTCCCATCTTGTCCCAGGAGAGAAACATTCTCCCCATGTCAATAAAGGAAAGTGTTAGATGCAGTGCATGATTCCCACACAAACTCTTTTCACTGCTCTCATTTATAAGTATCCTGTTTATAACCAAAATCACTACATGGAAGAGAACCCTTTTTGTATTGTCTTATGGGAAACACATGGGGCACTTACCCTTCCAGGCCCAGGTAGCAGAACACAAGCAGCATGTGTCTTCTGTTGGTGATGGTAATTTTTTATCTGACAGGAAAAAAAAAGCTTATTTTTAATGTTGGGTTTTTTTCTGCTGACAAATGTGCAGCATTACAGACTGCTGGTACAGCACTGTGTTCCAGTGAGCTGTTGTCAGTGATGCAGTTATGCCAGTGACTGAAATGAAAGAGTAGGAAAGGCAGATCTAAATATCAAGGTGATAATTAGAATTACTGGAGAATCTAGACTGTCAGTACATGGGCTTCTAAAGTGATCTTTCATTTAAGTAATTAAACTCATTAGAAATGAATCCCCACACAAATACTTTTCTTTAGTATCTCTACTCCCACACCCTGGTCAGGCATAAGTAATTGCTTTGGGGTTTTTCCTGTTGGGCTTCAATTTTCTGCTCTGTGTTCATTGTCCTTTAAATGGAAAATAGCAGGTGTTTGACTAATAGTTTAGACTCTTAAATATCAGCTAACCCTCTCCTAGATCAGTGTCTGGGGACATTTTCACTTTGCAGAGAATCTGCTCTGCTTATAAACCAATTTGATACAGATTTAAGAAATAATTTCCTTGTGAATTCCAGTGTAATATGTGAGGTTGTGACTTGGAAAAAATTGCTCTTGGGATTATTACAGCTCCTTGAAAATGGGAGTTTGGGCTGAATTTCTAGCACCAGAAATATTAGTACATCTTCTGAGGTCTCTGGCTTGAATAGAAGTTGAAGGTCTGACACAACTCTGTTGCTCAAGTGATTGAACTTGAAATAGTATGATGAGTTTCAGCTTATGTTGTCCTAGACAGAAGCTTAAGTGTTCTTCAGTTAGAAAAAGGTCTATTTATGTCCAAAGAACATTTATTTTTAGGAAAGAATGGCTTATTTGTCTCTGGAAAAAGAGGCATGTTTCTTCAGTGATGGTGTTTTTCCCCTCCCCTCTCCCTGGAAACTGAAATTTACCCATTGTGTGTGCTTAGTCATTGACATGTGGAGTTGGGATTTGCAGTCGAGCTGCTAAATGGCATCATGTTTGGTGAAAGAGTCTGTTATACAAACTTTGGAGATAGGAATGTGTAAACACTGTCTTTCTGATTTGAGTCTTTGTGGGCAGATCTTTTAAGACATATTGTAAATTATTTGGAGCAGTCTTTTATGGGAAAGAAGATGCATAAGCTTTTTCATATTCACAATGCTAACCAGTCTAGGCTGTTAACTTTTCATTCCCTCTTTCACAGATCTACTGGTTCTCTCTCTGTGGGTGAAGGGACAAGTTCAAGAGCACTAATTAGAACAGTAGCAGATGAAACTAAACCTAAGAATGTGTGTTCTTCCAAGGAAACCTGGCATGGGTAAGAGAAGCTTGAGATTATCAAACTACATAAAACTATACTGCTCAGAAAGGGAATTTTAAATAGACAGGTTTTGTAGTAACTGCACCCCTACACAAGGGAACCAAGTTTTTGTTGTTATACTTCAGTATTAATAGTGCTCTTCACCACCTTTTCCTCTTAACATGTGACTACTGCTCTTGTTTACAATTTTATGAAGTGAAAGGAAATGCTGTTCAGCTGTAGGTTTCCAAACATTATGGATGTGTCATAATAGAAATGTGAATTGGTGCTTTTGAATCAGTCAGTCATGAATGCCTCTCTTTCAATAACTGTTTGACATTCCTGTCACTGTGCCTTGAACTAGATTAAAATAAAGAATTGGTTTCTGGAGTGTTGATGTAGAAATTCACACTCACCTATTGAGGCAAAACCACCTCTTGGCCATCATTATTTAGCTTTGTGCAGTCTTGTTGGAGGTTATTTTGTTGTGTCTCATGTGCTTTGCTCTTTTTCTAACCTTCAAAGCACTCATTTGAGGATTCAGTTCTCAGCTGTTCCTTTTATATTGTATACCACTGCTTGGCAAGAGCAAAGTCAAATTGCAAGACAGTGAAGTACCCTGAGGTACCCTAAAGCTCTTGCATGCAAAACAAATGCAGTAGAGATCTTCCCCAGTGTTATTTGTGATCCAAATCTTCACTCCCTTTCCTGTCTTGCCCTGGTAGGTCTGTGAAGAAGCCTTTACGAGGAGTTGTGAGAACCCAGCGTCGCAGGCGTTCCAAGTCTCCAATTCTTCATCCTCCCAAGTTTATCCATTGCAGCACAAAATCACATTCCACCTGCAACCAGCTAGGACACAAGAGCCAGACTGATGCCCCGAGTGACAGCAGTGGGTTTGGGGTGGCAGTCCCAGCAGAAGCCTGTGCACACGAACAATGCAGTGTTGCTCCTGACGTTGACCCAAAGAGAGCTGATGTTGAGTCTTTGACAGCTTCTGTTCCACAGTCAGTTACACAGAACTCTCCAGCTGCTGTTTCCCTAGTGTCCAAGGCAAGCCTAAAGACCTCAGAGCTTGCTGACTTCCAGTCCATGTCCAAGCTGAACACCAACAAGCCATGTACATGTGCAGATAAAGCCTGTCAGTGTAAACGGTGGCAAGATATGGAAGTATACAAATTCTCTGGCTTGCAGAACACCCTCCCAGTGGCACCTGATAGAAGAACAGTTTCTGAGGATCACACCCAGTCTTTGCCATCAAGAACTCCTGCAAGTTCCCCACGTTCTTGCTCTGAGCAAGCCAGGGCCTTTGTGGATGATGTGACTATTGAAGATCTTTCGGGATACATGGAATATTACTTGTATATTCCAAAGAAAATGTCTCACATGGCAGAAATGATGTACACTTGACAGCAAAGAGCACTAAGACCAGAAGGGTGGGTGGTTTAAATCTGCCCTCTGTCACACTCATGTGAGATGCAACCCACTCCCTGCTCACTGTGCTTGCAATAAAAACACTTCTTAGCATCTTAGCTAGTGTTCATTATTTAAGCTGGACAAACAGGTTAGCTCAAGCTTTACAGTATAAGCTTGAAACAAATAATGAAGTAAACACTGTGGATGTGTTTAGAGGGTATCTGACTTTACAGAAGTGACCCAACATTTGGGGAAATTCTATGTTGTTTTCAAAGTCCTGTTCTGGTTTTTTTTAGAGGGAAGTTTCTAGATTGCTTGGTAATTGGAGCTCTTACTGTGAGAAACCTGATGTAACTCAGCTGCTTTGAACTTGTGTTGGCCTCAGGTTGTAATCCTTATGTTTTGGGCTCTTGGGCCTGTGATTCTATTTCATAAAGGAGTGTGACCATCTCCTGTCTCCCCCTTAATACTGTCACTACTCTGAGCAAAATCAGGAGACACAGTCACCTTTTCTTGGGTGGGGGGCATTGTTATTTCTTTGTGCCTGAAGAGGCTTTATTTCTGATGGGCTGAACAGGCATCCTCCTGCCCTGTCTTTGTTTATGTGGTCAGATGCCTTTGGGTTAGCACAACATTTGCACGTTGGGCTGCCTGATGAGAAAAGAAACTTGGAGAATGAAAGCAAGATTGTTTACAGAAGTTATCCTGTTCTCTGTAGTGCTGGAAAATGTAAAGCAAGGGTAACTTTGACTGTCCAACAGGCATTAGAGACTTCTCTGCAGCAGCAGAGTAGGGAGATCTTTCCCTTCCAGTCTTTCTGATGAATCATTGCCACTTAGATGCCTTGTCCAGGTCCAAGATACTGGTGGAGCCTTGTGCTCTTCCTGAAATTTACTTCTCCAGAAACAACCACTTTGCCATACTTTGTGCATCAACACAATCTGTTCTTTATAAACATGTATAGCAAAGGAGAACCCCCCCAAAGAATATGATTGGTTGAGGGAGAGTTGTGTTAAAATTTGTCTTTACACTTTGCAGTGCCTGCACTTTTCTGGCCTGTAAGGTCTGGAGAAAAAAAGGAGACAGATGTTTCTCTGCAAAATCCTTTGGTGTTACCCCTGGGCTTTTTTGTCATTTCTTTGGCAGTACAGAGTATCTTAGAACTAAGTGGCCCTGCAAATGGACCTGCTTGGCCAGTTGTGAAGTGTCATCTACCCCTTGCAGAATGTACTTGAGTCCCTCATCACTTTTCTGTTTCCCTGCTCTTAACGAGCTGTATTTTTGTGTTCTGAATTCAAGGCGTTTGTTTGGTGACTCTTGTCTGCAGTACTGGGCTGCAAAGTGCAGACTGACCTTAGTTTTCAAATGATTATTCCTTACAGTTCCCAAATGGTTGTGGGGAGCAGCCACAGCACTGTTGTGGGGCTGAGAACACCTTCCAAGCCCTCACTGCTTTTAACCAGTCGTTTCGTTAGTTACCACAGACCTGTAACCTGCAGGGTTTGGGATTGCAACGTGAAGTGCTCGGTATCGTGTTGCTGGGAGGTAATGTCAAAAAAAAGTAGAAAGATGTGAACTGGTGCAGCCTGGGAAGGGAGGCCAGCGGTGCTGGGCCACTAGGGGTCACCCCCAGGCTGCGGGTTGGCTGAGTGCAGGGACTCTTCTGGCCTCCTCAGCCTTCAGAGGAGAATGTGACTTTTTCTGCCAAGAGGAAGAAATCTGACCAGCCCCGGGACCTGCCTTAGTGCACACGCAGTGCTGGTGCATTCTGAAGTTTGGGTGTGTGGGTGTGTTGGTGGTCAAGAGGAGCTCTGCACATGCCAGCATTCCCCTAAGTTATTAACACTTAAATGAAGTGTGTTATCAGTTCACAACTGTGCTATGCAATTAGGAAGAGTTGCTAAGTAAATAATTACGTTGTCCTGAACTTGGCATCCTCAGAGAGCAGTTACAACACATTTGGGCTGGTAAATGCTGGAACACTATGACATAGAAAATCATGGGCAGCTGCAACTGCTGCCTTAACACTTTCCCTTCTGTTACTACAGGGCATTTTAAGATCCTTTGGAATACTCAGAAACCACAAAACCAAAACCTTCTGGTTATGCTTTGAGGAAATGTTCATCTCCAACCCTTAATTTTGCAAAAAACTTTACTCAGTCATGCTTTCTATCTAAAAGCTTAGCCTTAAAAGAAAAAAATTCAAGTCCAACTTGAGCCTAATTCAAAATCTGGCTTTTTTTTTTTTTTTTTTGTGAAGAAAACTTTGGAGGATAAGTTCTGCCAAGCAGCATTTCTGAATTGTCTCAGAGCCCCCTACCAAAGTGCCCATTCCTTCCTGTGGCTGAATAAAAGTGTAACCCCTTGCACTTTGCAGCTGGTCCTTCTCACCTGTGCCTGCAGGTATTTGGGAGCTGGGTTGCTGTGTATACATACTTAGCTTTTGCAGTTACATAGTCTGCATTTTTTTCTAAGCTGCCTTAGAAAGTAGAAACACTGATGTAGAGGCTGTCCAAGTTGTAAAGCTGTGTCATGCAAGCCTGGAGCTCGTTGTTGTCTGGCAGCTTTGCTCCAGAGCTTGGCGTGGGTCTCAGGAGCTCATCCCCAAGGGCAGAGCACAGCCTGCTGGCAGCGTGGTCTCACCCCACAGCTCTTGCAGCTTCTCAGCAGCTTGTGGTCAGTGAGGGGAAGGTCATCTCTTCATGGTCTTGCTGTGACATGTCTTCAGGAGATGGAACCAGCTGGAAGAAGAGAGGATTTGGATTAGCCTGTTACCTGGTGTTTCATTCCTTGTCCTTTCTGCTGTCTCTGATGACATGGGTTGTGTTTAGCAAGGTGGGCTGCCACTATTGATGTGTCTGCAACTCTCCCAAGGGTTGGGTCACAGTGCCTTTCTCTTCTGAACAGACTAAATTTGCTGTCAGCTATTAGGGCATTTTGGTAAGTTTGTTGCTGTTTGGGAGAAGAGGAGGCTAATTTTTAATATTTTTTTTTCCCCCACTGCCCTAAAGCAGCTCTGGAAATTCCCTTGAGAAGCTGCGGGCAGGGAGGGGAGTTCGGGTGCCCTGAGGTGAGCAGATGCACACTTTGCCTTTACTCCTTGCTCTAACTCTGCCCACAGAAACCCCGGAGCGAGCCCACCCGACCCCCGAAGGCTCAGCCCGCCCCCCTCCCGGCTCTCCGGGCATCCATCCATCCATCCATCCATCCATCCATCCATCCATCCATCCATCCATCCATCCATCCATCCATCCATCCATCCATCCATCCTTCCTTCCTTCCTTCCTTCCCTCCCTCCTTCCCTCCCCGCGGGGGTCGGGCGGAGCAGGGAGCGGCTCCCCCCCCTCCTCGTGCGG
>NW_009953486.1:8543012-8547111 GCF_000747805.2 Chaetura pelagica | reverse complement strand
CCTATTGCGGGGGCTGGGAAGGGGGCAAAGCCCACGGGCACGGCATCTGCACCGGCCCCAAGGGCCAGGGGGAGTACTCGGGCTCCTGGAACTACGGCTTTGAAGTGGTGGGCATATACACGTGGCCCAGCGGCAACACCTACGAAGGCTACTGGTCCCAAGGCAAGAGGCACGGCCTGGGAATCGAGACCAAAGGACGGTGGGTTTACAGAGGGGAGTGGACCCACGGCTTCAAGGGGCGCTACGGGGCCAGGCAGAGCATGAGCAGCGGAGCCAAGTATGAAGGCACCTGGAACAACGGGCTGCAGGATGGCTACGGCACCGAGACCTACGCTGATGGAGGTACGGGGGGGCTGGGAGGGTGAGGAAGAGTCTGGGGCCCAGCCTGCAATGGCAGAGGCTGGAGTTGTCCCCCACTGGAGGGGTAACCTGACCCTGTCTCCACTAGGGAGGGCAGACAGGAACAGTGGTCCACAATGAGCCACTGGGGTCCTTCAGGCAAGACGCAGGGTCTTTGGGCTCAAGCACCTCATAAAGAGGTGTGTGTGCCCTGATCCCTGCTGTCAGGGGCAGCATGTGCAGCTTGGCCGCCTGCAGACACCAGGAGTGCCCCCACCACCTCTGCTCGGGAGTGTCTGTACCAATAGTTAACACCAACCAACTTGATCTGTGCAGCCTGGGACTCCTGGTTCTCCAGGGAATGGTTACTTCAGTCCCCCTCTGAATCAAACCACAAACTCCTTGCTGGTGTGTGACCACTGCAAGCCCTTCACTCGCTGGTCAGTGAGCTGGGAATGTTTTCACATTGGATATAAGCCACCCACAGCCTCGTGGCGTGCCATGCCTATGCATTTAAAACTCCTTGTGTGCCTCTGACAGGCTGCCTGGACATCTGTTTGCTGAACAGTTTTGGTTGAGTTCATCTAAGCTGTTGAGAATTTAAGCCTTCCCCTAAAATAAAGTTCCTTGGAAGCTCTCAGCCCCCACTAGCACACAAATGCACTGCATAGCCAGATATTTGTTGTGCTCTGTAAATGCTCAGCCGAACTGTGTTCCTGCATTAGTGGCAATTTTGGGGTTAGAAACATTGCAAGAATCCCTGTGCAAGTAATTCTGTAGCTCTTCAGTACTGTAATGTTCCAGGCTGCCATATTTAGGATAGCTAAATAGAGAGGGTGATTTGAAAGAAATACCCTTCAAAATATGGATCAGAATTGCATCTATATTTATCTGGGACAGGCAATGGAGTTAGTTTGTGAAGAATAATAGCAGTTGGGGGGCTGGGAGGGTGAGGAAGAGTCTGGGGCCCAGCCTGCAATGGCAGAGGCTGGGAGTTGTCCCCACTGGAGGGGTAACCTGACCCTGTCTCCACTAGGGAGGGCAGACAGGAACAGTGGTCCACAATGAGCCACTGGGGTCCTTCAGGCAAGACGCAGGGTCTTTGGGCTCAAGCACCTCATAAAGAGGTGTGTGTGCCCTGATCCCTGCTGTCAGGGGCAGCATGTGCAGCTTGGCCGCCTGCAGACACCAGGGGTGCCCCCACCACCTCTGCTCGGGAGTGTCTGTACCAATAGTTAACACCAACCAACTTGATCTGTGCAGCCTGGGACTCCTGGTTCTCCAGGGAATGGTTACTTCAGTCCCCCTCTGAATCAAACCACAAACTCCTTGCTGGTGTGTGACCACTGCAAGCCCTTCACTCGCTGGTCAGTGAGCTGGGAATGTTTTCACATTGGATATAAGCCACCCACAGCCTCGTGGCGTGCCATGCCTATGCATTTAAAACTCCTTGTGTGCCTCTGACAGGCTGCCTGGACATCTGTTTGCTGAACAGTTTTGGTTGAGTTCATCTAAGCTGTTGAGAATTTAAGCCTTCCCCTAAAATAAAGTTCCTTGGAAGCTCTCAGCCCCCACTAGCACACAAATGCACTGCATAGCCAGATATTTGTTGTGCTCTGTAAATGCTCAGCCGAACTGTGTTCCTGCATTAGTGGCAATTTTGGGGTTAGAAACATTGCAAGAATCCCTGTGCAAGTAATTCTGTAGCTCTTCAGTACTGTAATGTTCCAGGCTGCCATATTTAGGATAGCTAAATAGAGAGGGTGATTTGAAAGAAATACCCTTCAAAATATGGATCAGAATTGCATCTATATTTATCTGGGACAGGCAATGGAGTTAGTTTGTGAAGAATAATAGCAGTAATGGTATAACTCTTCAAAATCAAAAGCATTTGGTTTATGAAGATTAGAAAAATGGACTCATTCAAGACTGGCTGTCAGGATTGTGCATGTACAGAAATATTTCTTGAAGAGTTGCCTGAGTCCATGGCTAACTTTAAGCCTGGGAGTATAGTTTTGAAGTTGAATCATTCTCTTTGTGCCTTTGGAGGTTGTAGGTACAGCCAGGAACCTGACATTTTCTGCCCTGCTCTGCCCTGTGGCTGTGGAGCAGCTCAGCCCTGAGCTGTGCAGGGTGCAGTGGGAGCTCAGGCTGGTGCACGTGCGGGCACTAGTGCCTTGCAGCAACTTCACGTGTGGCTGCAGGACGTGTAGGTGACACGTAGGATGTGCTCTGGTGAGTAATGAGCAGCGATCAGGTAACTGTCAGCAACAGCTGCTGTTGGCATTTCCATTCTGGACATGTCAAGGTCTCCTATGAATTTGCAGGGTTGTTTCCTTGCTGCTTCCTAAACCACATTTTTTTTTCTAAGGGTGCAGAGTGACTGGATTATGAGCTAATTGTTGAGGAGACTTTCGAGAAGCCAAACTTGACATGGGAGTTTGAATTGGATTAGATCATGATCACTGAAAGCTTGGGACAGAAGAGGGGGAGAGATGAGTCAAGATTTTCTCCTGGAAGGATATAGAAGGTGTTGCTTTGGTCAGCACAGTGCTCCCTGGAGGGCTGTCCCACACCCGAGAATGTGCTGTCTGCGTCATCCCGGTGCCACCTGAGGCTGCTGGTTTAGCCCTGATCTGTGAAGATGTGCCTGGCCAAAGCCACCCTAGGCAGCCCTGAGCTGAGCCCCCCCAGATCCAGCCAGACCTGGCTCATGGACCTGTGCCATGGTGCCCAGCAGCTGCTCCTTGCGTTGGGCTGCCACTGCTCATTCAACCCATGAGCTTCTCTGATGGTCTGGGAATGAGTAGGAAGCTGCATCCAGAGCTAAAGTGGGAACCACCGGCCACTATCGTGTGTGTAGGACTTGTAGGACCTGCTCCTGTTTGTCTCTTCACTTGTACCCAGTAACTAATTGGACCTGTTGATACTTGAAGCTGAGTTTGCCCAGATTAACATCTGGACAGGCTTTGGAAATCTGCTGTCCCTTGAGTAGGGGATGTGATTCCCAAACCTCCTGGAAGTCAGCCACGCAAGGAAGAGGGCTCTGGGAACAGGCAGCTTTTGCCAGATCATTGAAGCTTCAGGTCATGGTTAGGCCGTCTATGGGTTTCAGCTGATTATAATGTTTTAAAATAGACTTTAAATTAACTTTTTTTTGTATATATATTATGTACATCACATAGAAACATCACATGTACACATAGAAACTTTATACTTTAAAATACACTCACAAGTCACAGGCAACCCTGTACGTATATGTTATCTTATGGCTGGCTGAGGTTGGTGTTTAAATAAAGCCCAAAACTGGAGTGAGGTTTTTTTAATCCCATACAGATTTTTGATGTCTAATAGGAGGTGAATTCATGGTTTAGCTCAGGCACCAGGTGGGTCATTCTCATTTTCTCTCAGCTTAAAGAGCTTGCCTTCTCTAATGCTGATTGCAATCAACCAAGGGCTTCAGAGCTTCTGGTGTGGCCAGGCAGAGACAGTAACACTGTGGTCTATTTCCTTGGGTTTCCAAGCTGAAGGTGTGTGTGTGGTTACCAGCAAAGAGCTCAGAGCCCTTTATGGAAGGAAGATGTACTCTAAGAGAAAACAGTGGTGTCAGTTAACTGCATGTGGAAACAATTAGACCATTCTGTGATCACAAGACCACAAGAAAGAGGAAAAGAAATGCAGAAGTTGGAGATATTAAAGGGTTGATGTGGGGCAGTGCTAGGCTTCAGGTGCCTGGGGTAGGGAAGGGCAGGTGGGAAGG
>NW_009953486.1:8536115-8542908 GCF_000747805.2 Chaetura pelagica | reverse complement strand
AGGAATGGGCTCTGGGTGAGCCAGAATGGTGGTGGCTTGTGCATGCTGCCTCTGTAGCAAAGCTCCTGGGTGGCTGGATTTGACCCATGAATCAACACTGTGAATATATTTCCCCTCTGTTTTGTTTTGTTTTTTTTTTTGTCTGCGTTTCTTTTCCAACAGAAACAACCAGATAATGCTGTTGGCACCAAAATGAAGCACTAGCTTTTGCTAGCCTGTCTCACACATGGTGGTGTGCATTGATTTCATGTCCCTGGCCTTTTACACTGAGCTCTTCTAACTCGCCTGTCATCACAGTATCTGGGTAGCAGCAGGGGATTGTAGGACAGTGATAGGATTTGAGTTGTTTTCATTATTTACCTTGTTGTTTGTATTATTTACAGTCATCGCTAATTATGCCAGAGCTTTGAGGTGGGCTGGGAAGGGGATTTGTGGTGCTGCTGACCGTGGCTCTTGCTGCTGGGCTGGGTGTGCACCAGGAGCTGAAACTTTTGCCTTGGATGGAGCTGGACATGGCCCCATCCTGCTGCCAGATTAAGTTTAAGTTTAATCTTTCCCATCCTATGAAGATACTCAGACTGTGCTGCCACTTTATTGGAGTGTTTGGAGGTGAAGGCTGCAGAGATACCATTTTTATTAATCCCACAGTTTAATCCTTCCCATCCTATTAAGATACTTAAGCAGGGGCACCCCCCAGCTTTGGTTGGGGATGGGCAGAGGTGATGAACCTTGTACCTGGAGGTTGCAGAGGAACCAGTGGTTTTTGTCACTATGGCAAGAAATGAAAGGATTACTGGGGTCCTGTCCCGCAGTAATCACACCCTGGTGACTCTGTCCCACTGCCCTGCTGAATCAGGCAGGGATTGGGAAAGCAGGGAAGTGGGACTCTGTCCCATTTTTATCCTAAATAGAGGGGTTTTCCACATCCACTATTTTTTTTGCAGAGTCTGGGACACATGTGAGTGCCTGGCAGTGAGCTGTGTGTCCTGCCTGCCGCCCCCTTGGCTGGGCTGCTTTGCTCTTCAGGGGGTAAGGGTGGCTCGGGGAGGTGCAGCCCAGCTGACCCCATGGCGCTGAGGGGTTTTGCACAGCTTGATTCTCTCCTGAACTGGCTGCACTGGTACACACTGGTGAGCTCGCCACGGCCTGTTGGTGCCCTCTGCTAAGCCAGATGTAGTTGGCAGGGTTGGTCGCACCAAGTGCCGGAGGGGCAGCGTTGCTTGTCCCGTGTGGGCTAAACGCAGGCAGTCAAGGACAGCCAGAAGTGCTGGTGTCAAACCTTGTGTTGAGGGGCTGTGTGCCCCTGAGAAGTGGCATCGCAGTCTCTGCTCCCTGAGAACCTGCTGTGGCACAAGGCTTTCCCCATCCAGGTGGCCCTGGTGCCACTCAGGAGATGGAGGGGCCCAGGGACTTGCTGGAGGGCAGCGAGTGCTCCAACTTGGTCCCTGAGGAGTGGCTGAGCCCTCCTAAACCTGAGACCCTTTTCCAGGGTTCCTCTTGCAGGGGGTTAACACGGTGGCACTATCAGCTCCAGCCTGCCATCTGTGAAGTTGTCCTTCCCTAGGAGGAGGTCTCCAATGTCACCCTGATCGTGTGTCAGCCCTGCTTGTTGGCTGGGCAGGAGGGATGGAACACTCACTTCACCAGCTCTTGGTGGGGAGAGACAGGGGGGTAGTACAGAGGCCTTCATAACCTCATTTTTTGCTGGGAAGACTCATCACCATTTTATGGAGAGGGATTTAGGAGCAAGGAGGAACCCCCCTAAGTGCCTGGGCATCTCCAATGATGGCCCTTGGCTCTCTGCCTATGCCTGAACCCCTAACCAACACTGCCCACCTTATTTTTCTTAATGGAGCTTCTCCACAGCTGGCCACAGCCCACAGATGCTCTCTGCACTACCTGAACTCTTTTTTTTTTTTTTTTCAGTAGGACAGACCAAATGTTTGGAAGGAGCCTGAGACCCTGCAGGATGGGCAGGGGCTGGTGGGGGTGGCTCACCCCAGGGTGGCAGCTGCTGCCTGCTTGGGCACTGTTTGTCTTTCCTGGCCCCTGCTCTGTAAGTCAACACCCCACAGGCTGGTGCAAAGAGGATTTCAACGAAACCTGAAGCTTGAGAGTGGAGATTATGCTGCAGAAGGGGCCTGGGAGACTGTAAAATATGCACTCCCACAATCGCCAAAGAAGGAACTGGATTTTCTCCCTGGGGAACAGGGTCATCCCTGGTCTCACTAACAGTGTCTGAGCAGGGAGCTAAGTGCCTTGAAGACAGGTCACTCCGTTCTATCTCAGCCCAGCCCTGATGAGCCTTCCCAGGACCCTGGGAGTGCTCGCTGATCTGGCATGAGCTGCTTTTCCCAGTCCTTCAAGGTGTTTCTACCAAGGTCCTGCTGGCTCTTAGCAGGGTCTCATACCTGGGGTGCAGCCCCACCATGGTGAGCATGATCCTCTGTGTGTCCCCGGTCATATGACACTGTGTGCCCTCTTGAGCTGTGTCTGGACGAGTGTGGTAGGGTGGTTTTTTGGGACAGAACTGGAGGAACCCTGCACTGTGCAGTGTGGCACAAGCCCTGGGACCACAGACAAGCTCTATGTCAGGTCCACACAGTTGTGGGTGCAGGTACAGGGGCAGGCTGTGCTATGGTCAGGCACTCCCCTTGGGGGTCTAGAGCCAGTTCTGGAAGCCTGTGAGTGACAAACTGCAGAATGGGATGAAGGGGACTCTCACCAGGCCAAGAAGAGCTCTGCCCCTGCAGCTTGTGTGGCTGCTGCCACCCTCAGCACAGCCCAGGCTCCAACCCTGTGACGTTGGATCCCTGCTTGGGATGCAAATCCAGACCCTATCCACTAACTGGCTTTGGGTTTGGACAAGTGTCCCCTGACACCCCAGCCCATTTCTGAGGAGCTGTGGAAAGGAGCTGTGAAATCCTGCCAGCAATGGCACTCAGCCTTGCCCTCTGCCCTTTTCCCTCCTAGCAAGTGGCTGCTTTTCCCCACGGGTAAGCACTAGCAGAATTGGGGCTCTTCTCTTCCAGGGAAGGTGGATACATCTGCTCTAGGGCAGCTCTACCCTGCAGCTCAACTTCCTTCTCCGGCTCCCCCCCCTGTCCCAGGAGCGAGCTGCCTTTTCACCCATCCCTCTCCTCTCCCGCAGGCACGTACCAGGGCCAGTTCAGCAGCGGCATGCGGCACGGCTACGGCGTGCGCCAGAGCGTGCCCTACGGGATGGCCTCCGTGGTGCGCTCCCCGCTGCGCACCTCGCTCTCCTCCCTGCGCAGCGAGCACAGCAACGGCACCCTGCCCCAGCAGGACTCCCCTGCTGCCAACCCCGAGAGCCTGCCCCTCTCGCCCACCATCACCCGTGGGGGCTTTGCCCTCAGCCTCTACGCGGAGGCGGAGGCCGGCAAGCCCAAGAAAGGGGGGCTGTTCCGCAGGGGCTCCTTGCTGGGCAAGCTGAAGAAATCCGAGTCCAAGTCATCCCTGGCCAGTCAGAAGAGCCGTGTCAGCTTCCTCAAGAGCGAGAGCGGGATCAGCTCGGCTGCCAGCGATGCCACCTCCACCGTCAGCCTGGGTGAGGGCGCCGAGGGCGAGGAGTTCACCCCCTTCGAGTCCGACATCGACGCCACCACCACGGAGACCTACATGGGCGAGTGGAAGAACGACAAGCGCGCCGGGTTCGGCGTCAGCGAGCGCTCCAGCGGGCTGAAGTACGAGGGCGAGTGGCTGGACAACCTGCGGCATGGCTACGGCTGCACCACCCTGCCCGACGGCAAGAAGGAGGAGGGCAAGTACCGCCACAACGTCCTCGTCAAGGGCATGAAGAAGCGTGTCATACCTCTCAAGAGCGCCAAGATCCGGCAGAAGGTGGACAGGAGCGTGGAGGGAGCTCAGAGGGCCGCGGCCATCGCCCGGCAGAAGTCGGAGATCGCGGCATCCAGGTAGGGCGCTCGGGGGTCTGCCCTGCGGGTCCCAGTGGTGGTGGTTCCTGTCCCGCGTGTTCCTCGGGAGCTGTGCTGTGTGCCTCCTTGCTGTGTGCCAGTGGAGGGGTCAAGCAGGGCTCTTTGCAGCATCTACTTCATTCTTTGTACTCAAGGCTGGAGGAGCAGGGCTGAGCCCTCATGGCAGCTTGGTGGTGTTCAGGACCTGTCCTGTTTCTCATCCCTTCTCTTGTCCCTCTGTATCCCTAGTCCAGGAAGGAGCTGCTGGACAGCAGGGAGTGGTACTGGCCCTGGCATTCAGTGGGATGGGGAGCAGCTTGATGCTGTGCCAGGCTGCTGGAGCTGCTGGGTGTCATTGTTGGGGCAGGATGAGAAATGGTGGGGTTTGGCTGTGGTAAATTCAACAGGCTTGTGAGCAGCTGGCAAGACTCATCCCAGATGAATTGGGTCTGCAGCAGAGTGTGACTCTGGCCCAGAGACCCCAGTGTGGCTCTGTGGGGAGTTTATGAGGTGCATTCGAGTTGTCACATCTATTGGCTCAGTGTAATGGGATCCCTGGGACAAGCACTGCTGTGTTGAGATGCTGCGAACTGGGAGACAGGACCTGTGATGGATACTGAACCAAGGAGGGGGCTGCCTTGAAGAGTTGCATCTGCCCCCCAGGACCCAGCTGCCCTCAGCCAGGTTTGGAGCACGGGTTTCTGCCATCAGGGAGGAGGCACTGGCAGCTCAGCCCATGCTGGGTGACCGAGCCCAATCCCACAGCACACAGCCCACAATGCTTAAGGATGCCAGGAGAGGAGAAAGCGGGGAGGGCTCAGCCAGGTTTGCCCCTTTTGTCCCTCCAGTTTGTCCTACTTGAACCCCAGGGGTGGGAAGGGGGCTGTGGCAGCCAGCAGCGTGCCTAGGGATGTGTGCACATGGGCGTGCAAGGGGGCAGTGGGTGAGGGGCTGCTGAGAGCATGTGGCAGCATCTCATTGCACACCCTTGCACAAACAGGCATTTTCTCTGTCACCTTTCCTAGGATGGAGGAGGGAGGAGATAAAAGAAAGGCTCCAGAGTCTGCCTGGGAAGGGCAGAGCTAAACCTCCTTTTCCTGCTTGCATCCCTGCCTGCATCCAAGCTATGCTGGCAGCAGGCCCCCTCTCCCACAGCATCCCTGCCAGTCTTGGAGCTGGTCCGGCAGGGACCAGAGGTCGTCATGAAGAGTCAGAGCCTTCGCTCCTTTCCTCTTCCTCAGGGAAACACTGTTGTGAGAGACCTGGAGGTTTCACCTTGCCTCTCCATTGAAACCTGGCCCTGCGCAGCCTTTGCTCAGGCTGCTGGGCAGTGGCTGGGACTCCAGGGCTCCTTTTGCTCCTTTTTAGTGCTGTTTAATTAGCAAAGTTCCTCATTACCAAGCAGAGAGGGGAAATAATGGCAGCACGAAGGGTGCCTGTTCCCAATCCCCATCCTTCCCCTCCAAGAAACTCCAGCTCTGCTCTCTGGTGGCCATTTCTGCTCCAAAATTTTGTGGGGAGGGTGATTAATTTTTAGCAAAACCCAGTTACCTCATAGACTGGCAGAGGAAAAAGAGTGGGTTTGGAAGTGAAACTCTGTGCAGGGCCAGCCAGGATAAAAATAACAGGTTGGGGTGGTGTGGAGCTGCTGGGTCCTCCCTGCTGTGCCCAGGAAAAGCAAGTGGCCATGGTGCTGGGTGCCCGTAAATAAGGAGGCTGGAGCTGTGAAAGTGGCTCCCCGAGAGCACGGCTGGTTTACACAAGCTTCTTTTTATTAACCACTATTTAAACTTTGGATCAGAAGCAGCTCTGCAGTGTTTTCCATCGGGGCTGGAATGCGCCCGCTGCCCTGACGGGGCACTGCATCCCTCCCCTGCGTGGCTGGGGAATAATTTCCTATTAAGGAAACTCTGGAGCTGGAGGAAATAAAGACGTTAAAGCCGGATTCCTCCAGGGAGTGCTCCCCTTGCAGACCCCGGGGTAGTTGCAGGGGAAGAGGACATGCTTTCCCCAGTGCCCCTGTCTCTGCAGCACTGCCTGCAGCTGAGCTGGACCTGCTACAGAGGGAGAATTTGGGCTCCTCTGTCCTGTAAACTATAACTCACAGTTTCCATCAGCATTTATTCCTGGTGTGTGTTGCTCTGGGCAGAGCCATTCTCTCTATCTGCTGCTTTCTGAAAATCTGATTCATGTTCTCCTTCCTCCTCCTTTCAGCTCAGTTTTGCAGTCAAGAGTAAATACAGGTATTTTTGCCTTGAGGGGGTCCTGAGGTTAAATCCCAGCTCTGGCACTGACTTTCTCTTTGGCTTTGAACCTTGCCTCTGTTTCCACACGCAGGACAAAGAGTGATTGCAGACAGACTGTTAAAAATCGATTACTGTGGTTTATGAAAAGGATGTTCTATGATTAGCATTGCCCTGGCTTGGAACTGCAAGGTGGAGTTTTCTTGGTAGAACATTTTTCTCTCTCCTCAGGTGGCAGTTTGTACCTTGCCCCCCAAAGAATGGCATTGAGGCTGCACTAATCCTTTTTTGGGGGGAAGCTGTGACACATCTGTATGAGGTTATCACTAGGATCTAATTAGTGGGACATGGCAGCTGGGCTGTGCAGACACCCTCCTGACTCTGTACCTGTTGTCTGCGGGTGTTTAGTTCACCTGCTTCTGGCACCTGGGGGAGCCCTTTGCAGAGCTAAAGTAAAGTAACCATCATGTCCAGCCTGCTGAAGTCTGGGGGTGAAACATCAGGAGACCAGATTTCACTCTCTTGCACCATAAAAGGCTCTTGAAGGCATAGAAATCCTGAGGAAAACAAGGCTAAGAGCTGGAAGATGCCTTGGCTGGTTGCACTGCAGGAATG
>NW_009953486.1:8520298-8536104 GCF_000747805.2 Chaetura pelagica | reverse complement strand
CCGGGGGTGGGGGAGCAGGAGGCTGCTGGCAGTGCTGGTGCCCTGCCTGTGATCTGCCCCATGAAGATGGGCAGGACAGTGGCAGATGATGGTCAGCTGTGGTCAGCAGACCATCCTCCATCCCCTCTCTCTGCTCCGTGGATGTCCAGAGCACCAGGCTGCTCTGCAGCTCTGGCCCCACCTGCCTGGGTGCTGGGCCAGCGCTGTGGGCAGTGCCAGCTACTGCCTGCCCTGGTCTCCTCGGCTCCCTCCCCAGTCCAGCTGCTTTCCCCATTGTGCAAGAGGCTGAGGACAAAGCTGGCATCACCTCGCCACCATCTGAGAGAGCTGCAATATTTATTAATTCCTTTTTTACTCATTCTTTTTGTGAGAATCAGTTGGCATGAGGTCATGCTGTCCTGAACAGCCCAGCCCAGCAGCTGCCCCCTCACCCTGGGCATAGCCTCTTGGCACTGCTCAGACATTGGGCAGAAACCTCAAGCATGTCTATCAGCAGCTCTGAGGGTCAGCTAATGGGTTGGAGCTGACGGAAGTTAAAGTATGAGGAGTCCTGCCCCGGGCTGCTCTCGCTTGGGATAAAAGTCACCCTGAAGCATATATAAAATAAAAAGCCAGAGAAAGGGCAGGACCAGCTTCAGGGTGAACCTTTGAGCTGTGCACTCAATAGCCAGGCAGCTCACTAAGGGGATTTTCTTCTCTACTGGTGCTTTTGGGGGACAAAATGGGTGTAAATACTGTAAATCCCACCTCCATCCCACTGTGGCAGTGTCAGTCTCTGCAGTGGTTTGTGCTTCCCAGTGACTTGGACCAAAATCAATGGAGGAACTTGGCTGTGTGTCCTGCGAGGCACGGGTCTGGCCATGCTCTGAGATCGTCTGATGGGTGTATGTCCTGTTAGTAACACCTCAGGTATGTCTGCCAGATGCCACAGGGTCAACAGGAAAGGAAGGTGTAAGAGGCAGGAATGGCTGGTGTGCTTCACCTCTTTGCCTTCAGGTACCTCTGTGCACCTGAGTGTCTTGTGCCTGGAGAGGACAAATGAATATGAGTGAGCCTGGGCTGTGTTTGAGCAGTGCAGAGCTGGGAGCTCTTGGCATCAGGAATCACCTTGGTGCGGCTTCTGCCACAGCAACACGCGGGCATCACCCAGAGTGCAAGCTGTTGCCTGGGTTTGAAGCCTTGCTTGTTTCCCTCTCTGTACCCGTGTCTTTGAGGCATGTGTTAGTCCTCCCCTCAAATAACACGAGTGCTCGAGGGCTCCTGTATCGCTTTCCGAGCCTCCCTTGCCCAGCCGCATTCCGGGCAGTGCAGCCGCTGTCTCCCTGGGCTCAGCGTTTCCAGCCGGCCTGGCCGAGCAGCGCTCGGCGTCTCCTCAGGGAACGCGGGTGTGTGGTGCAAATGACGTCCTGAAATCGCTGGAGTCAGCAGAGCCTCCTGACTAAATAAGGGCAGGCAGAGCAGGGCTCTATCAGCACTGCCCGGCACGACAGCTGCGCCCCAGGCCTGCGCGGCCCCCGCCGCTGGAGCTGGGCCGCCTGCTCCCACCCGTGAGGGGCTTTATTTGGCCCAACTCTGCCCCAGAGAGCTGCCCAGCCTCCTTCCTGGCTCTCTCGAGGGGAAGGTGGGCAGCAGGGTCTTCCTTGGGCACCTCTGGCAAGGCGTGATGGGCATCCAGGGCGCAGCTCAGCATTCCCGAGGCTGGAGAGCTTGGACCTGGGATTTTCAAGTCTGTCAAATCAGACTCAGAGGTTGCTATGAGAGAGTTTTAGGATTTTTTCATTATTTATTTATTTATTTTTAAATAACCTTTGCGTTCTGCTTTCCCTGGTCGTTTACCCAGAGGTGTGGGCGTTAGACACACCAGTGTGTTCCCAGGCCTTGATGTCTGAGGCCAGAGGGCAGGATGCTCAGGGTAGCGATGGCTCAGGGCAGCCCCTGTCAGGCTCTCCCCTCTCAGGAGAGTGGCTGATCCTTCTCTGCTGTCCCAGCTACGCTCTCTGCTCCAGGGCTGCACGGTGCTGGGTGATGGATGGGTGTGCGACAAGGAGGCAGGAGATGGTGCCTCCAAGCACCTGGGAGCTGCCAGGAAGAGACGCAGGAATTGGGAGCAGCATTTCTGCAGCTGTAAGGTCAGACACAGAAGATGCTGCAGCCTGACCTCTCAGAAGGCTTAAAGGATGGGTGGGTGCAGATGGAGGGGGGCAGGACTGACCCAACTTCATTAAAATTCCCTGTGGGGTACAGGAGGGTGCCACATCCCCAGGGGGGATCATGCTGAGCAAGGTGCTGCTGCACCAGGATGTGGTTGAGTGGCAGAAGCCGGGGGCAGGTCCTCGATGCCCAGGTGTTCTGCCTACCCCAAGGTCCCCATCTTGCCACTTTCACAGGAACAAGCAGGGAGAAATCAGGGTTGTCATATGGGTCCTGCCTTAGCTGGGTGCCAGGACACAACAGTGAGGGGATGGTCCTTGGTCCTGCTCTCCCAGCAAAGACATTTCTCAGACAGCTCAGTGTGTTTATAAAGAGGATAATCTTGTTTCATTCACTCTTGGCTAATAGAAACCCAGTTGCTGGCACCTACTTCCAGACCAACGGAAGCCTGGGGCTGGGACCCTCCTGCTTTCTGCACAGCACTCATGCCAGCAGCTCTCCCTCCTTCCCTTGACACCAGGCGAGTAAAAACCTTCTCCTCTTGCAGCTCCTGAGCAGGTGTGACCTCCTCTGTGTGGCTTATCAGCACAGAGGTCAGTGTCCCGGATAACCATCCATGGGGACAGTGAGGGGGAATTTGCCTGACCCATGCCACCACAGCCAGGACCACTTCAGCTTGGGTTTCTCTGAAAGCTCTTGGAACAAGAACATGCCCAGCTGCCTTGTACCATGGCATTGCAATGTCACCACGTGTGGTTTGGTTAGGAGGAATGCTTCCACCTCAGCCTCCCCATGTCCTGCATCAGGAGCTTGGGCACTTTGTGTCGCTTATGTCTTGGAGATGGGGGACACCCAGCCCCTGTTCCAGAGCTGGGGCTTGGTCTTTACAGACTCGTGACTGGGACTTGAATAGGAGTGGTTTGGGCTTGGTGGAGCTGTTTTTTTGGGGGATCTTGCTTCCCCAGAGGAGCAGTCTCCAGCTCTGTAGAAGTATTGCCTGTTTTGAAGTGCTGCCTGACCTTTGTATCACCCTCCTCATCCCACCCCAGAGACCTTCGGGCTCACCTCTGCCATGCTGAGCAGGGAGTGAACTTTAGGCTTCTGGTGAGGGCCTCTCCATTACTAGCCCAGGCACAATGTGTGTCCCCTGTGTGTGAGACTCTGCAGGCTGGTTGGGTGCCCTGGAGCGAGTGATGGCCTGATGCCTTCACCCCTTTCCTTCAGCCTTTTCCTGGAACGACCTCAACTCCAGCCCAGGCTGGCTGCAGCTCCAGCACTGACACATTTTTGGCCCACCCTGCTTGTTACACTGAGATGCGTTTTGACTCCAGAGGAGAGTGCACACAGCTTTATCTGTTTTCCACCCACCTCACATGAATTTCCTTAGGCGCTTTCATGCCCTATTAGGGTAAGAGGGAGCATGCACTTTCACTAGCTCCAAGGAGAAAGCATCTGTTAGGCAGCAAACTGCTTTCTCCAGGGTTTCCCAGGTCTTTGGGGTTGAAGGAAGTGGAGCTGTGACTTGCAGAGGTCCCTCAAGAGGAGTAGAGTTGGGATGGCAGGACATCAGTCCCAGCGATGGGTACGACTCAGCTGGCCAGGCAGGGCAAGTGGAATTAATGGACTGTTCATTCTGACCTTGTGGGAATCCTTATCTCAACAGCTTACAAACACAGAAAGGGAAAAATGAAGTGTGACTTTAATCTGCAGAAACAACTGTTCAAATGGTAGTTTCTTGTTCAATTGGTCTGCTGGTGTGTGGAGCAGGAAGGCTTTGACTCTCATCCAAATGCTTGAAATCAGGAGGCAGGGAGCTGGCCTTAAAATCATCTGATTCCATCAGGCTTTGCTCCGAGGTTATCGGCGTTTCAGTGGAATGTGGAATAGGCTTATCTTGAAAAAGAAAAGTATTTCAGTAAAATTTAAATATAAAGCCTGCGATACAGAAACCTTCCCTCCTGGAGGAGGTGTGGGGGTTTTTGGCTTATCCTGGTTCCAACCTTTGGCTTTCTGAGTCCCAGTTTTTGTTCTTTTGCTCCTGTGAGGCCTGCTGGGCTTTCAGTGAGTGCCAGGAGGGACCTGGTGTCCCATTAGCCTGGGAGTTCTCAGCAGCCTTGGGTGCAGGCACAGAGGACATGGGTGCTGCAGCCCTGGTGGTGGCCTGGCAGCCACCACAGGTCCCTGCTCCCCCTCTTGTTTCTCCTGGATCTCAGATCACAAAGCAGGCCCTGCAGTTCTTCACCCTGTTAGTTCGATTTGCTGAAATCTGAAAAACATTAGAGTTAGAAGCTGCTAAAACTTTTTAATGAAAAAAGCAAAGATTTTAGAGGGAAAACACATACTTTCTGATTTGTTTAAGTGCTGGCAGGGCTGGCAATCAGGTAAAACATGCTGGTTTGTGTGAGAATGCTGTCCCTTTGGCAGAGCTTGGGACTGGACAGGAGCTCCTGGGTCAGGCTGGGCTCCCTCAGAACAAGCAACTACTGCAGCTCTGGGTTTTCTTGGAAGTGGGAATTATTTCCCCTGGTCAGGACAGAGGAGCAGGAGCAAATGGGGAATGAAAGGCTGTAAGATCTAGATTGTCTGTGTGTTGTTGGTGCACTCACCAGTGGGATAACTCAGCTGCTTTGATCTTGCTGTCGTAGCTAAATTAAATAAGCTTCCCCAGAGCATTAGCTGAGGCTCCTTGGTAATGTCGTGGTGGAAGATGGAATGAATCAGTGGCATTTGGACATAGTCCCAAGGCTGTGCTGCCCTGGGTGACTCTGTTTTGGACTCTGCTTGACCTGCACCCAGGGCAGCACTGAGGAAAGCAGAACTGAAAACCCGGGGCGGGGAGGAGAGGGTCTAGTAGGCAGCTGCAAATCCTGCTTTTTTTCCCCCAAAAGCTACCTCTGTGGATGTTCCCATGAGCTGCTCTGTGACCCTTTGGGCCGGCAGGCTCTGGCTTGCACCACTCCAGGTAGAGCCGGCTCGGGCAGCTGCTGGCTGGCATCTGAGGGCTGCAGGGGAACTGGAGAGCAGCTGCAGGCTGTGCCAGCCCCCCTGGCTTGTCACAGCCACTGGCTCCCATGCAGGCTGGGACAGCCAAGCCCTGCCAGCTCCCTGCCTGCCCGGCTCCGCTCGGCTCACGGGCAATTAGGGTGGTGGAAATTAATTGAGCAAAATCTCCCATACGCAAGGCCGGGGTGTGTAGGTTGTGGTCTTATTGAAGACAGCTGCAGATCTGTCTGCTGGAAGATTAATATCACTTTAACTGTTCCGAGGGGAAGTATCCCTTGGTGAAAGATGCAAGTGGCTCTGGGCTATTTAGAGCTGAGGATAACATTTCAGTATTTTAAAAATTCACCAAGTAATCATAAAGGCTAATGCTTGCTGAGCTCGTTAGGTGGCAGGGAGCTCTGCCAGGCCTGTGCTCCTGAGGCACTGCACAGAAAAGGATGCTTTAGTCCCAGCTGAATGCCTTGTTCGTGCCGTTTCTGTGGAAGGAAGAAGAAAAGGTCCAGTTTATCCAGCTAAGTAGCCTGTGCATATTCGTACCCAGGGCATAATGCCACCACTTCTGTGTGAGTGCTGGTACCATGAGTAAAAAACCTGGGACACCTCATCAGTTGGCTGCAAGGGAAGGGAGGCTGGAGGGCAGAGCTACTCTGCAAGGCCAGGATGATTTTTCTTGTTGGCTTTCTTTTACAGTGGTATGGAGATGTCTCCTTTAGGAGGCAGTTTGTGTTGATTTATGCTTAATTCACAATTTAGATCACACCTTGCAGGTGCAGAGTCCATAATATCAACCAGCACTCCAGGGATGTCAGAGTCTAAACTTTGTGGGTATGTGCACACAAGTGATGAAGCAAAAGGCAAATAAATGTGTATTTGGCTCTCATGACAGGGTGGGACACACAGGTGGGTTTGAATGTGGGCAGGGAAAGTGGCACAAGCGATGAAATGAAAAGGGACACTCAGCCCTACAGAGGTGATGTAAGTCCAAAGACAGTGTGGAAAATGGAGAAACCAGAAGGATTCTGTCCTGGTCATGCCATAGGATTATAGAATGCTTTGGGTTGGAAGGAACCTTTGAAGGTCATCTAATCCAACCCCCCAAAACAGGTCTGTGCTGGTCAGGTCTGTGTGTCCTTGCCCTTCATGATGTGAAAGTAGAAGGGACCATGTCACCATCAGCAAAAGCACTTCTGCAGCTTTCCATGTATCCCTTTTGAGTGCTGCTGACATTTCTGCCAAGAGAAACCATTATCTTAAGTTTCCTCAGAAGGACAAAATTATTTCTGGTAGATACAGGAGGAGGAATTTGAGTGGGGATGGAAAAGCCATTTTCCAGGAAAGGGAAGTTCAGCCATAGAGCTGACTGATTAATTTTATTTGCATAAAGACCTTTTCTGCAGGTTGGTGTATTGAGAATGACAAGAAAAAAGTGTTCAGTTAGTCCTTCCTCAGGGTTTACTGCATCAATGCAATGAGGAAGACCCTGGAGAAGTAAGGACAGCACTGAATGAGTCTGTCTTTCCCTTAATAAGCAAATATGTGAGCGCTTGGGCAGAGATCTGAGCTCTTCCCCAATTTTAGCCACAAGGTCATTGCTGCACCTGCAGGCGACCCAGCCCTGTCTGGTATTTGCAGTATTCTCTGCTAATTCCAATCTCATTTGCAGTCTAATCCAATCTGGATGTGCAAAACCACATAAACTGTCCAAAGAGACAGGCATGCTGGCTGGGCTTTGGGTCTCACCTGTTAGCACGGTGCTCAGCTGCAGCTCATGTATCCCCAGGGGATTTTAGTTGCAGTCAGAGGAATGATTGGGGCAGTGTTTCTGGGAGATGGCCAGGAAAGACAGAAGTGGTGCTCTGTCCTGCACTAGTACCAAAACCATTAGAGCATTAGAGCCCTGCCAGAGGGGCAAATAAAACAGCAGATGCATTTAATGCTCCCCTCTCCCGCCCGAGGTGTGAAGCCTCCCTGCCTAGAGTGGCCCCGGAGCAGCCATCATGACCCAGCGAGTGCTGGGGCAAAGCTGCAGACATTGCCCACATACCTCCCCTTGGTGCAGGGCTGCTCCTCCTCCTGAAGAATTCACTGGAGCTATTTTTAACAGCCTTGCCTGGGAAGATGGCTCAGAGTAAAACAGGGAAGCACTCATCCCAGGGTGGTACTTGGGATGGAGAGTGGTGGGGTTGGTTTGTGAAGGTCCTTCTTTGTGCTTGTTGCCCCAGTGGATGTGCTTAATGTTCATGGTTTGTTTTCCATCACTGCTGGGAAAAGGGGCTTTTGAATTTTGCTGCTGGGTGCTAGAAAATTCATGGGCCTCTGTTTCAGTTTCATCCTGATCCCCTCCATCTCCAGACTTTCTTCTTTGTGGGTCTTTGTACAGGCTGCTTTCTGCAGAGGGGCTGGGAGCTGACAGCACAACCAGTGGTGAATAAAAAAGCATGGCCCTGATTCAAGTGCTGCCTGAAAAGTATTATATTTACATGCACACAAATAAAAGGCCAGCATTTCCCTTTTTGTAAAGGCTCATTCTGTTTTTTCCTCAAATCTTAACTTTGGAAGAAATTTTTCCTCTTATGTATTTTATGTCTGGGGTTCAAAGATCACCTTCCTGCCTCCCCGAAGCCTCCTGGATTTTTCTTTTTCACCCCTGCATGCAGCAGACCTCAGGCCATGGGCTGGGAGATGCTTTTGTGTTGCCAGTTGTGTGTGCTGAGCTCTCCCAGAGCAGCTGGTATTTGTCTCCTGCTTTGCAGTCAGGGCCAAGTTTTTCTCTGTGTTGTGCTCCCAGGCACTGCCAGCCCTGCGGGTAAATAATTAATTCAGAAATACTCTAGGCAAGTTAGGTGTTATTGTTGTGGCTGGGCTTTTTCTTCCAGGCTGTACTTTGTCATGGTGTTACTAAGCTCTCAGTGCAGTTTTTGAAGAGCTGTGAGCAGCAGTGTCTTCCCTTCGTGCCCCAGGGCTGTGCAGCTCAGCCGAGGGAGTGGGGAAGGCCTGCTGCAACCACCATGCTCTGTCTGCCTAAGCCAGATGTTCATCATCTGGCTGCTGCTGTAATAAATGATCTCAGCAATCCTAAGACACAGCATAGGGCATCAGCATTCTTGCCAGGGGGCAGCAGTGCTCTGCCATGGGCATGGCTTCCCCAGGATGCCAGCAGGGCCAACATGTGGTTTGCCAGAGGTGCCAGATTTGAAGCTTTAGCTTTGTTGATCTCAGTACCCCCAAATCAAGCATTTCTGGATGACTTTGCAAGAAGGGGGTCAGGAGCAGAGGTCAGGCAAGTCCTGCATGACTGGAAACTGCCTTGTCACCTTCAACACTCCCAGGCTGTTCCCTTGTGTTGGCCCCAGTTCCTGGGGAGAGCTGAGCATGTGGGAGCTGCCTGCACCCCTTTGGCAACACATCAGCGTGAGTCACACCATATCCACACTAGAAGGGAGAGCAGAGTCTGCATCCAGTCCACTTCCAGACTGCCTTTTTGGAATTCACCTGTAGGAAACCATCCACCCACTTGCCAGGAGCTTCCTGGCTGCTCCCCCAGCTGGGGCCAGCTGGCTGGTTTGTCTGGCTGGGAAGTGGCTAGGATACCTCTGCCTGGCTGAAAGGGGGAATTTTATCTCTGTGTGATGAATCCAAAGAATTCAGTCCTTCAGGACCAGCAGGACAAAGCCAGGGGCCAGAGCATGTCCTGCTGGGGTGAAGAGCTAGACCCTCACTTTGCAAGCTTCTTCTTGGGGCTGGCGCCGGGCAGGCTGAGTGCCCCAGGCACAGGGAACCCAGCCTGCTCTGATCCCCTAGGCAAGGAGAGCCAAACATCCCCCTTGGCCCCTGCCAGATTATAGTGGAATTAATCACGCTGATTATATGCTACCAAAAAAGGAGGTGCTTTCTCTGTTCTGAGCTGCCTCAGACCTCCTGCTTACGAGCAGCGGCTTAAAATTGCTGGTTTCTGCCTCATCATGTCTTGTCTCTGGGTTTTTCAGGAGCTGTAATAATTTTGCGTAAAAAGGCCAAGAATGACAGCAATCCCAGGCAGCTCAGCCTGCAGAGAAAGCAGGGAGATAACATGTGAGTGTGGCCAGGGAGGTGACTCATGGCTCCAGTGGAGTGGGATGTCATCCCATGGAGAGATAGGCTGAGGCACAGCAGCTCTGCACCCTCTTCTCTATCACAGGGCTCTGAGCAGCATTTTCAGCTCCCCATTGACTCACACTGTTGCCTGTAGCAGTTGGGATTATTGCCTTACATTTAATTCTTTCCTCACAGCTCCCCGTAATGGTGCATGTGTGAATATGTGTGTGTGTATATATATACACCTTCTTAGAACAACATTTCTATCACCTTTTCATTGCACCTGTTGAGTATTTGGGCTAAAGCTAGTCTTGTCTGCATGCTGCATCTCTTTAATAAAAAGGAATTAATCCTGACTTCATGACTGACAATCCAAAAATTCCTCTGAAACCTTCTCTGCAGGGATGAGAACTGCAGCTTTCCTCATTTTTTGTGCTAAAACATGACCAGATACCAATCTGAGCCTGAAGAGGGCTCATCAGACACCATAACACCATAGGAAAGGTTGTAAATTGTAGTGAATTGGTGTTTGAGGCCTGCTAACTGCTTATCAAACTGCCCACAAAAAAAAATAAATATGAGGTTTTACATGTGCAGCCAGTGTATGCTCCATTATTTGCAGCAAGGAAGATTTGGGGAGCCTTGGCAAACGTGCTAAGTGAGAGCAGGGGAAAGCAGCTCTCCATAAGCCCCGTGTGGAACAAAGCAGATGAATATATGGTTCTTCACCCTCCCTTATTTTTAAGGTGCAATTTCTCTGTTTGAAGTCAGCTCCTTCCCAGACTGTGAGCAGCTGGGCTGTAAAGCCAGCCCTGCTTTAACATAAAGATCACAGGGCCCTGAGCGTGAGGCATGCAAGGAACACAACAGCCGGCCAGTGAAATACCTCAGATAGCCCCATAGAACAAGGCGGAGATGTGCTGGGAAGGAGTGGAGAGGACTCAGGGAGCCAAGCTGCAAGGGAGGCAGGAGCTCTGCCTTCCCTAGCACCAGTGAGGGCAGCCCCTGGGGCTGTGGTGAGTAAGGGAGCCCCTTGGATGAGCTGTGCTGTTTGCTGGAGAACTATGGGAGAAACGTGGGGTAAAACATGTCAGTGAGCTGGGCAGGGGCACAGTGCCACTGGTGAGATGCAGCAGCTCAGGGCTAATGACAGCAGAGTGTTGTTCAGCTACTGCCTTATTGTCCCTTCCTGCTGCAAAGATGTCTTGTGGTGATGCTTTAGGCATTCCTCTGAGCTAGGTTTGCAGTGCTTCACAGCACAGCAGCAAGCCTGTTTTGCAGCACGTGCTGCCTCACTGCAGCTCATGGACGTGCTTGTGTTTGCAAATACACCTGCCCTGTTTCATTGTGTGGCTCAGTGCAACCTTCACACCTGAGCCTTCAGCTTCTCTGTGCCACTTACTTGTTGAGAATCTGGTCTTTTCTCCTCAAGCGTGGGGTTTTAGGTCAAGCAGCCAGGCTCTGAGTGCTGTGTTATGCCAGATGGGCTGATCTTGTTCCTGGACATGGTCCACTGCTCAAGCTAGAGTGATCTCAGCTCGGATGGTGCTCACTGTTGTCCCCTCTTCTCTGCAGAACAGCTCATGCCAAAGCCAAGGCTGAAAGTTCTGAGCAGGCAGCTCAGGCAGCTAACAACGAATCGGGCATAGCCAGGATGATGGCCAGGGAGCTCTCCCCAGACTTCTATCAGCCAGGTAAGACCAGAGGCATCTTCTAAGAGGGATTTTGCAATTTCCTTGGGGGATCTGTTCAAATGCTTCACCCGCTTTATAGCTCCACAAATTGCCCTTCTGTCTCTCCTCAAGTGCAGAAATTCATCCAACCTCCTGCACTGGATGATTTGCTGCCCTCCTTACACTGCTGTTGTACCTGCTGGAGTATGTTACCATAGTCCACAGTCCCTCAACCTGCCCTCATGTTTTTCCACACCCTGAAGCCCTCCCAGCACCTGGCAGGACAGACAGTGAGCTCAGGTCTATTTGCAGTGCTCCTGTAGATATATCCCTCATGGCTTTTTCTTGGAACAGCTTTGCATGTTGACTCACAAGCCTGTATCTTATGGGGCCTCCACATCTCACCAGGGTATGATCAGACTCTGCTAATTAGGGGCTGTAATATCCTATAAGAAAGATACTAATGCAAAATGCTACTTCCCTGGTTCCCTATTTATTTGTTAGTATCACTGCTAATTATTTGGTGGGGAAAACACTTGGGAGGTTTCTTCTGTGAGACCAAGCACTGAGGATTAGTAGATAGGAAATGTAATATTAGAAGCAGTATTGTGGATGCCATTACCTCTCCCTAGACTGAGTTAGCTAGAAATATGTTCTTCCTCACGCGTCCTGGTAAGTGAGCTGACCAGAGAGTGTGCCCTCCTGGACCTGCTTCTGGTGAACAGGGAAGATCTTGTGAGGGAAGTAAAAGTTGGAGGCCATCTAGGGCACAATGTTCAAGAGATGATTGATTTTTTGATCCTTGGAGAAACAAGGAGACGGGTTAGTAAAACTGCCACCTCAGACTTCCAGAGGGCAAACTCTGAACTGCTCAGAAAACTGATTGACAAAGTCCCTTGGGAGGCTGCCTTGAAGGATAAAGGAGTCCAGGAAGGCTGGACATACTTCAAGAAAGAAGTTGTAAAGGCACAGGAGCAGCCTGTCCCCTTGTGCTGAAAAACCAGTAAGTGTGGTAGGAGACCAGCCTGACTAAATAGGGACTTTTGGCTGGACCTCAGGAAGAAAATGAGAGTCTATGACCTTTGGAAGAGGGGACAGGTCACTCATGAAGTCTATAAAGATGAAATGAACTTATGCAGGGTGAAAATTAGGAGAGCCAAAGCACAGCTAGAGCTCAAACTAGCTACAGCTGTGAGGGATAATAAAAAATGTTTCTCTAAGCTCATTAACAGCAAAAGGAGGATTAGGGAAAATCTCCATCCTTTATTGGATGCAAAGTGAATCTTAGTAACAAAGGTTGATGAAAAGGCTGAGTGTGTTATCAGTAAGTTTGCAGATGACACCAAGCTAGGTGGGGGTGTTGATCTGCATGAGGATAGGGAGGCTCTGCAGAGAGACTTGGATAGATTTGATGGTTGGACTAATGTTAATGATCTGAGCTTCAACAAGGCCAAGTGCCGGGTCCTGCACTTGGGCCACAACAACCCCAGGTAACACTCCAGGCCCAGGGAAGTTTGGCTGGAAAGTGTCTGGCAGAAAAGGACCTGGGGGTTCTGATTGACAAGTGGCTGAATATGAGCCAGCAGTGTGCCCAGGCGGCCAAGAAAGCCAATGGCATCCTGGCTTGTATTAGAAATTGTGTGACCTGCAGAAGTCAAGAGGTGATTGTCCCCCTGTACTCAGCACTGGTGAGGCCACACCTGGAGTGTTGTGTCCATTTTGGGGCAATTCAAGAGAGATATGGAGGTACTGGAGTGAGCATAGAGGAGGGCAAAGAAGCTGATGAAGGGCCTGGAGAATCAATTTTATGAAGAATGCTTGAAGGAGCTAAGAATGTTTAGTTTGAGGAAGAGGAGGCTGAGGAGAGACCTCATCAGTCTCTACAACCACCTGAAAGGTCATTGTAGAGAGGTTGGTTCTGGTCTCTTTTCACAGGTAATTAGTGACAGAACAAGAGGAAATGGCTTCAAGCTGCAACAGGGTAGTTTTAGACTGGACATTAGGAAAACTTGTTTTCACAAAAAGAGTGGTTAGACACTGGAATAGGCTGCCCAGGGAGGTGGTTGAGTCACCATCCCTGGGTGTGTTTAAGGGTCATTTCAATGTGGTGTTGGTGGATGTGGTTTAGGGGAGAACTTTGTAGAGCAGGGATGATGGTGTGACTCGGTGTTCCCAAGAGTCTTTTCCAGCCTGAATAGTTCTATTATTCTATGATTCCTGGAAAACTTTCCTTTCCAGAGAGGGAAGGTATGAACAGAGCAGAAAGCAATGATCCAAGTGCCTATATTTTCATCCTTTCTTATTATCCAGCTGAGTTACTTGGAACAAGTGCCCTATGACTTTTGAGGCAGGGTCACAAGAGACCATCACAGCAGCAAAACTGGGGGTAGAAGCCAAATGTTGGCTGCTGCTTAGCAAAACCTGTTTCCTGCTTTTGCTCTGATTTCAGAGACCCAGAAGGGTCACCAGCTCTACAGCCTGGCACAGGGCATGCAGTGGGAAAGGGGAATGGCTCACACCCGGTGCTTGGCCAGGGAGAGTCATGCTGACAGACTTACCTAAATTTCCTGTACTCCCACCTTGTCCTTCACCTACTAGCTGGGGAGATGCAGTGCTGGAGGGCTGCCTGTTCCTCCCCGCAGCCCAGCAAGGCCCATCAGAGCTGGCTTGGAGTGGGGAAACACCACAGTGTCCAGGCACGGACATGAGCCAGTATGTGGCACTTCATTTAACAATAGCTAAACATCCCTTGATCCTGACATAAGCCCCCAGCTGCCACTCACTGCTCCACATTCACCCTTTGCACACTGGAGTATTTATAGCTCAGAGCCAAGGGAAACTGGAATTCCCAATGGGAGGTTTTTGACATCTAGCTAGATTATTTTTTCCACACGTGGCTATTGAATGAGACAACTGAAACAGTCTCTGCAAATGCCTGAAACAGCCTGGCCTCTGCTGCTGGTTCCTTGGGTGCTGAATCCTCTCTCTGCTTGTACATAGGGCTTTGCATCCCGGCCTCCCTCAATGGCTTTGTAAGCTGCTGACATGCATTTTTCTTTCATGATTCTTTTAAATTTCTGAATTCCCTAAGTGCACAGCAGCTGGAAATGTCTCTTCTTGTATGGCTGCACTTGTCCAGGAATGAACAGCAAAAGTCCAGCCTTGGATTTTGCTAGGAGTCAGGGGTGCTGGGCACATAGTGAGAAGAACCTGGCAATGTTTGGCAGCTGTGTCTCCCCCTGGTATCCCTGGGTTTGCACAGGGCAATCTTGCTCAGCAAGTCTCACCTCTCTAACAAGTATTTAGCTCTGGGTTTCATTTAGGATATCAACCCTAATAGCTTAGAGGAGAGGGATGTAAGCTAATGCCCTTGCTGAAACATAGTGGGACGTGAAGATGGGGAGGTGAGGGGGATCAGGGCTGTGTGGTGCCCTCCAGGCAGTTGTGTTTTTCTGGTGTGAGTTATTTAGGAGGAGAAGAAAGCAGCAGGAGAGAGCAAGGAGCCTGGAGCTGCAGGCAGCCTATTTTGAGGAGCCTGAACAACTGTTGAAACGGCTTCCAAATAATCCACTTGTGGCTAGAAATAAATGGCCCTGAATGGGTCCCCTGCTGATGGACAGGAGCGTGCAGGCAGGGCAGAGCAGCTAAAATCAGTGCCCTCTTTCTCCCCACCACCCTCTCCGAGCTGAGGCATGGCCTGCATGGGCAGGAATCAGCTGCCTGCAAATCACACTGCTGATTTATTAGAGGGAAAGGAGCATCAATCCCAATTTCCCAACCTGGCTCAAGTCCTTGGGGTGGAGAAGGGAAGAAACTGGGGAAGTAGATGGGGAAGGTGCAGCTTGAGGGTCTGTGCTGTTCAAGGGCACAGAGCAAGCCACGCGTAACTGCACCTCTCAGCGTTGGATTCAGCAGAATGAGGCCAAAGCCACTTGAAAAAGTAGGTGCTTTGCTTTCCAACAAGCTGTCTTGTGACCTCGCACTGCTCATGAGGAGCATGCTCTCGGTCTTCTCACTTGCTATGACCATCGTGGTGATGTACAGGGACCCTCTGTCCCACCACAGGTCCCAGGGTGCAGAGCACTGTGCAGCATTGTTATTCTGAAAGATATTCCCATTTGCTCAGTGGTGAATTTTGTGCTGCCACAATGGATGTCTTTGGTGTCAGGCTCTGGCTGGCTTCTCCAGACCCTACCTGAACTGCAGTTTGCTTCGCAGACATGGCCTAGGGTTATTGAGAAGTAAATATTGAATGGTAGGTGAATAATGGAAGCAAGGGTAACGTTGCTGAGAGCTGGCAAGTCAGCATGATGCAGATGAGGACAGAATGAAAGCTGAAGCCCTGAATCTCCTGGTGTGATGGTGCCAGGTGATTTTGCTGCTGTTGTGGTCTCGGTGCAGAGGGGGGCTGTGAAACTGCCAGCCCTGCATGTGGAATGCATTTTTCCCATCAAGAGGGATGACAGGTAGATCATTTTGGGATTCCTGCCTTGCCCAAGAAGACAAGGTACCCCCTAGATCACTTGTGAAGTTCCTGTGCTATTAGGCACCAAAGACACATATGAAAGAGCTTTCAAGCCATTACAACCAACCAAACAAACATACTTGGATGGGAGCTGGGTTTGCTTCAGCCCCACAATAACCTATCTATTGACCACAGAAAGCAGGGCACATTTTTTATTGTTTCTTTACCCTCATCTGGAGATTCCCACCTGCTCCTTCAGCTCTTCTTGGCTGGAGAGCTTGTGGTGGGACTTTTGGGGGAAATCCCTTCTGGAAACAGGCTCTGTTTTTGGGAGCAGCTCCTCTCCCAGCCCCAGTGGCTCCAACCCAAGCCCAAGTGGCGCCAAGCCCATCAGGGCTGGGGACGCAGCTGCCACCGGCACGGCGGTGCCACGGAGCTGG
>NW_009953486.1:8506553-8519420 GCF_000747805.2 Chaetura pelagica | reverse complement strand
AAGGTGGAGGCCTAGCAGGAGCCGGCCCGGCCCAAGGAGCCGCCGCAGCGGCCCAGCCCTGAGCGCAGGCCCGAGCCCCCTGCCGACAGGAAAACTGAGGCCAAGGTGCCAGGGCGGACGGAGCCCAAAGCGGGGGCCAAGCGGGGCCCAGCCCCGGCCCCGGGAGCAGCAGCACAGGAGGCGGAGGAGTGCGAAGAGGTGACGTGGGGACAGCCCGGGAGGCGCCCCAGGGGGCCGTCTTTGCTTTGAATGTTTGGCTTATTTTGCCCCAGGAGGTCAGAAAGGGCCCAGGGTGGGGCAGTGCCTGTGGCCTCGGGGCTGCTGCAGGCCCCGGGCGGTGTCTAGGGGCTCTTTTCGGAGTTCCAAAGCTGGTGGAGGGTCTTGTTTTCACCTCTCCTGCCACCCTCCCAGCCCATCCTGCCCTGGCTGGTGGGGCTAGAGTTCCTAACCCGGATACTTTCACTTCCTCTCTTTGCTGGGGTAGATACCCTTTCAGATACATCCCCCATTTCAAAATCTGAGGAAAAACGGGCATTTTCTGATTCATTTTTTACACTGTTCTTTTCCCACCCTTTTACCAGCCAAGATGGCTCTGAAAACTTGCAGGGAAAACGTAGGTCAGGGAAGAAAAAGCTGAGGGGTGTCTCTTTTTTTACTTGTTACTTTTACTCCTTTGCAGTAGGGGCACCTCAGGAGCTGAACTGTGGTATCGAATCCCCAGCTGATTTCCCAAGTTGGAAATACAGAAACTCAATGCTGATGTTAGCAAATGCAGCTGTAAAACTAGACCTTTCTTTTGCCCACTGCTCCTCATCTTGCAGCTCTTTAGACGTGAATGGTTCCCACATGACTTTAGAAAAGCACGTCTTGGAAATACTTTGGTTTGAAATCAGCCCAATCTCATGCAGATGCATTGGTTCCTCTTCAGAATGGCAGCTCTACAAACGTGGGTGCTGTGGGTGGAGAAGGGACTTCGGAGGAGAAGCTTGACAAGTTCTTTGCAGTTTGTGGGCCTGTGGTCGGGGTCTCCTTTAATCTGCTTTAGGCTCAGATTTAATCTGATTAAGCCTCCTTAGCAGGAGTTTGCAGGGGCAAAACAGGAATAGGGATTGACAGATATTCAAATAGCTTCAAATGAGGGCTGTTGTTAAGTGCCAGATGTATGTGTGTTGGGAGGGATTGAGTCTGGTCTTTTAGAATCAAACTCTATCTGTCTCATCACCTGGAATTGCAGTGTTTAATACTCTTTTTTTTTTATTTTTCCTTCAGGGACCTAACACAATCGTGATCTGCATGGTCATCTTATTGAACATTGGTCTGGCCATCCTATTTGTACACTTTTTGACATGATGGCCCCTCGGACAAGGTAAGATGGACATTTATATTTTTATCTCAGTTTGTAGACTTCACTGTGGGCAGTTTAGTGTTGGCTGGCTTTAGAGCCAGCACAAATCATTCACTGATGTGGATGTCCTGGTGAGAGAACTTCACGGGCACTTACTCAATAGATGCAATTGCCTTGCATTGAGCATTGAGATTCTCAGTTGCCTCTTGTCAGTTCCAGGAGTATTTGTGGAATAATTTCGGTTCTCGAGTCGTTCTGTAAAATAATTTCCTCAAACTTAAAAACCAGAAATGTATTGATTGGATACAATCCCACAGTATAGTTTTGCTTTCCCAGTCAGATGGACATGATTTGTGGTGACTTTCAGTGCAAGAATGTGTGATGTTAAATTTGAAATTTGTTTTCTGCAATAAACACTTGCCATTTGCTGTTCTGTGGCTACTGCTGCCAGGTAACTTGTGCCTTGCAGTATTTCCTAGCACTCAGCCCAGCAAGAGGCAGGAACATAAAGAGAATGTGAAACTGAAATTTGCAGCTCTAGCTGCACCTGTGCCAGTTCTGCTGCTGTTGTTATGTAGCTGTGTTACTGAAGGTAAACATGAGCTGGGATGTGTATCTGACTAAGGTTAAATTGGAGCTCACTCAGGTCTTCTGCTTGAATTAGGATGAGGGTTTGCATTTGGATGTGGTGGCAATACAATCGTGTGAGGTTTCTTGTGCCTGTGGGGTTCCTGCACACAGGAATGTGTCATAGGTTTGGCCAAGATTTCTGTTGCCTTGGGCTCAAGTACTGAAAAATAAAACAAGCCATCAAGGCTGAAACTGACCCTTGGGCCTCACGTGAGCATGATGTGAGAGGCTCCTCCTGCCAAGCCCCTGTGAGGGTGTTGGGCTGCCTCCCTAGGGCCTCCTGGGGGATAAAACTGCCCTGCTGGGTACTGCTGTCTGTCGTGTCCTTAGTCCCTGCTCAGCCAGGCAGGTGCAAGCCTTGCAGACAGCCACGGTTATGTGTCGGTCGTGTGTTTTGCTCCTCCTTGACTCTCCCATTCATCTCTGTCTGGGACAGGCATTGCTGCTGATGGAGACCACAGACCTTGGCAGGGATTAAATCTCAGCCACCTGGAAACACCTAAGAGGAGGACTGGAGATCCCAAGGTTGCACTGCAAACATGAACCTTAAACAAAAGTGCCTGAAGATCAGTTCAGTCTATTTGCTCCCAGGCTGTGGCTGGCCTCTGCAATCTACCAAGGAAAAGCCAGGGTTTCTGCAATTCAGCCTCCTTCTCCTCTTTGTATAAAATAGCAGTTGCCTTAATTTGTTCTCACCAAAGCCATCAACTGTCCTGTCATGCCAGGGATGAGGGATTTATTTGTAGCTGTAGGAAAATGAGTGAGAAGGTCTCATCCATGCACACTGATGTGTTTCGTAACTCCCTTGGGTGACTCGGTGTCAGAGATTTCCCAAAGAATATCATGCGTGGCATGGAGATGAAGCAATACCCAGCAACCAGAATGACTCATGAGAGCCACGCCGTGGCTAGGGGTGGACAACATCACCCTCCATGCTTGGAAGTCATCCAAAGGGACAAACAAAAAGTCTTTTCCTCACCACCTGGAGTCATTTTCCACAGACGGAGGACTGAGAGGGGAGCAAGTTGAAACTGGGATTGTCGAAGTGTAACCAGAGTCCTGCCCACGCCTGATGGGGCTGTGGGGTAGGGTGTGAGGGACTGGCTGGTCTGAGGCTGTTCAGGTGTGCAGGGGATGCTGCGGGTGGAAATGGTGCCCATTTTGGGACCAGATGCCATCCAGCCACTGTCATGCCACCAGCAATGCTCTGCATGGAAGCATCTTGCAGTGGGAGACTACCCGCTGTAACGGGAAAGGAAACAGATGTGTCTGATGGGGCTGTGGGGTAGGGTGTGAGGGACTGGCTGGTCTGAGGCTGTTCAGGTGTGCAGGGGATGCTGCGGGTGGAAATGGTGCCCATTTTGGGACCAGATGCCATCCAGCCACTGTCATGCCACCAGCAATGCTCTGCATGGAAGCATCTTGCAGTGGGAGACTACCCGCTGTAACGGGAAAGGAAACAGATGTGTTGAATTTATCCCCTTACTCCACCATCCCCCCCCCCTTCTTCTGAAGTGATCTGCAAATTGAATGGTGTACTCTGTTTTCTATTACAAAATTATAAATGTATTGAATAGTACTGAAGTAAAGAAAAGTACATATGTGAACACACTTGACTTTTTTTCTTGTTCTACTGTGAGCAATGAATAACAGCTGAGTACAGTTTTCGAACCCTTTATACACTCACCTTGTAGCAGATTTTTCTTCACTGTAATTTTGTAGGTCATTAAAGAAAACAGCACTATCTGAAATACCTAATATTTTTAACATACTAATGAAATTGAGTACCCTGTTGAAAGAAATTTGTTTGTTGTGGCATGATTTAATGACTGATAATAAACACCTTTTGATTTTCCACATCTTTGTACTAACATATTTTTCATCAACTGGAGCTTGATAACTGTGGCCTTTTTCTGTCTTTAAAAAATATAATTGTGTTTGTCCTTTTCTAATCTTCTGGAAGATCATTTATTCTCTTTGTGTTCTCGCAGATAATGCTAACATGAGATTTTTGCAACCATTTTTCTAAGTACTCTGCAGCAAGTTTCATCAACCTTTCGAAATTTCATCTGACTTTACGTAACTAACTTTTTTTCCTTATTCTGTGTCGGTGTTGGGTCCATTCATGCATAACTTCCTTAATTTTTAAATGTATCATAAAGTACATAGGACACTTATGTTGATCAGAACACAAATGCAGAATTCAACATTTGATTGAATATGCTGAAAAACAAAACCTATTATTTACATGCAACTCCAGGTCTTTTTCTAATTCCTCCCCCCCCCCCCCCCTTTTTTTTTTTCTTCTTTTCTGTGAAAATGGTGTGTTAGGATGAAAAGGAGGTTCTTACTGAGAAATACCCCTGTACGCCCATGGGTTCCTGCCCCTTGGCATGCTGGGCTACGGGGGGTCTCCTGGGCTCCCTCCCTGCAACAGAGACTTTCCAGCCAGAGGGTTCAGGGTGGCTGTCATGGGAGAAGTTATGTTATTCCCAAAAGGAAAAAGGTGCAGAGAGCTAAGTGACTCAAGTGCATTGGAGTGTTAGGCTCAAAAATACACAGTAGCCAGTCTTTGAGCAGTGGTAGAATACAGAGGGGCAATTCTAGCTGTTGTTCTTGTGTGTGAGGTTTAGTGGCTTGGGTGATTTGCACCAAATATTCCCAAAGCTGAAACTGAGAGTGACCTTTGGAAGGAGATGTTTCCATCATGATCTGCTCTGATCCTTAGCAGTGTGAGCTTAGAAAGTTGGCACAGATGAAGTTACAGTTTAGTGTGAGGCTGAGTGCTTGGACATGTTTCTTCCTTCTTTTGAGAGCAATATGTATTTTCTGTCCCTTTTTCAGATACCAGAATTGTTATTTATAGTCGGTTGTGCACCTCTGTGTATTCTGAAGTCCCACAGCACAGGACTGGGTGGGAAAACCTGAGGGACTGGAAAGAATGTGGACATTATGGTTAAGGAGAAAAACAGATGCCCAGTCTGCTCCAAAGGTCAATCTGAAAGGATTTCAGAAACAGGGTGGCAGACAGGCAGGGGTTTACACTGACTGGAGACACAGGGCAAAACCTGCCTAATTTACCTGCTCTAATTATGGCACAACAGAGTGAGAATAATGAAGTACTTTTCTTTGTGAACCAAGTTTATTTTTTAACCTTATTCAGCTCAGGAATGTTGCCACAGTAGCAAATATGTGGTGTTAACTGTGGGAGAAGTGAATGTGATCCCTTCCTAAAAGCCATGTGGCTGTACCAGTCCTGAGAAAGCTGTGCAGCATCATCTACACTTCCACAGAGCATAGTTTAGTTGCAATTTGCTTCTTTTCTTTTCTTTTCTTTTTCTTTTCTTTTCTTTTCTTTTCTTTTCTTTTCTTTTCTTTTCTTTTCTTTTCTTTTCTTTCTTTTCTTTTCTTTTCTTTTCTTTTCTTTTCTTTTCTTTTCTTTTCTTTTCTTTTCTTTTCTTTTCTTTTCTTTTCTTTTCTTTTCTTTTCTTTTCTTTTCTTTTCTTTTCTTTTCTTTTCTTTTCTTTTCTTTTCTTTTCTTTTCTTTTCTTTTCTTTTCTTTTCTTTTCTTTTCTTTTCTTTTCTTTTCTTTTCTTTTCTTTTCTTTTCTTTTCTTTTCTTTTCTTTCTTTCTTTTCTTTTCTTTTCTCTTTTCTTTTCTCTTCTCTTCTCTTCTCTTCTCTTCTCTTCTCTTCTCTTCTCTTCTCTTCTCTTCTCTTCTCTTCTCTTCTCTTCTCTTCTCTTCTTTTTTCTTTTCTTTTCTTTTCTCTTCTTTTCTCTTCTCTTCTTTTCTCTTCTTTTCTTTTCTCTTCTTTTCTTTTCTCTTCTCTTCTCTTTCTCTTTCTCTTTCTCTTCTCTTCTTTTTTTTTTTTCCTTTTCTTAAGTATAAATGTATTGCAAACCCCAGGCTCTGCTGCCTTTGATAATATATCTCTCTTTGCTGGCACTCACTTGCCAGCTCTGCAGTTCTGATATCCCAGCTGCTTTTATTAACCACAGAGACAATTTCCATTGAGAGACCTGAGGGGCTTTTATTTACCACTAAGCACAAAAATGGAGCTTTTTTTCAACAGCACTAAGATAACCTGCCCCCTCCCTCCCCCAATTTTTTATGCATGTGATGTGCACTCAGTTATGTGCTTTTCTCCTAGTAACCTTCTGAGAAAAGTAGGTAGATTTGCTTTTATGTGACACATAAATATATCCATATTGCACTGCGATATGGATATATCTACATATATATATATAGCCCCTTAGGGATTTCATTTCCTTAGATGCAAAATAACAGATTTACCTCAAACTGCATGCTTTCAAAACTGACTAGGATATTGTGTTGTACTTTTCAGGTCTTACAAAGATGCAGATACATTTCACTCTTCACACAAAAATACCTACATCACAGATTTTGCAAGCTGTTTACTACAATCTCTGTACTACTGTCCGGAGTTTTCTGTCGGTTGTTCTGCTGGATTACGTGCAATAATAAACAGTTATCTGCTCACTGTATCCATGTGGGTCTTTGCAGGGCAATCTCCAGGTTTGTTTCCAGGCTTAAAGTAGAGTTCAACACATAGTGCAGAATTTGATAGGTGGCATCTGGATGGTTTTTAGCTTTTTCCTCAAGATCTATTTCAAAGTCTTTCTTTCTTTTTGTTGCTGGAGGGTACTCTGCAAAGAGAATTGCTTTAAATTATGCTTTTTGGAAGTTTGGTGCCAGATGTTTGAGGGCACCTCCAGCTCTCTGAGCAAGCATTGTGCTACCATCATGCTGTTCTCTGCCAGAGGTTGCACAGGGCAGGAGGAAAGGTGGCTCACTGGCCCCACACCTGCCCAGGCAGTGCAAGTGACCCCTGAACAGGTCCCTCCACTGCCTCCAGAGCAGGGGCTGCTGCCAAGTTTTTTCCAAGCTATGTGTTGCTCTCTGCTCCCCTAGTGCCACCATTCTCCTGGGTTTGGAGAGGAGTGATTCTCCTCTGCTCATGGCTGTTCTCTCATTCAGCCTCTTGAAACGGCCAAAGTGAGAGGAAAGCCAAGGGTGAGGGACAGGAAAAGGGCAGCTGGGGAATTGTGTGTTTTGGGGGAGGGTGGGAGAGCAGAGCACAGTGACAGCCAGGGGCAGTGGGGGTCCAGGGCCCAAGGAATCCAGAGTAGCCAAAATCTTCAATCCCTTTTCTATTTCTGGAGTGTCTCACATGAGCAAAGCCAGGCTGTGCAGAGGGGCTGGGGGGACCCAGGCTCAGCCTCCACAGGCAGCAGGGGCTGTCCCAGCTTCTGCAGGACACAAGAGGTCTCATGATGGAAGATTTCATGCTCTGCTGACAACTCATGGAGCTGAGTTTGGTGACATGATGGCTTTACTCTCCTCTGGGCTTGTTTTGCTTCTGGTATGGGAGGAACCAGCAGCTTCTCATTCATCCAGTCTCTGGGAGGCAGCAGGGGGCAGAGGGGTAACCAGAGCCCTTTGCACCTCATAAATCTCAGGCTGATGAATGGAGCAGATCTTTGGCTCATGTGTGGCAGAGGCAGCAGTGAGGGAGGTGGGTCAGCTGCTAAAGCAATGACGTGTTGCTTCAAAAATATGAACAAAGAACAAAAAGCCTGCCCCTTCCCCAGGATAGGGGGAACAACCCTGGGCCTCTGCTTTGGGAGCTGCTGGTTTCAAGGGACATGTCCCCCACAGTGCCCCTGGGTGAGTGTCCTGAGTGCAGATGGGGGGGTGAGAAGCAGGATAAAGGCACTGGCCTGATCCTGTGACTGAAGGGCAGCAGCCTCAGCCTCCACTGGTGGGAGGGAAGGTGCAACCTGAGCCCTGGTGTCCTTTAAGAGTGACCTGCCCAGGCGTCCCAGGGATGGCTGTGCTGCCTTTCACCATCCTTGTGGGACATCAAGGGTTTTGGGAGCAACCCCCTCTCTTGGCCTTTGTGTCAGTGTGAAAGGAAAGGCCAGAGCTGGGGTGAAAGTAGCCCTGGCAGTGATTAGGTGCTGGGAAGAACAGAGAGGTTGCTATGCTCCTTTGAGACACTCCAGAAATAAAAAAAGGGATTGAAGATTTTGGCTACTTTGGTTTCCTCAGGTTCCCGAGGACTGGGAAGCACAGAGGGGTTACTGTGCTCCTTTGTGGCCCAGGACAGAGGCACAAGGCTGGCTCCACACCACCGCCTGCACTCCTGGACTCTTCCTGGAGGAAGCCAGAGCAATTCTTGGGATGCATGAGGGAATAGCCACTGTTTTCAACTCCAGTGAAACATTTTCCCATGCCCTGGCTTAGCCCCCAGCCTCAGCTCTGAAAGCTCTGGCTTTCCCCTTCTGCCTGGGGAAAGGGCTGAGTTAGGGCAGAGCCAATGCCAGAGGTGCCCTCTCATTGGGGTCTCACTCAATCCTCTCCCACCAGCCCTTCCCCAAGCTGCTGCCTTCTCTGTCCCCCTCTCTGCACTGCTCACAAACTCGTTCACCTCCCAGGGATGTGAGGCAGTGCCAGGTCCCCCCTCTCCTGCCAGGGAACATGTTTGCTGTGTAATCGAAGAAAGCAGATGGCATTTTACCAGGTCAACAAGCACTGGAAGGGCTTTAATTAAGAAACTAACAGGTTAGGTCAAATTGAGGAAATGCTTCAATGTAGTAAAATTATTTAGGAGTAATAGAGTCTCTATTTGGTAGCATATTTATAAACTTGCAGCCTACACTCATGCTGTTGAGACTAAATAAATTTCAAGGGTAAAATACAGCTTCAGACTTTGAGTGAGCAGCTGTTGCAAGGTACAAGGTAATTCAGGCTCAAGCTTGAAGTGGGCTCTTCGATTTCTTGTGAGCAATTAATGGTTTTATTCAGACACTGGATATCCAGAGGAAGTTACAGGGATGAGTTATTTCTTTTAATTCCTCTCTGCTGGCAATTTTTTTTTCCTGACAGCATGCAGCTGCCTGTCCTCTCAACCAGCATCTCCTTAGCAAGCTGAGTGCTGACCTCCTGCCTCCACTTCCACTTAAAACACTCTCAAATCCTCCTAATGTGTCAGAACACATGCCTGGAGAAGGAGCAGGAACTCATTCCTCATCTACACAGTTTAATGCTCTGGTGCGTTTGCTGGAGATCTCGTGGTATTGGGGGGATTTATCTGCCAATTACTCCTCAAGAAATAACAAAGGGTCATGCAGTACTTGGCAAATAAGGGTAGAAGGTGGAGAAGAGAGCTGGGCTTTAATTGAATCCAAAGTATGTTGAACAAAAAATTTCAGAACCATTAATTAGCTGTTGGTCTGGAGCTTAAATTTAATTAAGAGAATAGCGCTTTTAGGGTATCTCTGTCTCTGTCTGGAGGAAAGAAGCATAAAGTGGAGCAGTATGGAAATATGATGGGGAGGTGGAAAAGATCCTGCTGGAGATGCTTCAGAATTGAGCTACTCATGTGAGCTCTTAGTTCCTGTCAGCTTCAACCCAGCCCGTGTAAGAGCTGACACACCCAGACCTCAGCCTTGGGTGTCACCGTGTCTAGGAGAACAGCAACTGGCTCAGGTCCCCCTTCCTCCCCCTACACCTTACCTGTGTGTTACTTCAAGGCATCCTGGTCCTCACTGCTCTGGTTTATCTGCAGATGCTTCTACCAACAGTGTGTTCTGAGCTGCTAAGGGGGAAATATTCTGTACTAGAGAAAGGATTGTTACAAGCAAACTGTTTCATTTCCTAGTTTCTTTTGCTAAGTGGAACAATTTTCTTGCATTGTAACACAAACACTTCCATTTTCTTTAACAAGCAAATCCTAAACCTCCATGAATAACTTCCTCAACAACCATAAAGAGGAACTTTGTTCCTAAATTCCCACTATACACAGAACAGCACAAAAACGGCACAAATCCTTAAATTCCAAACACCCACTGTTTCAAAGAATTGCAAAAAACAATATTATCTTTCCACATCTTTCAGTTATTTTGGGGAAAAAAATAGATAGTTTAATAACTCACAATATAATAATCATACATGAAGAGCCACCCTACACCAAAATGAAATCGATCCCAGACAGTTTCCAACACATCAGTGGGAAGTGAGATCTGTTCTGACTCACCCAGGGAAGTGATTTCCCATAGACACAGAACAGTTTCTTAATATCTTGTGGTCTTGAACAGTTACTTAACATCTTGTGATCTCAAAAAATAACACACTGATTTTCTCCAAAGGGGATGCAAAATTCTAAGCTAATTTAACACTCTGGTTAGGCTAAAAATGATGTTGAAGAGTGAGGCTGAATTAGCTGTTCAAAGAATATTTTCCAGTTGCTGCAGGGTTACTGGTGGCTGACCCTTGTATTATTTGGCAAGAGCCTCAGTGTTTGGCTCATGTATAATCTTTTACATTTTACTCCTAGTCCTGATAGTCTCTTACAAGTCTGGGGCAAGTGTCCTTGGCCTGGGGTCTTGGACACCTCAGATTATGAATATCCACTTTGCTCATGAGATGATAGCAGCCATGTGTATTGTTAATGTCCTACAGTCAGTGTGTTACTTGTCCACTTGATGGACTTTCACAAATTACCCTCAAGAAATAAGAGCATTGCTTCACCTGCCACTGAAATGCAGCTAAAGGTGGGATGCAGCTTGGCAAAACTCAGGGACACCACATCAGGGCTTGCAGGACAAGGCTGTGGCATCCAGCTGAAGCAGCTAGAGGAGTTTGGACAGCAAAGGTAAAATTATCCAAAAGACGCTTAGACCACAATGGTGGAAGTATTACTGTTACCTTAAGGAGTACTCATTACTGGCTTGTTCATTTTTCTGTCACAAACCCAGCTGGTCTGGACCTTGGGTTTGTCTGCTACCAGCACAGCAACATTTCCAGAAGCACGGGGTGAGATTCATGCCACCCAACTCGAGCTATTCCTAACATAGGTGTCTCCACCTGAGAGCCCCTTTACAGTCAGTGCACAGAATCAATCACATCTCAGGAGGCATCCATCTCCTCCTGAGCTGTGTGTCTTCCTCAGACAACTATGCTGAAAGGAGAGGAGCAGCTTCCTGCAAATGCCTGATTGTTGCCTTAACTCCAAAAGGACACTAAAGGAGCAGCTCCCTTAGGGTGTGTGTTAAAGGTGTGTAAATTCAGGTAGGTGAATCTCATCCTGTAAGAAAACTGGTCCAGTAAGAAGGGTCTTTTTTTCCTTGAATGCCCTTCTCTCCCTGGATTCCCTTTCAATCTCTGCCCCCACTCAACAAACAGTTGCACTTGCTACATTGCACATTGCACTGCTATATTCACAGATTATTTAAAGATACTAAACATTGACCCGTGCCTAACACTTCACCAAACAGGAATAAATTAGCATTAAGAAAAAGCAAATTAACTTGCCTCTAAGAATCTGTTTTGTTCAATGCCCTGGAGTGCTATTAAATTCAGCTTGCTGCAATGCCAGGGCCGTTTCTGTTGGCACTTTCCCAACACGGTGCATGCAGCCACACAGCTCCCACTGCTTGCATTGTTTCAGGGTCCCAGGACTTACTTGGCAGGCTTGTTCTTCTTTGCAGGTGCAGGGAGACTGTTCAGATCCTCTTGTTCAGTCACGTTGTGATCGGAGCTGTCGTGAGAATTGTCCTTCATGATGCTGTAGTACACCGGGGCGGTGTACGGTGCAGGGTTCCCAGAGCTCTTGTCTTCACACTTGCATAATTTCTTAAAGGCAGCCCTGAACTTCTGTGACATGAGGTTGTAGATGATGGGGTTGATGGCACTGTTCAGGTAGATGCAGAGGCGGCAGAAGAGAAGGAACCAGATGTTCAGGTACGGAGGGTCCATGAAGGAGTTCACCACCACCAGTGTGCGATAAGGCAGCCACAGAAGGGCAAAGAGGACCACCACGACAGCCAGCATTTTGGTCACCTTGTCAGTGGGAATATAAAAAAAAAAAAAAAAAAAAAGAGATAATCAGATGATGTCAAATCTCCTGCAGAGCTTTCCCACCCAGAGAAATGGTGCAGGCAGCTGATTCAGGCTACAGGTTGCTTGTATCTCTTTTTAAGCATTAAGAAATAGGCATCCATACCATGAGGCTATTCCTCTTTGCTCATAAAAAATCTTGCATAAATAAGCCCCTTAAATTATAGGTTTTCATTTACCATTGAAGTGCCTTTAAAACTCTTTAGGATGAGAATCCACCAGCCTGGAAAGGGGTAGGGATAATAATAGAAATTTCTGTCCCAGAATTTGAGAATTGTATGTAACAATAAATCAATGGGGAAAATGACTTGTGAAAAAGTGGGGACCTACATTTTGGGGGTGCCATGGGGTATATCTCAACTGCCTGCCTAGGATCTCCTGGTTTCATACAACATTCCAGATAATGGGCTCCTGGTACAGAGCAGCACTGGGAGCAGAGGAGACTGTCTGGAGTCCTTGTGCTGATAAGAGTGTTAGCTAATTGGTGGGGGTTATTTTAATTTGCAGCACACTAGGGAAGTTCTACATTTAAATATTAAGAACCAGAAGTTACTGAGAATTCAGAAGTGAGCAATAATTGCCCTCAGCTCAACTCAAGCTTATTTAAGAAAGGAGGATTGAACTGAAACTCCAATGATCCTAATAATTTCAACAGCTACTTCTGGTAGGTGGCAATCACTCTCCAGCAAATACTTACAGAATACATGTGTCCCCAAGGAGGAAAATATGAGTAAACACTGATGCCTCACACTTATTAAGGCATTTCAAATGTCAGAAATGGAGTTGTTCAATGACTCCAGTTCTTGATATGGAAATAAGCCCTTAGATCATATTCATGGTCTCTCAGCTTTCCTTGGAGTTTTTGGGTTGTTTGTTTGTGGTTTTTTACTTATTCACAAGCAGCTATGCCTTCCTGTTATGCTTTGAGTAGAAATCAGGGGTGCTTGGTAGTGGCAACAAAACTTTCCCTA
>NW_009953486.1:8500186-8506491 GCF_000747805.2 Chaetura pelagica | reverse complement strand
TTCCCTACAAGAAAGGGACTATTATCAAGCTGAGGCCAAAATAGAAGTGGCTTGCTGTGTGTGGTTTAATGGGAATGTGAGGACACTTCCCAGAATAAGATTGTGCAGTGATAGAGTGAGTGCTGAGCCCGTTGCTAAGACTGCAGCATGTTTGTTGTCTTTTGGGAAAGATACCAAGGATTGCAGATATGTCAGTAAAGAGTGGCTTCAGAGCTTTTCAATGCTTTGTATGAGGCTGGATCCAGAAAAGCAAGAGCCATCTCACAAGCTTTTGGTTTCCAGCCACCCTGTCTAGCATGCAACTGTCAGGTGGATAATCTAGTTTATAGAAATATCCCGAGGAATTGCATTTCCTATATCTCTAGATATCTTTATACCAAATAGACACTGGCAGCATCCAACCAACCTGCTGCCTTCTGTGGACCCACCTCTCAGGTTGGAAAGGGAGAGTTGCTTTTACCATGTTTTTAACACACACGAGATTTATTTCCCAACAACCTGAAGGAAGTTGTTCTGGACAAAACTGTGCTAACAGCTGAACCCTGCAGAAAAAATGCAACCAGCTCCACAGCTTAAGTGATCCTAAGTACAATTTCAGCCAGAAATTAATTATCCTCTAACAACCAGTTTATTTAGCCTGATGCTTTTGGGAGATGAGGACAGGCTCTGAGCTGTGTCCGTCCCATGCAGAGACATAACAGGTCCTGGTCCTGCCTGGAAAAGGGCCCTTGTTAAAGGGCTGTCTCTGGGGTCAGGCAGCCTTTCCATCACCTTCAACAGCCTTAGGCAGCAGGATTGCCGCAAAATATGTCCTGGGAAAGTGCAATACCAGACCTCTGCAAGTCCTCTCTGAGGCCCAGGCACTGCTCACTCAGCACAGAGATTGTCTCAGCTCCTGAGACACGAAGTTACCTGCCACAGGGCTGGGGAAAATAAATCCCTGAACTTATAAACACTTAGCTCTGCTCTCTGGCAGGTGATGCTTCCTCTATGGCCAAAATGTCTCCTTTAAAGCTCTCACATTAATACTGCCTGTGTGCTGTCTCCTGAGACTGAAACATCTTTGGCTTTTCAACTGTTGTAACTCTGCCTTGTTTTACTGTTCAGGAACCTACAACGGTTACGAGCAGTGATCTGAACTCTGCACCCGAGCAAAAACACCAGGGAAAGTAACCTAATAAGGCTGAGAAGTAAGCTCATTCTGGTCCTTTCTGAGACCAAAAGAAATGTAGTATGGAAAAGAACCAGTGATTTATCTGCTTTTTAGCCATGACTGCCCTTGCTTTTTGGTTGGTTGTTATGGAAATGCCAGCAGTGCCAGTGAATACTTGCCCAGCTCTTGCCCAAGCAAGCTCCCAGCACCTCCCCCTGGACCACAGAAGACCACCCCATAGTGCTGGCATCCAAAGGGCTACACATCCTACAGCTCTGTGAAGAAGCTGTCTTTGTCCTGGGAGGGGAAATGGGCTGGAAACAGCACCACGAGGATTTATTACGTCCACCTCACTAAGTGCCTGCTGTGCTCCCTGAGGACACTGCATCCCAACCACAGGCTGGGCTGGGCAGCCCTGCCCTGAGCTTGCTGCAAGATTGAAATTTGCCTTTTGAAGCCAACCATCCACACAGACTGTGTCTCCAGGGTGAGGCCGGGAAAGTTGTGTCAACACAGGATGCCTTCTCTGGATAAAACTTAACAGTCTATCCCAAACTTACTCCCATATACCCATCCTGGGCAAAGAAATCTCCAGCATCCCCTGCATGCAGGGCTGCAACCTGTCTCTGTGCCTTTCCTCACTCTACGTTGTTGAGGCAAGTGCCTATAGCACTTGTGAGGTGCTCTGAACTTCCTTCTGGTGCTCATGTGAAAAATTAACCCAATCAGCACTGGGGAGAGACTGGGATATTTATCTCTCTAGAGTAGTCCTGATTTATGGTCCCCCCCAAAAAGGCTGCACTCAAAAAAGCCAGAGCTTTGCTGTAACCCCAAAGCACCGTCAGGGAAGATCCAGCTCAGGGACATTTTTTTCAGCCATCACCATCCCGAGCTGCACCTTTTCCTGTGGATCCCACTCCCTCTAGTGGTCCCTCTCCGGCAGCTGAAATACGTGCTCGGAGGTGGCTTGTGTTTCTGCCTGTGGTGTTCTCTTTATAGGTGATAAATACAGCAAAACCTCATGCCTTGTGTTGTCCTGCTCGGGATGTAAGTGTTTCAGAGGCATCAAAGAGGGAACAGGAGCATCTTCGTGCTCTGGAAAGCAAGAAGTGTAACGCTGGGGCTGCGTAGGAGCACACAGGGAGAAATTCATTTCCAGACTCTGAATCTCTACAACAGAACATCCTCAGCCATCCAGGGTCCTTAGAGTCAAGGGAGAAAAATGGGCACCTCTGGGGTAGCCCCCTTATGCATCTCCCAGGAGACTCTGGGCACAGGGCCTGGAAGAGTCAGTTCCCCTCTGGGTGTAAAGAGAGGCCAGAGGAAGAGCACCAATGTGGGTGTCAGAGGGGACCTGAGGGTCAGAGGGACCACCTAAGCCACATACACCCAGTACCCACCATCCCACCCTGCTCTGCTCTCCTGGCTGACCAATATGCCAAAGCCAAAACCACCCTCATACCACTGCTCTGTGATTGGAATCTGGCTTGTGAAGCTCTTGCTGCACTTGTGAAGCCTGTCAGACAGCAACACGACTGCTGTTTTGGACCGAACTTGCAAGTGTGATTTCTAACGGTGTCTTTAGTCTACATGGCTACTGAATTTCAAAGCAGCTGTCCCCTCACTTCAATTTTCCCCAAAGGAAGCACATGCATCACTTTCACAGCCTCCATCCCCCTGGCAGATAGGACATCACCAGCATTTGTTATTAGAGCATTTCCCATTCTGTCCTCACTTCTGATGCTCAGGACAAGACCTTTTACCAAGGGTCCCCATGGAAATTCCTGGTAACATTTCCAACTTAAATGATTCTGTGATTTTCAAGAGCTGTCATCACTCCCCAGGAGAGGATAAGAGGTCCATGGCATTACCTGTCAGGCTGCCCTTTCCTTTCCACCTGGCCATGGGTGATTAATGGGCAAGGAAACCTCCTTAGGAGCTCCTCAGCCAACATCAGCTATTGCAAAGCAGTGTCCAGTGGTCCAAGTTGAGATCCATTTGTGTTTCATCTTTCTGCAAGATTCCTCTGGCTTTCAGGGTGGTGATGCCATGGCTATCAGAAAATCAGACTGGAAACTTTTCTTCTGGTGAAGACAGCACAGGACACTGGTGTCCAGGCTCCCTGTTAGAGCTTGTACCTGCCCCTTGCACAGGGGGTTTTTGCCATTGCTTACCTTGGAGGTGAACATCACCTGGAGAAGATCACTCAAGTCCCACCTTTGCTAAATCCTAGCTGATGAAGTGACCTGTGGATCAGGGCCCTGGGGGTGCTGTGGGGGCCATAGCCCCCCTGGCCACTGCCCTGCCCCTTCACATGGACACGTGTGTCTCTGCATCCATCACCCACATGTCCCACTGTGGGGCCCCAGTAGCCACAGGAATGTTCTCCTCTCCACTCTCTTTTAAACCCCTTCTCCTCTCCATCATCTCCATCTGGCAGCTCTGCTGGCACACACAGAACAAACCACCTTCTTTCTCACATTAAAATCCCTTTCTTAATGATCTGCCCATTCCCCAGAACTCAGCCCAGGTTTCCCCTCTGCTCTGCCCCCACCATCCCTCTGGAGTTCTGCACACAGCATCTCCCTGAAAATATCCTTCCTGTGGCCCTGGCTGCCCTTGCAAATTCCAGGCAGACTCCAGTGCTGACCCCTTAGGCTCTCCAGAGGCCTCTTTCCTCCTTGGATGGTTGGGTTGGTGGTTTTTCCCACATAACTAGATGCAAAATCAGTACTTGCTGTGGCTTCAGCTCCTCAGTCTGTTGCACTGCCAGCAAAATCCTCTGGCTGGATTTCAAGCAGAGCTCAGGTGGGTGCTCTGACAGGAGCAGGATTTGCTGTGCTCCAAGCACTCCTGTTCATGCTGCCCAAACTCTTGTCAGAAGAGCTGTGTGATTTTTACTTGGCATCAGTGCACAGATAACTTATTTCTGCACCGAGCATCCAGCAAATCCCCTCAGCCATTAATCAAATGGTTTAAGCTGGATCCTGGTTTTGCTCCCTCTGTTTTTATGCACATTCAGATACAGTTCCCTATGATTATATACAAAAGGAAGCAATCATGTCCTGCGTCATACCCAACCTGTGAAAGCTGTTTATGGAAAACCCTGGGTTGCAGCCACCTCTGGGGCACAGCACTGGGTCCATCACCAGCCCCCCCTGTCAGCCCACAGGCCAGCAGGGGCACAGCTGGGGTTTCATCCTCCAGCTGTCTCTTACACAGCTCACTTTAAGGAGCTGCTGGTGTGAAATCAGAGGGAAGCACTCAACAAACCATACCTGGAAGCCCTGGGAAACTGCTTTACAGTTTACAAACTCAGTGCCTTTGCTCCTAAGGACGCTGCTCTCCTTAATGATGCTCAGAGATTTCAGAAGGTAACGACAAGCTCAAAGAAACTTGCAGTGTAACAGAAAAGAGAACAAGTTGTTTCCAGGAGCTGGAGAGCCTGTCATCCAGCTGCATCAGGATTAATGGCCTCAGCCACTCATCCTAATGATGCTGAAGTACAGTGTGTATGGCAGGGCCACTCCACGGCACCACGGGGGGAGCAGCACAGCTCTGGAAGGAAAGCTCCACTGACCTGCACCTTCGGGTACTGCCTTGTGGTATCTGGAGACCTCCCTGCCCAACACCCTGCCCGAGGCTCAGGCAGCAGCCAGAGACCCTGGGAGAGCAGGCAAAGGGCTTTTGCAGGAGTCAGGACTTGCTTTCGACCTTTCTGTGCTGGAGCAAAAAGGGAGAAAAAGCTGAACTGGAAAGACTTAAAAGTTCATAAAGAAATGTGTCCTCAGGGTTGTTTCTTTCCCCTCTGCCACTGAATCGTCTCTCCTGGGGAACAGAAGTTCCTGTGCAAGTCAGGCAGTGAGAAACTAAGTTGGAATAACAAGGACTTAAAGACAGGCTGAAGCTTTTCAGGCTGTTTAGATATCAGGTCCTGCTCATTGAAAACCATGACAGAAGTGGTGACTTTAGGAACTTGAGCCAGACTCCCAGATTCAGCCCTTCCCTTTAAAACAGCCCATCTCTCTGCCTCTGCAGAGTTTGAAACTGAATTGGGATGGTCTCCTGCAAATGGCCAGGGGGCAGACATGAGTGTCCCATGCCCAGATGCTGACCTGTCCAAGGAGATGGGGCAAGAGATTGTCTATGTGGACAGAGAAAGAAAAGGTATGGGGGCAGAGGCAGAAGGTGGGAGAAGGAGAGGGGGAGCAACCAGGCAGCTGAATCACAGTCGCTGAGAGGCAAACACACCACCTTGACACCGAGGGTGTCCTCTCCCTTTGCTCTTCTAAACCTGGGGTCACCTGCCCAGGACTGTCTAGGAGACAAGTCCTGCTGGCACAACGTGTCCCAGCACTCCCCTCCTCGGGGAGGCAATCAATAAATAATTAATTATCCAGCAACCACCCCTGCAGGCCCTGCTGGAGCCCTGTCCTGCTCTGCTGACCTCAGCCGAAGCAGGGAGAGCCCCTCTGTGCTGCCAGACCCCAGCTGGGCTTGCAGGAGGCTTCTGTGCAGCAAAACAACCCTCTCCACTCCCTCCACAAAGGGAAGCAAAACACTGGGCCACCCTGGCACCCCCTGCCAGAACACCCCTCCAAGCACTGAGCCCGTCAGCCCGGCCTGCAGCCCAATGTGCCCCAGCCCAATGGGGAGCCCCTACCTGCTTTCGGGAGCTCAGGGCTCCCTTGTTGCCCCGGCAGGAGAACTTGAGGGAGCCACCCTGGTGCACGGAGCCCAGGCAGGAGTGCTGGGGGGTGGCAGGCAAGGGGCTCAAGAAGAGGATGCGGGCAATGAGGCTGTAGAGGACAGTTGCCAGCCCCAGCGGGATGACGTAGAAGATGGCAAAATCCAAGAAGTAAATGGGCATGTAAAGGCTTCTGGAGACCCGGTAGCCGCAGGTGACCTGTGCCCCGTCTGAGAAGGTGACTTGGGTGGTGTCCACGAGGAAGAACCACATGAGGCAATAGAGGGAGGTGAAGATCCAGAGCGAGGAGATGATGCGCTTGGCGCGGGACACGGTGCAGAGGAGCTGTGCCTTGATGGCGTGGCAGATGGCGATGTACCGCTCCACCGTGAAGGCAGCGATGGACCAGGCGGAGGTGTTGATGCCCAGGTACTGCAGGTAGGTGATGCAGAGGCAGCCGGCGTA
>NW_009953486.1:8490240-8499717 GCF_000747805.2 Chaetura pelagica | reverse complement strand
CCCCTGTCCCCCGGGATCAACTCCGGGACACCCAGGATCCCGCAGCCCAGGAAAACACCCGGGACCGTTTAGCACCCCCAGCTCCCGGTGTCCTCAAACACCCCTCAGCCGCCGGGACCCCCCCGGGAACCACCAGGGCTTCCCACGACCACCCAGGGCTACCCCAGCCTCGGGACCCCCGCCCGTCCCCGCCGGGTCCTAGTGCCCCCCTGAGCAGGGGAGGAGGAGGAGGAGGAGAAGGAGCCCAGGCAGGGCGTGGGGGTGTCAGGCTGGAGATCCCGGAGGTGCAAAGGCTCAGGGGTCGAGAGCAGCCGAGCAGGGAGCGGGTCCGCTCAGGGAGCTGGGGCTGCGGGTGCCTTGTGTCCCCAGGCAGACACAGGCTGCCCCCGGGGCAGGGAGGGCTGGGGGTCCCTCCCTCCCCAGCTTCATGAGGATGGGACCGTGATGCCACAGAGAATCGTGGCCTCAAACGTGGGACACTGACCTCCTCGTGCTTCCTGCAGCCACCCCTGTCCCAAACAAGCACATCAGTGTCACTTTGGGGAATGACTTACCCAGCCCTGGGCTGAGACATCCTGTATCTTCTCAGCGATGGGGCTGAGGAATCTGGTATCTTCCTGATGGTCAGGCTGGGAGAACCAGTATCTCCCTGGTATTCAGCTGTGGCCAGGATTTGTTGTCAGCTCCTTGCTTGCTCCTGGTGTCTCCACAGTCTGCCAGAAAATGCATTTTCAGATTGAAAGATTGAAGGAGTAATTGTGTTCACAGAGATAAAGTGCTGAAAGTTTCCTAACCCGTGGAGTGAAGAAAAGGACAAGGGGAAAACTCACTTTTTATCAGATGAGGTTTCAGTCACAGGCAGAGGTGTCCCATTTATCCCAGATACTGGGCATCCAAAATGTGAAGGATGGTCCTGATGCTGGGTGAATCAAGTCCAGTGCTTCACAGGCAAATTTCTAAGCCTGGGCTGCAAAGACCTGGGTGGATAAAATGCTTTTTGCCTCAACTCAGGGAGCAGGAATCTGCCCCCAGCTCTGGCTTGCTGTAGCAAATAGTATTTTCCCATTTTCTCTTGGAAACCTCATCCCCCCATTTGGCTCTAAGAAGACAATCCCTGTCGTTTTTCACTGCCTCCCATGACATTTAATTCACCTTTGGGTCAGTTATAAAGGACAAGTATTCTGTTCTTCTCTTTCTCTCCTCAGAGCATCAGGGCCTGTGTCCCTGCCATCCTCACACTTCTGCCTATGGCCCCAGGCTGGGGAGGTACTGCAGGTCCCCCTGCCCTTGGACACCTCCCCAGGCTGCACTTTGCTCTCACTTTTCCTCCTTTTTCAAAAATAGATTCACTTTAACCTCCCACCCCTAGAAATTACATCTGTTTGATCACACTATTCAGGCTGTACTCACCTACAGAGTTAGCAGTTCCCTCTCCAGGAGCCCCAATTCCCCTGCTTCTCCCTCTGCAGCCTCTCACCCCAGCCTGCCACCTGAGCCCTTGCACTCCTGGCCATTTCAGCACACGTTACAGAAACACCCATCACCTACCTCCACGTGAGGACCAGTCTGAGGGCATCCACACCATCCTGCCAGGCTCAGGGAGCTGTCAGGCAAAAGGCACCACTACAATTATCTGCAGTAATGAGCATGGCTGCCCCCTGGCAAGAACACAGCCTGGTTATTACTGGTGCAGTGTCCTGGTTGCTTTATCGTGGGCCATCAGCAGAGCTGCAATAGATTGTCCCTCTCTGAAGTTGCCCCCCAGTCCCAGTAAGACTCCCATCTGCCTTGGTCCTTCTCTAAGCTGAATAAATACCCTCTTTGTGCATATTGCTCACTGTGGCTGGCACAGAGTTATTTCAACAGATGGGAACCTGTCACCTGCAGCTCCCCAAGATGGAAACACCCAGGCCCGAAGATCCTGGTCAGGAACCATCCTCCACTACAGCATGGCACTAGGAGTTAGTTGTGAAGCAGCACAAATCAGGAGATAAATGAGTAATGGTAAGATTGAATCTCATTACATGTGTCTGTGGGAAGAAGGGGGAGTGTGGGCATGTGTCCTTACTCACATAATTCCGAGGTTTGCACACTGGGCTGCTCTGGGGTGACTCTCACATGGACTTCCAGCTGTTTGTCCTGCTGCTGCTGTACCCAGCAGTGCTGAGGGTCCTCTGGATACAGACCAGGGCAGAGACAGCTAAGACTTCTAAAATACAATAATCAGTGCCTGCTTCCAGGAGTTAATGGAAAACAGTATTTATTCCAAATGGGAGGAAAGGAGGTATCTGTCTCCAAATACTCACCCTTCCTTGCCTATTCCCCTTCCACCCTCCTCCTCAGAGAAGATTTGGGATTATCTGTCCTGTGAATCCTGCCCTCTAACAACCAGACAGGCTGGCTGGGAGCTGGAATTGCTCACAGCATCTTCCCAAGGGAAAAGACCCCCCTGTGCCCAGGTTATGGCCATAGCTTGGCTGAAGCTGCCCTGCCCTGCAGGAGCACAGCGCGATGCTCCTGCCTGGCAGCGGGAGGCTCAACAGGGCTGTTTCCAAGCAGATCACTGTGGCAGAAACTCCCACAGGCTTTTAGAGAGACATCAAAGAAGTACAAAGAAATGCCTCCCAGGCACCACAAGATGAGTCCTTGCATCTTAATAAATTCACCCCGGGGGAGGGGCGGGGGGGTGGCCACTAGTGGGACAGTCACATCCTTGGTGCTCTCTGCTTTTCATTGGGATTTGAGACCTTTCAAACCCCTGAGATGTCTCAGCTGAGCAAGAGTAGAGCTGAAAATGAGGCCCAGCTTGCAACATAGTCACCTGCTTAAAACACAAGATGATGTTTCCCCTTCCCTCACCTTTATTTGATGCATCGAGGCACTAGACATGGTGTTCAGCAGCTCCACGTGGCCACGCAGCCCCAAAACTGGTGCCTGCCTGTTAACAATCCTGTAAGCCCTGAGCTGTTTGCCCAGCTGGTGGGGCAGTGGTACCAGATGGTCAAAAAGTTTATTCCTGACACACCCCTGCCTGCCAAGCGTGGGCAGGGGAGCTGTCAGTGGCACCGTGTGTGGGAGGGGAGAAGGCACGAACCCTGTGTAAGCTTCCTGAGGGGAAACTTGGGGTTCTTGTGCTTCCTCAAACCCATGCCAGGAATTGGTTTTGTGGGATCAGGAAACAAAAATAATAATAATAAAGAATCCCGCAGAGACCAGAGAAGTGTTTTTTTTCAAACCTGGAACATTGTGTAGGATCATTGTGGATAATTATTCCCCTCGATGCTTTGGGGCCCTGACAATTCAGCAGTTATTAGCACAGTGATGACAATGGCATTAAAGCACCTGCTGGAGCAGCTCCTCCTGTCTGAGCCCCTGAGCCAGCCCGTGTCCATTGCAGGGCTGGGGTGAAGGGGACCTGTCTGTGTCTGTCACACACACCTGGTGACTTTGCCTACATGTTGTCAAAATAGCCAGGTTGGCTGAGCAGGCTGATTTTCATTTTCCATTAAAGACTCCTGCAGGAGCTATAATGTTCCGGATGTGACTGAGATTTGTATTTAAGGTGAGGCCAACCAGCTTGACACTTATTAAGAATTATTTTCTTCCAGTTTGACTTAAATGCAAATATTTTTATGGCCAAAGATAATGATTCTTTTAACTAACATTCCATGTCCATTTCTTTTAACATATTCTTGCATCTTTCTCTGCTGGCATCACCTGTAGGTGCTGTTCTGTGAACACCTGCCTTCACCCACTGGTTGAAATGTCAGCATGGAGAGGTCTTAGTTTTTCTGGGAGTTCCCAGATGAGAATTACTGTGTCCCTGGGAGGTGTGGCTGTTTCTGGAAACAGGTGCCTGTGCAGCCCAGGAGCTGTGTTAGCAGCACTGCACCTGGACTGGGAGCTTGGCAAGTTCAGCACCAGCTTCAGCATCTCCCCACACTCCTCCTGCAGCTCATCCCTGTCACTCAGCCTTGCTGGGCAGCTCATTTAGTCCTATGGACAGAAAAGACCTCTGAGGCTTCACATATTTAATAAACAGAGCTGGGAGAAAGCAAGCCTCTTACCCAAATGTGTAATAAACACCTCTCCATCCTCCTCATAACCAACAAATATTAAACCCATAAAACTTCTGCTGCTGGAGCTGGGGCACAGAGGCTGCATCCACACAGGGCTGGTGAGCACGGAGAAGCTGCATCACAAAGAGGCAACAAGTGGGCTGGGGGGGGAACACACACTGGGTTACTGGATTTTGGCCTCAATTTTGAATTGTGAGTGATCATGGGGACATACTTTCCACCTCTGTACCCCTACTGGAAAGTGCTGGTGGCTCTGCAGAGCAGCCTGAGGGCTGGTAAGTGTGATTAGAGACGTGGGGATGAGTCAGGCTGTTAAAAGCAGCATTATTGCTCACTCAGAAAGACAAGGGAGGGAGAAGTTCTGTTAAAATTGTCTTCACCTGTTCTGGAGGCACAGCCTGGAAGCAAATTGCTTTGGGGCTTTATGTGTTAATGACCTTAGAGATCAAACCCAAGCACAGAGGCAGCTGTCAAGGAATTTGAAAGATGCAAAATAGACCAGGGTATGTGCTACATAAAAATTAACTAGCTGGTGGTTTTCTGATGGTTCCTGTGAGCAGGGAAGAATCTCTGGAGGGATTCAGTGCCTGGAAAGCCCCACGGGGACCAGCTCATGGACCTGGGCTACATGACATCTGTGCCAATGATGTAGAAGGGAACAGCATATGGAAAATGTTGTGGATAAAGAGAAGGGCCAGGGAATGGAAAAAGATTAAGAGAAAGGCAGTGACACCATTTTCTGTGGATGAAACCCAATCTGGGCTCAAATACAACAGAGAACATCATGAGGTTCTTAGATCTGGGAGTGGGGCAGGCAGCATCTCCTGTGGGGGCAGCAGGCACCTGATGGATGGATGGGAAAACCTGCCTGGTGGTGCCAGGCTTCAGGAGTTCCCTCCACTTACTATAGCATTAAACCTGGGACAGCATTGTCATGGGGAAATGATGTTTCCCCAGCTGAGGGCTGGGATGGTTTGTTATTTCCAGGCTCAGTGAGCCTGGGCAGCTCTGCAGGATGCCTCAGGTTCCTCTCTGCCCTGCCTGGGAAGTTGCCTCCTTGCTTTTGGCTACTTTTCTCTCTAGTTTGTATAATCTTTTCTAAAGATATTTTGTGAATGAAATCTATGATAAAGGGTCTTGGAAATGCCTTTGGGGCATAGAGGAACCTGGTGATTTTTCTTCAGATAATAAGTATAATCTGAGCTTTTAAAGAAAGCAAAGTGAAGCCACTTTCTTAAATTAAGGGGGGGGGGGAATCCCTTCTCCCCTCCCCTGCTTCCCTGCTGTGTTTAGAGCCTGAGTCCTCAAAGAAAAAGCCTCTTACTGTTCAGAGATTAGCAAACAGATGAACACAAATATGGCAAGTGAGGAGCTCGGCCAGGGCCAGCCATTCCCAGGCCACCTGCTGGTGGCAAGTACCTGAAATGGTTCACACCAGGTATTTGCAGTGGTTCAGCTCCCTGGCAAAGCTCCCCACAGATCTGCACCTGGGAAAGTTTTGGGTCTGTTTCCCCCCACCCCAGCTTTGGTGTAAAAACCTGAATTTCTGAAGCAGGGAGCTGCTGCCTGAGCACCTTGTCCCACTGGTGGCCCAGGCGATGGGGAACAGGCTTCAGGAGGTGCCCTGTCAACAGCACGAGGCTTTACCTGATGAAGAATAAATACACAAAGACTTTCATTCCCCAGAAACATCACCACAGTCATTGTAAAACCAGATCCCCCTGGAGCTCAATGGAAGTAACCTGTTACCCCCTGGAGCAGTGACCATGTTCCCTTCTCTTGGCAAGCCCTGTGCAGTTGGCTTTTAATCCATATCTTCCCTTCTGCCTTTTGGTCACTGGCTGCTCCACATCCAACCTGAATTGTCCATCCCAGTGCTCATCCTGTGGACAACTCAAGGGGTGAGAAATGCCTTGGGTAGGGACAGAAACAGGCAGCTCCCAACAATAGTAATCAGAGTGGATGAGGTGCTGGAGGGGCAACCTGGGGGGATAATAATAACAGCAATAATGCCAAGGGAGACAAAAGCTCTGCATGCAATATTACAATAGAAGAAAACTCTAGCAGAGTGACTAGGCTGTAATTACAGGTTATTTCATATTCTGTGACATCTAAATGTCAACCCCATGAGGCTGTAACAACAAGCAGAGGGTGCAGCCCTGTGCTGCCTGCCCGAGGAGCCCAGACCCTGAGGGGGCAACAGCCTCAGCTCTGCCCAGCTCCCCTTCCTCCTGGAGCCACCCTGGGCATCAGGAGACACAAGCCCACCCTTGGTGTCCAGCTCTGGGCGGGGTCACACCATGACTGAGGGGCCACACTGAGCAGTGTCCCCTGCTCCTTTCCCAGCAGAAACGCCCGGGCAATGGCAGAGCCTGCACCTCAGGGCTGGCAAAATGCTCCAAGTCCTTGGTCAGTGCCCATGCAAATATCCTGGGACTCACCTGTTCTCGGAACAAATGAAGTTCTGTGAAGTTGTCCATCACTGTTCTCCACCTCCCTTCTCCATCACTGAGCCTTGCATAACACTCCAGAGCATGGAAGTGCAGAAACTTGCCTGGCTGGAGCTCAGCCCTCTGGTCCTGCTGGCACAGATGCTCCCCCAAACAAGTGTCACTAATCCATCCACCTTCTGCCCTTGGTGCTACATGGATCATGGCTTACCCACTGATTCTACCAATATGGTCAGTCCCAAAGCACAGTGGGTGAAATGACAGCAACTCCTACTGCTGGGCAGGTCCCTCCACCCAATCAGTGGTTTCAGAGTTTCGGTTGATTGTGGGGTTTGATAATTTTTCAGTCTTTCCTGTGGACACTGCTCACTGCCATGCCCAGCCAGAGTACAGAGCTCTCCTCACTCTGAGGTGGGTTTGTTTTAATGCCACACAAAGATCCTTCCTCCCATCAGCCCCATCAGCCTCATCATCCTCCTCTCTCACAGAGCCCAGGACCCCACATGCCACAACAGCTGCTCCTGAGAGAGAAAAACCCACTGGTTTTAGGCACTCTTAATGGGTTTTTTAAAGAAAGATCTAGATGGAACCAAAGCTCCTCCCACCCCACACATTCGCCTAACAGGTTGTGACCCTGACACTGCCAGTGCCCTGACAGTGCAGAGCACAAAGCATCAGGCATATAGAGCAATTTTTTTCACTCCCCTGGTAAAAGGAAAATGTGACTCAGCTCAGCCCAGCTGAGCCCTCAGCTACAACCTGCTCCTTCCTGTAGTTTCCTGAGTTCCTGCTTAGTTGTCTGACCAGCCATGGCCTCATTTCAACCAATGCAAGAGGAAGTTTTCAGCCTTTCAACTTGGCCACTTCAGTTTCTCAGCCTAATTCAAAGGCAAATTTCCCATCCAAGCTATGGATCACCCCTGACTGGTCACACCACTGTGTTTTCTTCAAATCTCTGGGGAAATAACTTCACAGAATTGACTTCTTTCCCTTCTCAGATATGAAAGCATCTTGCCAGCCATTTACAGGTAGGATGAGGGATTGCAGAAGGTTCAATTGGAACAGCATATAAATAAGAAATTTGTGGAAACATGGTACTTATTTCCACCTGATGTTTTCATAGTGAGAACATCTCTTCTGGTGATTTTGTTTCCTCAATTGATCATCTGCAGAGAAACCCAGGTCTGCTCCTGCCCCAGTCCTTGGGAAGGGCTGCAAAGTGATGGAGGCAAAGCTCTGGCTCACTCAGTTTCCTCAGCATCTCCTCAATGTGCCACAAAATCTCCTGTCTCCTACCAACCCCCAGAGCTGATGGCTGAAATCTGGCATCTCAGGGCTTCTCCAAGTGCCTGAAGAGTGACCTGGTGACCACATTTCCCATCACCTTCAGAAATCAGTGATGGTCACAGGGTCCTGAAAGTCTGGGGCCTGAGAAAGGTCCCTGGAGTATGGGCTCCTGTATGACATCCTCACTTCTAGCAGTCTTCTGAGACAACCAGCCCTGCTCCTTCCTCATTTCCCCTCCCTTTCTTGAAGGCTGAGGGCTCGTTACAACTGATTTAGAAATTTTCTGTTGCAAAATGTGGGGCACTCAGTTCAGAGTGAAACCCTGACACAATCTGCATTTGAAAGAACCAGGACTTGCCAGTCTCTCCTCTCCACAGCTGCCTCACTTCTCCAGTTCATTCTGATGTATTTTGGTTCCTCCTTGGAACATAAATGTTGATCTTTAAGACAACTGGATCAAAAGAGCAAGAACCTGCCTGATGCACTTCTGCATGTGCTGCCAAACAGGCAGCTCTGCAGGCAGCGTGAGGTGGGAGCTCCTGGAAAAATGGCCTCAGGGAGAGAGGTTTGGATGGGTCACTCCAGTGCCAGGGCTAGAACAAGGGACTCCAGTCCTGCTCTGATGGAAGCTGCAGGGAGAGCTGCCAGTCACAGTTGCAAGTCCCCTTTCTTGCTCAGCCCTCTGGATCCCCCCAGTTCCCATGTCCTGGCTGGGTTACTGCAGCATCCAGCTCTGTAAAGGCAGACAACAGGGAAGGGCAGCAGTGGATAGAAGGGGCTGCTCCAGCTTCCCAAAACCCAAACAATTCCCCAGGTGGCAGCTGAAGCAGATTTGAGTTACAATGAGCAGCCGTGACAGCAGGATCAAGGCTGGACCAGCGAAGATGTGAGTTGGCACAAATGAGCAGCACCAAGGAGGCTTGGAACCCATCCCCAAATGCTGCCCAACCTCCCAGCCCTGCCTCTGCCTCATTGCATGCAAACCTCTGACCCTGAACTTTCAACTTCTTCAATTTCCAAACCTAGGAGCTAGATGTGATGAAATCCTTCCCTGCAGGAAGCAGCCAGGGACAGTAAACAAGCCCCTGCACTGGTGTAGGAGCAGCACTGCCCAGCAGGTATCTCCCCATGCAGGAGGTGGACGTGCAGGACCTGCCTGGTGGGCTCCAGCTCCAGTGCTGGGGGCTCAGGAGGGGCAGCAGAGCTTCATCCCCCACGTCCTCCTGCCTGCAAGAGGGGAAGGTGCTGCAAAAGGCAACGAGAACCACAAGGAGCAGAAGTGAGGGTGGGAATGTGGAGGGCCTTTGAGGGATGAAAATCCCTTAGCAAATAATGAGGCTGGTAAATTAGTCCTACTGAATAAAAATATGTAAATAAATTAACTCTGCCTGCTGGTTAAATCTGTTCAGTGTTTCTCGGTTGCACCATTAAGCAAACTCTGGCAAGTCAGCTTACCTCTGGAGCACCTGATACCACTCTGTAATGGGGAACATTTTCTATCTTGTCATGCCTTTATCTTGCTGAGGAACCACACCTTGCAGGAGAGCACAGCAACTTCCAGCAGCTCTGCCTCCTTCCAGCCCCCCTGCCCAGGGAAAACATCACAGCCCAATTTGGCACCAGGGAAATGCAGCTGATGTGCTGCACAAGCTGTTCCTGCT
>NW_009953486.1:8464037-8490066 GCF_000747805.2 Chaetura pelagica | reverse complement strand
CTGCTGAACAACCTCTGCTCCTCAGGGCCTCCTTTCCTATTTCTCTTCCTGGGGTCCTGCTGACAACCCCAAGGGAGGTGAAAAAAACAAATTACTGCGGGGATTAAGCCACTTCCAGCCATGCTGGCAGGTTCACTCTGCTCACCCATGCAGGCTGCCCCAGGTCTCACCTCTGCCACACACTCCTTCAAGTTTAATTCCATTCCTGTGGTTTCTCCATGACTCTCCTCACTGGTCCCACAGGCTGGAAATGACTCAGAGCTCTTCTCCAACTCTCCCACTCAAGTGACCCATTTGTCACAGTTCCCTGGGTTTAGTTTCTCAGATGAAAATCTGGGCTCTGTGTTAAGTGGCACAATGGCAAAGAGCCAGCTTTCAACATCCCTTTTCTTCAAAACAGACTCATCACTTCACTATGAATGAGGTATGGCTGTATTTGATGACACCAACTCACTCTGTATAAACATTTTTCCATGGGCATTGACTCAGGGATATTCAGCATTCATATTCAACATGCTGTGTTTCCACATCAGTAAAACTTCACCTCTAAAATAACAATACTGGGTGTCAAAGTGACCTTTTCCTTCCTACATTTTAAAAAACCCCCACAACCTTCTGACACTGAGGAGCTGACAATTCGCAGCACAGGGTAACACTTCACGACACTTATTTCCTTCCTTTCTAAGTAACAAACACCATCACCTGGACAAAAGCCATAATTTTTTGCAACCCCATAACCCTTCCCTCCTCACCAGCACTTTGCAAGGTGTTCACCTTCCAAACTCAAAGGCTTCCCTTGCTGATTTAGCCGTTGAAGCCAAAAGCCCTACGTGAGGGTTACAGGGCTGAGGAGAGGGGTGACACCTGGGGCACAACCCACCTAGGGCAGGTGTCCAGGGCAGGGAAATTGACCCCTAAATGCAGGAAGAAAACAAGCCTCTGCTGCCCATGGTTCCCTGTCACTGAACCTGCTGAAACTGTTGTGATACCCACCAAAGAACTTCATAAAACAGCATCCTTAGTCTCTTCTGCAAAGTGGAAGTGGGAGCACATCTCTGCCTCACAAAGGGTTTATGCAGGCTGTGACTCAGGGCCAGGGCAGAGTGGCAGTACCTTGCGCTGGTTATTATCCTTCCAAGCAGCTTTAATTATATTAATCAAGGCTTGTCTGATGATGAATTTTAACAATTGAGAAGTGCAAAGTTCCCAGAATTAGTCTTGAGTGGTTAAAATTCAGTGGGAGCTGAAGAGGGTTCTAGAGAAGATGGAAATAACTGCCCGGGACTGGAGTCAGTTTTTATCCTAATAAATATGATTTCTGAGGCTGAAAATGGGTATTTCAGGAGCTGCCTCACAGGCTGCTCATCTGCCCTGCCTGGAGCTGGGCAGCACCTGTCTGGAGGATGCAATGGGACATTCAGAGGACACTTAGTCCTCTTAGTCCATCTCTGTGGTCTCATTTGCTCCAAACACCATTCTGAGCCTGGAGGGCCCATCTCTAAAACCAAGCCAGTCCCAGCACTTCACCATTTGAGCCTCCCCTCCCTGTGCTCCCATCTCCTCTAAAGACCTCATGCTGCTGGCAATTTAAAAAAAAAAAAAAAAAAAGAAGTATCATAATTTCTTACAGGTTAATGTGCATCTCTTGCAAATTTAGTAATAAAATGCCTCCTCAAGGAAAAGCTTTTTTTAAAGATGTGCTGGGTGGAAGGAAGGCAACTTGCTGCTGGGGTGCTCTGCTGGCTGAAGGGGCTCCCCTCTTCTCCCAGCTACTTTAACCTCTGGCTCCAAATCATTTTGGGTACTCAATGGGCACGTGGAAGTCTCTTTGCTTTCCCCAGACAGTGGAGCACGGGGCATTTTTTACAGAAATACATAACAAGGCCCCCTACTTGCTGTAGAGGTAGAAAGGTGTTTGGATTAATCAATAGAACAGCAGGGAATGAAGAAACCTGGGGAGCTGAATGCACCAGGTCTTTGTTAGATGGATGCTTCAAAACAAATAAATCTAGACTTACTTTGTTTTAAGCACCTCAGAAGCTGAGAGAATTCTGTGCATCTGGCTGCAGCTGCCACTTCACTTCTGTAATTTAATCTTATTGAGGCACATTATGTCAAATAATTGCCTTAATGAAGACTCTAATGAGAGAAAGAAGGAAAATAACAGAGCTGCTTTGAAGAAATGAAGCTGTGAAGTTGCTTTGTTTTTAACCTGCTCCTGATTTACCCCCACACACACCCCCTCCTCTGGCCCTTGACCTCACAGAGGTGTCTGATTTGTCTCTCTCCCAAAATCAACCCCAGATGCTGCCCCAGTGATGGATTTTTGCACCTTGGATACACCACCATATTTTCTGAGTTTGAAACAACCCAACATGTAAAACCAGCCTGGTTCAGACAAGTCCAGTCCCCCAGATCCTGCTGCATCCCTGTTCCCTGAAGATCACTGACTCAAACATCAAGTTTCTGTCCACCACTCCTGAGGTCCTCCAGGAACTTGGCCTAAATTGGAATGATAGAATCATTTAGGTTGGAAAAGACCTTGAAGAGTCCCCAGCCACTAACCACAGCTCTCAAGGCATCCCCTGCATTTCCCAAAGTACCCTTATTTTTTCACACAGTTTTGCTCCTTCTTGTGCTTCTTGGACAGCTTCTTGTAGAGGTAAAGTGCTCGTTTCTCCTCCCAGCCCTCGAAGAAGGAGCCTGCAATCTTTCTGCACAGGCGGCGGGCGTAGGTCCCCAGGAATGTGGTGGCATAGAGGATGCAGAAGAGCAGCCCCAGGACAAGCAGCACAGAGGGGTTGGGAGGTGTCGGGGGGCTGATCCTGCAGTGGGCAGAGCTGAAGTTCAGATAATGGTGGTAACTTCTTTCAAAGTCCCAAGGTGATAAATGAGAAGAAAGCCCGAAAAGTTTCAAAGTAGAGGGCAGGATACTTATTTCAGCCTGAAATAAAGAGAGTTGAAAGATCAATGGGGTATAAATGAATGAAAACCAACTGGTTACTATAAAAGCATCAGCCTGGGGGTGTGTAACCACTGTCACAGCTTGTTTGGGTGCACTAAGAGAAGGACATCCAGGTGCCTACACACTTCAGGCTGAGAGAGAATAACAGCATGATGTGTAGGCACCAAGCACTTGGCAGGGTGAGACCCAGTCCTGGCTGTCCTCCTTCCCTGCTGTTACAGAGATCATAACAGGTATTGGCTGTGTGGAATTTACAATGCAAGACAGAATCCAGAATCCAGTGGCACTAGTGGCTGCTTGTCTGATCATTAGGGGGTTTTTCTGAGCCCTAATTATTTTACTGTAAAGCAGGTGTCTGTGCTAAGGAGCCCCGGGGCTGGGGAGGGGGGCAGGCTCTGTGGCAGAAGAGAAAAGCTAAAAAACTAAACCAGAACTAGTGCAGATAAAGGATATCATACAAATAGAAACTGGGAAGGTTTGTGAAAAGGGTTGTACAGGGTGATAACAAATCCAGGGAGCAAGGGGCTTCCTCTTTAAAGAGCTGCCAAAGCAATAAGACAATACATCCTGACACCTAAGACATATTCACATCCCCCCCTTCCATCCTTTTGAGCTCCCACCTGCTCTGTGGTGGGAGGACAGTGCCAGAGGGACACCCATTCCTCCACCCTGCCTAGGGCAGGGCCCTGGAGATACAGGGATGTCTGACTGCCACGTGCTGTGCTCCCCTCCCTGCTCCCAAGGGGCTGCAGTTTGGAGCAGGTACATGCTGCTGTAGGATGCACTGGAAGGAGCAACAGAGCTTGTACCTCTCCTCCTTCCCCCCAGAGCCTGTCCCATGGCTTGCCCAGTTCTGCTGCTGGGGAGGGAAGTGATGCTGGTGTGACTAAGGCTGAAGCAATCCCCACCACCCCCCCATGACGTGGCACACAGTGGGCAGAGGAGCAGAGGGACCCCCAGCACTCACACTGTACTTGATGCTGAGAGTGACGGGCACTGCAGAGAACTGAGCAGCCCTTCCCACCGCCGTGTCGGCCACGCGGAACGCCAGGTGGTCCATGGCCACCAGCAGCAGCAGCAGCAGCAGGGCCACGGTGAGGAGCATGGATTGCACAAGGCACAGCAACGCTTCTTCCCGGGACAACTTCAAGCCTGTCGGTCGAAGGAGGTTTTTGGTTGAGCCCACCAGCAGATGAGATGCTTTTCTCTCCGCAGCTAAAGACTCCAGCTTCTTGGTGACATAAAAATTGTCAAAGCGGAGGTTGGTGAGGTAGTTTTTCAAATACCAGCTGGACTCAAAGCAGAGATAGAGCATGGAGAAGCCAGCAACCAGCCTGTTGCCTACTCGTACAGAGTCTTTGACCAGTACCTCAACAGCCAAAAAGTCCCTCCCAATTTTCTCACCAGCAAGGTGCAATTGCTGGTAAATCAAGGAGCTGTTCGTAAGCAGTGAGAACTGAAAATGACCATTCATGGGCCTGTGAATATTAATGGAATCAATGTTTTCTTGGATCACACTCCCAAACTCCCAGGAAGCTGTCCCTAGCAGAGCAGTTGAGTTTAAAAGGCTCTCAGAGGAATTCTTGCAGATGCAACTGATAAGTTGCAGGATGGTTTTAATGTTGCTCAAGATGTTGGGTGTCAAGTTCACTGCTGCTATCATGATGCAGGTCGACAAGAGAAGCTTCTGGCCTTGCTTGGTGCCTAACGTAGGCATGATCATACTGAAGACACAGCGGGCAGGATGCACCAGGAAAAGGGTCAGGAGAAGAAGCAGACTGAAAGAGGTGGCCATTGCAACAGAGAAATGCCAGGAATACTCCAGGGATGCAAACATCCAGTTGTAGAAGAGGCCTCCTATCACGGCTGTCACGCAGGAGCACTGCAGGAACAAGGTGCCCTGTTCTCTGCTGTTTGCTGGGACAGGCTTGGAGTAAACCAACCACAGGTCTGACACGGTCCTGTGCACCTTTGGGAGCAGAAAGTCTTCACAGTAATCACGGGCTCTCATCCTGTGCAAGAACAAGTACCTGGGTGTTAGCAGAGGAAGTTTGGAAAGGCACTAATTAGGGGGCTTTCTCGACATGATCACTCATGGGTCTTTGTAATGTCCTTCTCTGAGTGCCCCTGGTCTCCACTTCTCTGCTAACCTGAGTAGCTGGGACTGAGATCTTCCCTGGAAGCATGCAGGATAGGGAAGTTCACAGCATTTCTTCACAGAGCAAATGCCAAGTATCCTCTGGCTGCTCCCCCTCTAATGCAAGCACAGGGCAGGACTGTATTATTCTATAAAAATCCTAATAAAGTCGTTCAGAGGGGCCAACTCCTTAACAGTGGCTAAGACTTGATTAGTGGTTATTTAGAGGATGCTGGAGGAGGCTGCTGTGGAAACAGTTAGACCAGCTCTGTAATTACAAGATGTTCAATGGATAAGAGGCAGTTGAGTGGGAGTTTCTGCTCTCTCTGCCTCTTAAGAGGAGACCAAACAAAAATCTTCAGGTTTAAGGTTGACAAATACAGAACTGATCACAGAGAACAGTTTCACACTGAAGCTCCAGTGCCAGGGGAAACCTCCAGGGATAAGAATTTGGCCCCTGCAGGCAGGATGAAATGTCCCATAAAGCTATTTCAATATCTAATGGAAACAAACTTTTGGGAAAGAATATAATTTCTCAGGCCTCACATATGGAGTCTGGTCTCCAGAGACCAGAAAACCTGGTGGGGAGAAGAAGTCTCTTCCCAGGATTAAACCCAGCCAGGCAACCCCTGCCCCCCCTGCCTGACAGCAGCCTCAGTTATCCTTTGAGGGAGAATTTTGATGAGCAAAGGAGGTTTTTCAGTGGAAAAAGGCCATACAACAGCTGTCGAGACAGAGGGAAGGAGACGGATTAAAGCATCTACATACCCAGTGGCAAAGAGGTGCCCCAGTCTTGCTTGAAAATTCTCCATGCTTTATTGCTCTGAGAGAGGATCCTGGATGCAGCTGCTGGGAGCCACAGGATAGGAAACCAAGGCACCAGGGAGCCAGGCCCCCCCCAAAAAAAAAGAAAAAAGAAAAAAAAAGAATGTTTTAAGGCAATTCAGATCAGAAATGCTGGCAATTCCTGAAGTGAGTGGGCAAACCTGGTGTGTGAAGGCCAGGGAATAACCCCACTGCAGGACAGAGCCAGGACACACAGCACTGCCTGGGCCTTGCACTTCTGATCTTACCTTCGTGGCAGGGAAGGCTTGTTTTCCTGACACACAGCTGAAAACAAAGTGAGTCAATGACATATGGACTGACGAAGATGAAATAAGCATCACATGGAGCATGGGGTGTCACCATCCCTTGTCAGGGAATCAGCTGACTTCTCTCACTACCCACCAGCAAGCAGCAAGGCTGGGATTTCCCTCAGAGAGAAGGGGAGCTTTTCCTCTTTCAGACTTCAGTCATGGAGCCAAGGACATGGCAGGATCCAGCAAACCACGAGCAGGTTCATCTCTTCTGGCAGGCTGCTTCTCCCTGCTGAAACTGTGAGCTGATGTGCAGGGTTCACAAACTGCTTCAAGGCTCATTTCCTTGTCCTGGCAGAGGAAGATGAAACTTCAAAGTTGAACCTTTGCCAATTTCCTATAGCAAGCAAATCACCTGTAAAGAAAACCCTACCATGTGAGCAGGATTCCCAAACTGCTGAGAAATTCCAAGGTGAACAAGCCAGGACATGTGGTCCCAATGGGATCAACTTGCCTGTCCCCTGGGGTGGGCAGGGCACAAAGGTCTCAGCCACCAAACCCACCCCCTGGCAGGCAAGGACCAGCCCGTGGTGTTTGCTCCTCTGGTGAGTTTCCCAAGGAGGATGCCACCCAGGAAAGGTGCACAACCACTGTCCTCCCTCTGGCACTGAGCTCATGGCTCACAGGAGCCTTCCCTGGCACCCCCAGACCTGCCCCTTGGCCAGACACTCTCACCCTGAGCTCCCCCTGGCAGGCAGAGGTGACACAGGGACCCGCTGTCCCTGCCCCAGCCCTGCCCCTGGGAACCGCCGGGATGTTCCCCTGCTCCCCGGGGCTGGGGAGGGCACAGGGCTGGAGGTCAGGCCGGTCCTCCCCTGGGGTCAGAGCACACGGGGCTGTGCAGGGAGCAGGGGGAGCGCAAAGGGTCCTCCTGGTGCCCTGGAGCACAGGCACGGAACGGGAAGCTCTGGCTCCAGCCAGGAAGCTGCTCCAGCCAGGCAGGCGTGAGAGAAAGGGCGTTTTCTGGAGCATCCGCAGCCATTGCTGGCACAGGCCATGAATTAGGTCTTTAATTCAATTTTCAGACTATAAAGGAGCACCCCAGAAGGCCCATACCTGTGTTCTGCAAAACTCACCAGGTTCTCCTTAGTTGCTATTCTGAGATTAAACTTCCTTCTCCCTGTACCTGTGAGCCCCTGGCACTCCAGCCAGCCTGAGCTTTCTGCTCCACACAAAAATGTTAGTAATAAAGAACAAGAAAAAACCCTCAAGTCCACATCAAACTGATGTTTTCTGAGCCTCCTACATCACCTGGCAGAGAGGATCTGAAGTCTGCAGGGGAGCTGTGCTTGCCCAGGAACTCCAGCCAGCACCAAGAAGCACTTGAGTGCCAAGGCAAAGCCAGGTTTTTCCTCTGGCTCAGCTCAGAACTGATCTCTGCAGGCTGGACTATCCTAAATCTAGGATATCTTCTGTTTTGTACCCCGAACTGATGACCTGTCACCGGGCTAGAACCACCCGTGCCTTCCTTTCCCCAGGACACAGAGAACAGGCCGAGAACACGGATCCCGGAGCGGGAGAGGAGGAGCAGGGCCCGGGCAGGACAGGGCAGCTCGGCGAGGAGACTGTGACACCTTGTGGTGACATTCAGCTAACGGCCCGCCAGGTCCAGGCTCGTTTCGGCTCAGGAACTTGAGATGCCTGCGGATGGGAGAGTTGTAAGGAGCACTGAGGCAGAGCAGGAGACACGCAGGGATGTGCCCGCCGGGCCCCTGGCTGCTCCGAGGTGGCATAAAGGGGCTCCTGTCTTTACAGAGCTCAAGCTCTATTTTCCTTCTCTATCATACCTGATTCAGACTATTGAACACTACAGTAGGAAACAAAGAAGAGAGCCACATGCCTGCGACTTGCCTGCTGGAACTGTAAGACAAGAGAGGGGCTTGTCTGCAGCAGTGCCAGGGAGCACAGCCTGGGTTTGCTGCCATTAGGGGGTAGGGACTGAGCTTCACCAGGACAGAAATTTTAAATCCACTTCTGTTTTGCAGGCTGCCACCCTCCCAGAGGGGGTCTTAGGGCAGTCCCAACACGAGCCTCCCACCAAGAGACCTGAGAGGTCAGCCTGTAGTGGGAGGGTGACCCGGTGGTGGTGGCAACCACAGGTGGGGGTGCAGGGGAAAGGAGCAGCTGTAACATCACAGGGAGAGCAGGGGTTACAGGAACTACGCAAGTTAAGAAAATAACTGAATGAAGAAAGTGAACAGAGAGCTAAAAATAGGATGATTTAAGGCTGAAGATATTTCTCCATGGCAATCTCATCAGCACCTCTTGATGACGTTATTCTGCCAATCAAGAAACTGAGGGTGTGGGAAAGAGGAGCCCATTAGTGGTGATTCTTTGCTTGTTAAAATCCCATGCAAGAAACTTCTGGTGACACAGAGCCAGGCCATGTCTTCCTAGGCTTCTCCTAGAGAAATACAGAAAAGTCCCAGCAATATCCAGCAATGTGATAAGGGAACTAAATAGCTGAACTTCCCCTACCATGCTGAGCTTTCATTTGTTTCAGGAATCTTTCCTCTTCCCTCTCAAACTCCTAGCATCGCTGCTGGTTGCAAACAGGCTGAGCACAGCCCCAGAATCACTCACCTCTGTAAAGACCCATGTAGCAGCACCTCTGTGTGAACTGCTTGTAAAGCAACTCGAATGCTTCTGGCATAAAAGATACTACAAAATGCTTTCCTACTGTAAATAAACCAGGGTGATTTTCCTCCGAGCGTCTCAGGAGAACATGTGGATGTGGGTCCAGGATTGGACAGGGAACATCAAAGGAATAAAGCAAGAGATATTCTGGATGTTGAATTTCAATGCATGAGTGGCATTTCCTGTTCATTAAAATTCACAAGGAGGCTGCAAATGTGAATGGCTTTTGTGACTGTTGCTGGAGTTTTGCATTCCCAGAGAAACGGGGCATAGGCAGGCAAAGTGCCTCTAAAATAACACAGTCCAACTTACAGAAGGTTAGTACAGCACTTGCAATACCCTTTCCTGGGAATTTTCATATCTCTGCTCACATCACAGACCCTTTCAAGAGTAACAGGGTTGACTTACCATAAAAAGCTGATTTCAGTAAATTTTAGTACTAGCAGAAGCTAAAGAGAAATTATTTACACAGTTTGCCTTTGAACCCCAGAAATATTAAATCTTAACATCTGCTTTAAAAAATAATAATAATAAAAAATTAAAATCAAGCTTGCCAGACTAGTCCTGCTGTCACTGAGCCTGGATATGAAAAAGCAGGATTAGGTAATGTGGTTGTTCACACACCTTTAGCCAGATCCTCAGGGAGCCCCAGGAAACACACAGAGGCTGCTGAGAGAGCTGGCAGAAGCCAGGTCTTTGCCTAAAGCAGAGGTTTAGGGTGCAGGTGCTCCTCCTACCTTTCCCAGGTCTGCCAAGGCCTGTGACCTTGTGTGACCCTTGGCAAACCACTGGTCCTCTCTCTGCCTCAGTTTCCCATGTCCACACAGAGATAACAAACCTGTCCTGGCTGCATTTGTGAAATACCTTCTGAACCTTGACAGACTGTGCCACAGACAGGCCAGGGTGCTGCGAGTGGTTTTTAGAGACTTCTACACAAACTTTGTGGTCTCAGTTCTACTTTCATGCCCAAGTGAGACCCACCTATCTTCAAGCAGAATGCACTGAGCCAGAGCTGAGACCCTAAGTAAATCTGCAACCACCTGCAGCAGAGCTGGACTGGATGTTACCCTTTGAGCTTTGAGATTAGATGATCCAAAGGCCCTCCAGGCTGCAGGGACAGAGGCTGCTCTGTTCCAGTGACTGACTCTGCCTGCAGCAGCAGCTCTAGCCATGGTAGGACAGCAGGACTGCTTCCTGAGGCTCCTGGCCACGAAGGCACAGCCTGTTCCTTGGCCACGGGACACTCGTCTGTCCCAGTGACGGCCTCGGCCGGCAGCAGCAGCTCTAGCCATGGTAGGACAGCAGAGCTGCTTCCTGAGGCTCCTGGCCACGAAGGCACAGCCTGTTCCTTGGCCACGGGACAGCCTGCTGGGAAAAGGAACAATTTTCCCTTTGCCATTCAGCCCATCCTCACCAAGGCATGGTGAGGAACATCCATGCAGAAGGAGATGCCCAAACCCAGCCTGGAGCTGCCGCAGTGGGGCAGGATGTCCCCAGCAAAGGTGGGTGCAGGGGCTGCCCCTCTTTAGCTCAACAGTCCTGAGATGCTGGAGCCTTCCCAGTCCTGTTCCTCCCCTGCTTCACAGGTCAGTCTGGGATGAAAACCTCCCTGTCCTCCTGCTCCTCCTGGGGAACCCCTGGGGATCAGGGGATAAAGCCTGGAGGGGAGGCCATGGGCTTTGCTTTTCTCCTCTCAATCTACACAGCAAACAGGACGATGTGACGTGCTAACAAACGTAATTTATTGTACATTTTCCACAATCATTAAGGATTTTGTTGAACATTAAGGATTTTTATATTTTTTTTTAACTTGACTGATCAAAGTTCCACATTCAATTGGCTTTGATGGTTTCAGCTGGACCCCCCACACGAGTCCCCACTGACCAGGAGACCCCAGGGCAAACACACAGCAGAAGCTGTGGCTGGTGAGCAACACCCTGCCAGCTCCCACCTGGCTCTGGGGTTTAGCAGCAGAGCAGGAGGGATCTGGTGCATCCCTACCCTGGACCACTCCACCTTGCCAGCTCCACCAGGTTGTATCATCAACCTGTCCCAGTACAGGGATCTAGTCACTCACCTTCCCTAAACCAAGAATCAGATCTTTCAGTCATTCAATCCATCTATTTCAACGACTGAGCTTTTAAATTAAATATTTTAGATTCTTACTGAAAATTAAAAAAAAAAAAAAAAAGGATAAAATAGTGATTAAAATCACAGTCAATTTGCAATGCTTTCATTGAAAGTACCCAAGCAATCTGATTTTAAAAGAAGTTAAGAATCAAAGCCTATTTTTCAGAGATGTCAATAATATTCCAATGCAACTTGTCCACTGACATGTGACTCAGCAGGTCACTCAGGAGTGAGTCAATCTCACTAACCTAAGACTGGCCACATTCACCAACGGTGAAACACCACTGATGTCCCAAGTTATGTCAGAAATTAATTTGGTCCCAACCCCCCATCTGTGTCCTCAGTGCACAGAACCAGGCAGCAGTTACTGTCCCAGGTTTGCAAAACATCCAACGTGTTTGGAAACAAAGTGTTGCCTTCCTGTTTCCAAAGCACAGAGCAATGCACCGAGTCCCACCAACACATCTCCTGAGTCATCCCTTCATGCACAAACCTGAAGAAATAGTCTTCATCCTTCACAAGATAATTACTCATGGGATGGCAATGAGACCCCATCCTTCACACCCTGCTGGAAGCACCTGGCCATGCTGCCTTCCTCCCCTGGGCCAGATTCTGATGCACTCACTCAACATTAGTTGCACATAAATAATCCAGTTGCCTCCACCCTGTTCCCAGGGTTACTCTCCAAAACGAGGTAGGGTATCAGAAGCCAGAGCAGCAAAGCTCCCTAGATTTCATGGGGGAAAAGGTATCTCCCCAAAGATGCTTGATGCTTACAGGGTTGTCCAGTTAACAACCACCTAGGACAGATGGACTTTGGGAGAGCCTTATTGGAATCTGTGGAAGGTGGAGAAAGATCTTCTGAGAAAATAACAAACAGATGTTGTAACACTGACCAGTATTTCTAAAACCAAAATTAAACCAGAGGGTCCCATACAGTGTGAGCAGCCACACAGTTTTCCTCCTGTGCATGCTCTGATGATTCCAGTGCCCAAGTCCTAAGTGAGTGAGTCCTTCCCTGGGGGTGGCTTTGTTCATATTTTATTTAGTGCACTTAAAGTGACATTTTCTACAGCTTTTAAGAGTGAGGTGGTGTTTTCCGCATGGATGTTGGCCCATGCAGGGAAGGTCCCCAGCTGGAAGATGCTCTTGGCCCATGTGTTCATGGCCAAGCTAAGAAGCAGAACTCCCATAAGATTCATGAGCAACCCAGTTCTTGCCTACAAAAGAAATACAAAGACAACTGTTGAGTTTAGACTGGACATCTACAGCATGTGAAGCATGAAGCTGCTTGAATATAAACATCATAAAAATGGAAGGCTTAATTGCTGTTTAATATTAGCAACATCTTAAGTGGCCCTTCTTAAGCCACAAAGGCCATTCTGCAGATGCTCCCCAAGCTTTGATCCATCAAAAACATTAACATCTGTTTAGCCTCAGGAATGTGAGCAGGAACTGGGATTGAGCCTAATTTTGCTCATAAATTTCATTTCTCTGCCCTTGGGAACTTATCCTACACCCAGAAACCTATGAAATCTGAGCTGCTGACACTGGCACAGAACAGGAGGAGGGTCTGGGAGATGCTCAACACATTCAAGACCAGATTTGACCATTTGGAGCCACAGTCACTCCAAATTTCACAGGACCAGCTGTCATACAGGCTCCTTCCATATCCCTGTGCCTTCAAACGTTGCTGAGAACAGTATCAGACTTCTGACTGTTCACTTTAGCACACCTTACACTAGTAACAGTCCATAAAATTCCTTTTTTAAACACTTCACTCAGGCTGATTGATTCCAGCATTTTCTATAACTAAAAAAGCACTTACCATATCCTTGACCATCAAGTGTCCAGAAGAAAATGCAATTGAGTTGGGAGGTGTTGAGACTGGCAGCATGAAAGCATAGGAGCATCCTATGGTTCCTGGTATCATTAAATAGAGGGGATTTACTTTCAGACGAATGGCCTTGAAAAACAGAAAGGAACAGAAATTGTACCTTGGGGATCTGGAGTCACAGACAGTTCTATTAAAGAATGCAAAGAAGTGCTGTGCACAGCCCTAGCCCACACTCTCCTAAATAACATCTGAGGGATTCTTGTCCTTCAGTGTCCATGTTATGCTACAGGCACTTGCTTTGCTGCTCCCAAGGATTTCAGTGCTTGAAGCTCAGGTACCACATGGTACATGTTCCAGCAGAGACACAACACAAACCTGCCCATCTGAGGGGCAGGAGGAGGACAGAGGAGCAGCTGGTCTTGCCATGGGACTACCTTACCAGCTCTGCCAAGACAGGCAGAAAGATGATAATGGTGGCTGTGTTGCTGGCAAACTCTGTGAACAAGGCGATGACGATGGTGACCAGGATGACAGCCACGGGTGGTGGGACACCCTCCAGGGGATGCAGGCGGCCTCCTATCCAGACAGACAGACCAGACTCCTGCAGAAGGGGAGAGGAAAGGAGCTGGAGAGGAGAGTTCCCATGTCCCTGAACATGAACTGAGCCTCTCCTAGAACTGCAAATCACCAACCACCTGCACCAACCCAGACAAGCACCCACATGCAGTGTCCTCAGGGCATTTAACAACAAGCAGCCTGAGAGGAGCTGCAAGCTCCCTTCCCCTCCTTAGCTATTTGCTCCACATTGTTGTCCCTTGGAGTTGAGAAACATGTCCTTCAAGTGTTGTGACTCCACAAATGCAAATTTCCCAGAGCCCAAAGGGAACCCCAAGTGACACCCTGACAAAACCCAGCTCTGTTAGATGGGATGACTGCAACGTGGCCCCTGCTGCAGGTCTCACCTCACAGCCCTTGGCCATGGCAAAGCCTCCTCCAAGCAGCAAGATGATGTTCCAGGGAACTGTCTCTTGGGCCTTCTTCCAAGTCAGCAAGGGCTGTGTCTCAGTGTTTGGTGCTAGATGAAGAGAAACCCCCCGTGTCAAACACCCAGAGAGGAACACATCAGTCATCATCTGACAGAATGATAAAATAAGCCTGACATCAATGCAGAAGCTCACTAACCACAGGTTCCTGATAGTAGACACATGTGGAATCTCTGCAGCTAGACAATTAAAAGGGAATTTAAATTATTATCAGATCTTTCAATAATAATAATAATAATAAATTCTAGCACTTAAACTTTGAGGCCTTCTCAAGGGGACATTTAACATCAGGTTAATTTTCTCTTTGTAACAGACAAACATTGTTTTCAACACCCAGAAGTCTGTGGAAGGATGAAATTTTCCACCATTTGAATGATGAAGATGTTATTCATTTTCCACTTGCTGTTCAACAGCTGCTGAGTTTTGTAGCCAAAAGCTCATCTGCCCTAAAGGCCATTTCTTAATACACGATGAAGTGAGCTCTGTCATAGGGAAGGACACCCTAATGAGTCTGTAGTTTTCTGTTGAACAAGGGCAGAGGAGGAGGCCTGATTAAACATCTTCCTGCATATGGCCAACACAACCAATGTGCGCGACGCAGAGCAGCCAGTTTTTTGTTCCACAGACCCAGGTGGTGCTGCACAAAGGGCCTTCATCAGCTGCGTCTCCACATTAAGACCATCTCTCACCGTAAGTGCCTCATGGATTAAACTTTGGACCTCATTGTTACTCAAGAGAATAGACCCAAGATCTCAAAAGACTCCTAGTACCAAAACCTGCTGGAGAGTTTGGGTTTTAGGAGCTTAAATTCTAAATCATTCCAGGAACTGAGGAAGGGCCCTTAGTTTTGAGTATGAACAACTCACCCAGCTCTGCCCTCTCAGAGCTTGATGCTCCCCCTGAGGGACAGGAGCCATTTGGGAGTAACAACCAAACTTCTGTTTCACAATCAGGTCTGCTATGGTAAATCAACACCAATTTCAGTTCACTTCAACCACCATGGCATCATCTCTGACAGCTACAAGAGCAACTGAGTCATTCCTGCAATCTGCAGCAGGGCAGCGACTGCTCAACCTCTTCAGAAAAAAAGCCTCTGTAGGATCAAGTGGCACCTTCAGCCCACACTGCTCCAGATGCCAGCTCAGCTGTGCTGAGGGCTGGTGCTGGTCCAAGGGGAGATGGTCTTGCCTCTTGCTCTGTGCCTGCCCTTCCAGAACACAGACAAGGGCAGAGTCCCTGCCCAGAGGGGTCTCCTACTCACCTTTCAAGTCAAACCACCACCTGAAGGAAGGTTTTTGTGAAGGGAAGAAGAACAGTATAATCACGATGGTGATCCCTGTCACTGCATCTGAGATAAACCTGTCCAAAAGCAGCAGAAACACTGGTAAGAAGCACAAGCCTGTAGAGTTACAAAGTTTATGAGAACAGGGATTTACCAAAGAAGATTACAAGTTTCCATCAGGTTTGAACAAGGCTCTTTGTTCACAGTTCTTTTCTTTTTAATTCCCTGTCGAGCTACATTTCTACCATGGGCTGTGAACCCCCTGGAAAAGCTGCCCTACAAAGGTGAAAACCAAGATCTAATCCCCCCCATGGATGCTCTGGCTGCTCTGATTGCAGAGTCATGGTCAGTCCGTGAGGGGCTGTGAGGACAAATCCCCCCAGGTCGTTTCAGGGAGGAAGAGAGGAGCCCAAACCATGTCATGAATTTGCTCTTTGCAAAATGAAAACACTCAGACTGTAAGGTGAAAAGCAACCTCCACTCAGTAAAGAGCTTAAACTTCTGTTTGATTGCAAAGAGCTATTAACTGGTGAGGAAAAAGCCCATAACTACTTTGTTGCATTAAGGAATCATTAATTAAGCTAGGGCTTTATTTACAAAAAACAAACAAACACACAACTATGAAGGTCTTTTCTGTTAAGGAATAACAACACCCTCTCTGAGAATTAGCATTCTCCAGCTGCTGTATCCATTCATCTTCCCAAGGTATGGATGTCACAGAGGAGACAAACTTGCTAAACAGGCAGGTCTGTACTCATGGTCAGCTCCTGCCAGCTCTCCAGACCCTCAGTGAAATCAGTGGATTGTGGAAAGAATTCAGTATTTCACTGTCAGGGTACCTATAAACAGCTTTCCCGACACTAAAACTCTAGGGATGGCATCAGATAGACACACATCAACTTCCCACCAGGCTTCATGTACCTCCTCTGGGAGACAGGAACAATAAAGCTGGCTCTGCTCAGTTTAATTTACTCCAGGAAACCTGAGCAATCAGAAACCCAGGAATCTCAATGACTTGGAAATGCTTTTGAAAAATGTGACAGTGGAATGAAAATAAAATCTTACCCTGGTGCAAACAAGCTTGCCCAGCCTGGAATGAATTTGGGATCCCTGGAGAAAAGCATGATGGCAAACATGCAGAATAAGAAGAAAATTGCCTGTTCTGCAAACCTAAAATAAAAAGAAATGGAGTTAACATGCTGACGTGCTACAGGGGTGGCTGCACCTTGCACAAGCAAGCTAAAAGGATGGCTGAGATTCAAATCATAGATGAGACAGCAGGAACAAACTTCAAGGTCAAAACCTGAAAAGCATCCATCAGGCACACAACAAACAGCAGGGTAAATGGCAGTATCATCCACTGAGCATCAGGCTTGACTCTAGTGAAGTCAAGATTTAACCAAGACAATGCCTCAAAACACTGCTTAGAACCTCTCCAAGCACAAGGAAGGACATTTAAACCATTGGGAAGGGGCCACTTGCATTGATTTTAAGTTATGGGGTTGCTAATCAAATTGGTAAAGCAAGGCTTAATGGACTTCCTCACTCCTAGAGCTCAAAGTGGGACTTTGATTCTTTCAGAGACATTTTGCAGGCTGCTCGATAATGTACTGGATGGAACAAATAAACCAATTTCTTTCATTTACAGCACAGGCACAGACAACTGGCTTTGAAGAACCACTCCATTTTCCACACAACAGCAATAACGGCAGTGTCGACAGCATGACACAAACATCACTGAATCTTCACAGTGTTGCCCTGGGTATGAAAACATTATTTCACAGATGGAGAAACAAAAACATTGTGAGGTTAAAAGCTACAGTTTCAGAAACCTTCACTAGTCCTGGTTGCTCAAAATATGAGTGGCTGGTTAGACACACCTAGGGTTTGATTCTTGGAGACAGTCAACTTTTCCTGCTTCCCCCTTTTCTTTGCATTTCTCATAAGTTTAAAACTGATCTTTCTGCTAGTTCCTTGCTCTAGAATATGATCCCCATCATTGCAACCCTTTCCAGAAGACAAGACCTTTGAGAAATTACAGTAAGAAACTGAGAAAGTCTTGTTCTATCTTCACCCAACTAATACAATTGAAGGAGTTATTAAGAGGAAATTCATGGTCTCCATGGCATGGATCTGACTTCTTTCCATATCTTTTCTTTGAGCAGCTATTAAGCTTTCTTAAAGCATATCCACAATCCATATGATTCCTATCTCTCATAAGATCCATCAGCCTTCTCAGCAAATGCTCCTGCTTTGCACAACAGGTGTGCACAAAACCTTCAAAATTCAGCCTGTGCTGGTTAGTACATAACACACATAGGATTAGTTTTGTTCCTGAAGCAGAAAAATTACAAACAGTGATTAAATAACCCAGCATGAATTCACTCTATAACATAAACTTTGCTCTTAAGACACAAGTACAAGCTACTATTTGCAATTGTTCCTCTTAGTGAAGGTGGAGGGGCTGGAGCCTGCAAAAAGCAAACCTCAGCAGGTTGCAAACACTCTGAGTGGAAATACCTATTTAATTTTCTTCTAAAAATCCGTTTCCCCCAGTTCTCCACTCCTCAGACATTTCCAACCCACTTGATTTCTTTTTCATTTCAGTCCCAATTTGATGACTCACTTTATTGGCCCCAGTTTCTGATAGTCCTCTTTGATCACTTCTCTGGCTCGGGCTTCTGCATCTGCCCTTATATTTGACTTCTTTTTTCTCCAGCCCCTGTGAAGAAAGACAATTATATCTTTATGTGCCTCTAACACAGGTGACACAGCAAGTGCTGCACTGACTGCTGCAGTGCACACACACACACACACACAGTGCCCTCCTCAGTGCCTGCTCTGCAAGGCTGATAGAGCTGCACAGCTCTGGTATCTCACTTTGCATCCCCTCCAGATCACAAAGACTGGTGACAAAGATCTCTGGTGCAGACACAGGCAATAAGGCCCTATTTTATACATCCTCTCTCTCTGCATTCATACAAAGGAGTCTCTGCAGAGGTTAGGAAGTTTCCTCATTTATATTCTGAGCTGCTTCCTCCAGCTTGGGCTGTGATGGCCAAAAGAAAGTCCCAACATTGCAGAATTTCCTCATCTCTAGCCAATACCTACTTGGGCAGAATAACTAGGAAGAAGGTGACATGGAAAATTAATCTGTCCCTTCACCTCTTGAGTCACTTGCAATTTCCTGGGTGATCCCAGGATGCTGCTGAGGATCAAGAAAAATGTGAGGAATTTCCAACTGGCTGGGAATGTTAATGTGCCCCTGGCTAAGCCTCTTAGCCTGGCCATGCTGACTGTACGTGCTGCTTGATCCTTTGCAGTATGTGCACACAAGTGACACATTCATACCTGGCACCTCACCTCCCATCACACCCCAGGCTGCTGAGCTTGGTTTCTAACCCTGCCTGTGACCTGGATTAAAGCTAAAACCCCAACTTTCTGCTTCACATGCGCCCACCTGGCCCCACATTGCACAAAGAATCATCATGGTTGGAAAACACCTCTAAGATCACCAAGTCCAACCATGTCTGTGCCTCCTTCCCTCCTTCAGCACTGCAAGGGGAAAGCTGGCTGGCTGATCTGTGTGGGTGAATGAGTGATCATCCAGACATTCCTGAACCTCAAATAGATACACTTGGCCCTTTAATTTCTTATTGTTGAGAGGGGGTGTTGGCAGCAGCATCAGCCCAGCCAGCCTGCCCGTCAGCCTCTTCGTGTCCTTTGGATTCAAGCACAGCCAACCTGCTGCTGCAGCCACGTCCACCTGCCTGTCCTGTGCTGCAGACCCCAAGGACTGTCCCACACAGAAAGCCCAGCTGCTCTCCCTGAGTTGCTACAGCCACAGCAGCCCCACACCCTCCTGCAGACACTGGCTTGTACTTGAGAGGCTTTGCAGTGTCTCCTCCAAGGCACCTCATCCCTGGGGAACACCAGCATCCGTGCTGGCCCAGCTATCCCAATAAAGCTGGGCCTGGAGCGGGTGGAGACCAGCCAAACAAAACACCAAGCATCACGTTCTCCAAGCACAAGAGCAGTTTTGCATGTCACCAGAGGCTTTGGCCAGCACAGCTACCCCTTCCCTCACCTGCCCATCCTGGCAGGACACCGGGGCGTGTCCCATAGGACTCAGGGGTTCAGGCTCCTCATCTCCCAAGCCCCGGGCAGGTCTGAGCAGTGTGGGGCAGCAGAGCATCCCTCAGCAGCAGCACACAGAGCCCCCTGAAGCCCCACCAGCCATTTAAGGATCTGCATTTGGCATTTTCTGGATTGAAACTTTCCCACTGATTTTTTTTTTTTCCCCCTGTCTCTGAGACAATGTCAATATTTAGACACCTGCTCTCTTCCCCCCTCCTCTCCTCTATTTGTATTTTAAACTCAAAATAACAATTAAAGACTTCTCTAAATATTAGAAATTCTGTATGGTCCCTGGAGGAAGCAAGACTGTGAGTTTGTTGCTATCACATGTGGGGAATCAAAAGGGTTCCAAAGGAACCAGAACAGCAACACTGCAGTCATTTTAAACACTGTACCCCAGGGGTAACATGTATCCAGCACAAATTTCTTGGAAAAACATGTTACTCTCAGTTACAGATTAACACGTTGTTGTAAAATTGAGCCCTGTGGCGAAGCTATTTGTTTCAAACCCAAGTTTCTGCCCCAGGAACAAATCCTGGCTCTTCTATGTTCTAGGAGATTTTTGCTACTAGTTCTAAGGGAACCAAGATTTCAACCTGGTCTTCAAAGTCTGATCCTTCTTTCTCTTCCCTCCATGAAAATCTGCCACTGATCTCCACAGGCCCAACCTTTCAAAATTGTGTGCTGAACTGAATGAACATGTAATGGATGTTGTGTACAGATATGCAGTTCAGTTAGATAAAGTGTCTGTAGCTATGAGGCATCTTTAAAAACCCTCTTGTTGCATATCAGCTTCTTAATAATAGATTGTTACAGCATGACCATCCTGATTAATTATGAAACCTCCCACTGTCCATGAGAGGATCCTGGGTGATACCAGCAGATTTAGTATGAGAATTGTGATGAATGTGTTTCCCTATGTTGGTAGAACCAGACAACATGTATGTATAGTGACTATAAACATACCTCACGTTAATTCCTCCATACAGGATGGAGATCCATAGCCATCCCAGGAGAAGAAAAATCAGCATTAAAGGAAATGCAAACATAAACCAAGAACCAAAGTTCACCACATCACATTCTGGAAAATAACTAAGCAAATGGGAAAAATCAAATCAATGCAAGAAGGGAAAACAACCATTTGATTTAAGGGTAAACAAACATCTGAAATACCCCACAAACTTGCCAGAGTGCATTGAAAAACTTCTCTGTGTGCATTATCAGTTAAGTGGGCACTAGGGGATCTGGGGAGCACTGTGTTGGGACAACCCCCCAGGCCACCCTGCCAACCACAGCTCACTCAGCCCAGCACTGTGAAAAACTTTGATGCTTTCATGCAGTGACACTCCTGAACACCCAGTTTTAAACCCTGCTGCAGTAACTGCTGGAGTGTCTGTACAGGAACCTCATGGGGATGCTGTACATGCCTGGGGGAGCCTAAACATACTAGTTGTAGAGGACAGCAAAGAAATAACTGTGGGCACCTAGGATGGCACAAACCTTTGTTCCTATGTGCCTGGGAGGCATCTTTTATGAATGAGAAAACAGGCCAGAAGGAGTGGGCTCCTTTTTTCCTTTCCACCATACAGCAGTAGATATAATTGCTCACAAAACACTCCACATTTCATCCCAACAGTACCAGCCAGATTATAAGCAAGTAGCCATGTCCCATTAGATTCAATGGGATTAAGAGCATGGACAAGGTGAAGCCCACCTGCTCCAGCCTGGCTGGGTACATTGGAAACCTGCTTATCACAGCTAGGGCTGATGCAACCACTCTCTGCTTTCACCTGCTCATTCCCAAAATGTTCTGGAAGGGCATAAATTTTCCAAACTACTTCCTGGTACAACAGGGAATTTCCTACAGGGATGGAGAACAGATCTGCTTCCCAGGATTTACAGGGCTCTCCAGGATGGCCTCCCATACCTCTTCAGCTGTCCCAGAAGGATGAGGTTTGGTGCAGTGCCTGTCAGCGTTGCTGTACCCCCGATGCTGGCTGCATATGGGATTGAGATGAGGAAACCTTTCCATATATTTGTTTTGTATTCCTCCTCCTTCTTTAAATCCGAGAGAGCATCACTGGAAACCTCCTTCTCCTCCGTCAGGTCTTTGCTTTAAAACAGTCCAAAAGAGAATCCGGTGAAAGCCCTGGTTTAAATACAGCGCAGCCACTTCAGAGCCTTGACAGGTGGAAAATGCCCAGTTTTCAGAAATCCAAGCTAACACAGTCCTCAAGGACACCTGAGCAGCTCAGTGCAGCTGAGGGGGCTGCTCAGTGAGCCACCCCCTGGGACCAGCAGCCTTGCAGAGGGCAGAGCACCCTCAGCACCCACCTGCCTTGCCCAGCCCCTCAGCAACTTCTACCACCTAGCATGAAGTCCACAGGACTGCAAAAAGGAAAACAAAATAAAACCTGATAGCACCAAGAAGAAAGAAACATCTCTTCCTGAAAAGGTGCTTCCTTCCCATCGTTGCTATCACAGCAGGACCATCACCAGTGTGTACATCCTGGTGGGTGGTACCATCACTGGCTTCACTGGTTTGATGTTCCTGAGAAACCCAAGGCACTGTTTCCCAGCAGGAGACACCTCTGGCTGCCACTTCAGAGTGGCTGGAAAATCTCTGCAATGGTTTGGACATGCAGAGGGATGTGGACACAGAGAAGAGGGTGTTTATCATCAGGCTGCTACTGATTGGGACGTTTGGTATAATCAAACATTTCAGTGATTGAATTTCAAATTCCTGAAACTTGGTCTAGCTCAGGGGATAATTCTCTCTCAACTCTCTAATACAAACTTTATAGTTAACTTACTCCTCAGTACTTGCCAGAAACTGCATCTCAGTTGGTACAGTGTAAAGTTTATTCTGCTGTAAAGATGCTGAAAAAGAAAGATTAGGACTTTAAAACAGTTCAAAGCATCTAGAAAATCCTCCTTGAAGCAAAGAGAGGAACAGAGGAAACAACTGCCAGAGGAGGGCTGGTGCAAGGGTGAGCTTGTGCCATGGGGATGGGGTCAGGAGCACCCGGCAAGGATGACCAAGCCCCTCTCCTTCTGCCACCACTCCAGGCCCACCACAGCACCCAGCTTCTTCTCCAAAGCCCAGAGGTGCTTGGTCCTTTTACTACAGTCACTGGTTGGACTCTGGGATCCACTAACATGACCAGGAGTTACAGGTTGCCCCTTATCAAGGCAGGGTTTGGGGATGGGGTTGGTTTTTTGGGGGGTAACCACAGCTCATTCTTGGGAATAAAAACTGTTGGGCCTGATGTATCTGTTCCCCAAGGAACAGCAGGAGCACTCCTTGCCATGGAATTGCCTTCCCAAGGGATGGGAGTTTTACCTCCTGCAGGCACCTAGTGCAAAGTCATCCTGTAGCAGTAATTTGCTCTTTAAAGATGGGAGTGGGGCACCTTTGGGGGTTGGGCACTGTACCAGGTCCTCTGAAATCCACCCCCACATTTGGCCCATTCCCAAGCCCATCACCCCTCCATAAATGACAGATCCTGCAGGCTGAAAGACACACAAGTTTAGGGCCACCCCAGGGGACAGAGGGGACACACACTGTTGCATACCCAGTTCCCAGGCCCCCTCCTGCATGTTTCAGAGACGCTGCCTTTCTGCCCTCCTTATCACCACACAGGGAAGATGAGAAGGAGTACTTGGGGAGAGGGTATATTTTAACCAGCATGACCAGCGTTGTCTCTGGCAGTAAACTGGGAGGTGCTCCCCACCTCCCCATGCTGCCACCCAGGTACATATGGGAGAAATCAGAAATCAAAAGACAAATACAAGACAATCACTCTTTTTTACCAGGCTTGTGGCATTTGCAGTTTTGGCTCATGACTTGACCTCCTGAGTTTGGGAGCAGAGGTGTGCTGTTAACCCCAATTTTCCACAGTCCTCCTCAGGATTGAAGCACAAGGAGCTTCACCCACCTTCAGCCCAGGTGGCCCTTCCCAGTCACCACTGGCTCAGCTGCCTTTCCTAGGAATCTCTGTACATTTTGAGGTCCAGAGACTTGTGTCTCTGCAGCTCTCTGGACTCTGCAGACCATGGGGCACACTTCCTGCCACTGCCACCCCATCAGTCCCCAAATGTCCCTGCACTCCTCCCCACTCCAAACTATGATCCTCTCCAACCTTTACATGCACTGGAGACCAAAAGCAGCGCATGGAGAGAGGACAGTGGTCAAAGTCCTTGGACTCACTCACATGTGCACTCAAGACATGGGGCTTTTTCCAGCTCAGTGAGCCAAGGAGTTTTGCAAAGTCATGTTTTACACATCGCTAATTTACTGAATTGGAGTTAATTGGCTTGGACACACATGCTGAGCTTTCATCCCAGTGATGACGCCAGGGAGGGATGTAATGAGAAGGGCGAGCATTAACCGCTGGCCAACTCTTGATCCCCCAACCCATTTAGCCCAGGGCCCCTCACCACTGCATTCCCACACAAGCCTAGTGCTGGTTCTGCAAACAGACACATTTCCTTCCACATCTTAACATTTCTCATACTTTCTCCCCTGCTGGGCCCAAGCTGCCAGCCCATCTTGCCAGGACCTGCTGGGAGTTCCCTCTCAAGGTAGGTCTGCCAAAGGCAACAATGCAAAGGAAAGCCAGAGCTGCTGCAGAGCAAACTTTTTCCAATGAAACTTGCAAAAAGGAGTTGAAAATGGTTACAGGTCCACAAGTCAGAAGAGGCCAAAGGCCACAGCTGTACACACCTCTCACAGAGCAGTATGAGAGGGATTCAGTGGCCATTTCACCCAAATACCTCCTATACCTTAGAGCAGAAAGCCTTGTTCTATAGAAGTCTGGCTTTAATGACAATTTTATGGCTTCTAAAAAGTTGAAAAGGCCCTAGGAGGAGTATTTCCACCCAGGCAGCCAAACCAGGCAGTGGTGTCCAAAAATGCACATTTCCCACCTGCCCCTTCAAAGACATCATTTGCAGTTTTGTGACCCAAAAAAACTCAAGCACTGACTGCAGTTTGTCTTGAATATGAAGAAAATATTTTCCATGCAGGAAAAAAAAAAAAAAAAAAAAAAAAAAAAAAAAAAAAAGAGGATGGAAATACTCTCTTGTGACTTTCACCTGGAGTTGCTGAAGCTGCTCAGAGAAATTAAATATTGCCAGTGATGGGTGAGTGGGCAAAGAGCAGGATTTGGTCAGGCTCCCCAGCACAGCAGTTCCCAGTTTGTCACACCTAGCACTGGAGATGCCAGACACAACTGTAGGGAATCTACAACCCACATCCAAAAGGAAAATTCAGAAGTTGAAAAAAGCCTGTTGCTGTTCAGTTTACACCCCTGCTTTGATCAACCAGATCAGCCACTTCAGCCACCAAACCTCATCTAACTGCATTCTGGCATCAGCAGCCAAGTGCATCACACAGGGCAAAACAACACCAAATTCTAGCCATCAATGACAGAACCATCCAAATAATTACTGATCCCTGACATGCTTCCCACATGGCTGAGCAGGGACAGAAATGATTGCAACCTTAAGGTTCTCTCCCCCAAAAAAAAAAAGTGTGACCAGCTGATCAGAGACATCACTTTAATTCTGCTCTGTCTCATTAAGCAAAGCCCTCCACAAATATGTATTACATATATATTTTAAAATATACATATATATATTTTAAACCACCAAAGTATTTTTTTAGCCTCCTGGATTCTACTACAGTGTTATTAAAGTATATCCAAGCAGGTCTGCAATTTGCAAACTGACCTGATCCAAGTTTGCTTCCACATACAGTTCCCCTTGCAAAGAAATCTGCCTGTCTTTTTGGGGCACAGATTACAATCCAGCTAGATTATAAAAAATAAGTAAACTATGAAATTATTGCATTTTTTTTTCCCTCAAATGCACATTCCTTACATTCAGCCAGGTTTCCTCAAGTCTGTGAAAAAATGAACTGCACCAGTCCCAGTGCAACCAGCCCTGAGCACAGATGACTCCCAACAGACAGAAACCCCTGCAGGAAGCTCATCCTCCCCTCTCTGCTCCTACCTATAACATCAGACTTGTCACTGACTCTAGATTTAGGGCTTCCTTCAGGGAACTCAGCTTTCCTCATCCTTTCAGTAAGATCACAGAACAGGACGATCTTACCTTGGGACACTAAAGTTCAAACAAAAAGGCTACAAGAAAACCTGCAGTTGGATGTTGCACATTTGACAGGTGACTCCTCCTTCAGTTGTATTTTTACTTTTCTAATCTCTACCTCAAAAGAAAAATACATCATCACACCATCACAGGGTATTTGTAAAGCATCACTTTATTCACCCTTCTACTTGCCTGGCTCTCCCTTTGCCTTTTCCAACCTCTCACCACTGTAAGCATTGGGAGCCAAGGTTGTTAATTTTGTGGTTGCCAATGTCTAGGACAACAAGGGTCTTGATTTTATATGTTTCCAAATTCTACTGTATTTACAGTCACAACTACACGGTCAAATCATTTCAGAGGAAAAAGTTAAAAGCAAACTGACAGAACACAACGCTTCTACAGAGTAAGAAATCAGAGCAAGAAGGCCAGTGGAGTTGATTTTAATGGATGCAAACAGACAAAAATTCATAAAGCAGGTGTGATAAAGCAACCTGGAATGCAACTACCTTATGATTGCTAGACATTAATGATAAAGTATTAATTACACCTTTTTTAGAGTACACATACTTTTAAGTCTTCTGGGGACTCAGTTTTCTGCCTTAGGACTCAGCAGG
>NW_009953486.1:8452531-8464026 GCF_000747805.2 Chaetura pelagica | reverse complement strand
TTAGGACTCAGAAGGAACCCAAAAGCCATTGCTGGATTACTAGTGTTAGTGCAAGAAAGGGAAGCTGTGCCTGCTGCTCCAACTACCAGTAATAGCTGCAAAGGGGGTTTCAGGACTTCGTTTTTGTTCTGCTGTTCCTCATCAGTGTCTGCCAGAAGCCAAAACTCCTGCTAAATGACTTGTGAAGAGAGGGCTGGAGGAAGACCTCATCTGAGTGCACACCCCTGACCCAGCCTGTCCATAACCTGCTCAGGAACAACACCAAGCATCAAGCCAGGAAATCACAAAGCCCTTTATAAATGTGTATTTAACCTGCCAGCCTTCTCTTTCATTCTCCCTTTCTCCTCCAGCTCAGGCTCCAGTTTCATGAGGGGAAAAAAACAGGAAAATTAGATGACAACCCCCCTGTCCATGAGCCCTCAGCAGTCCTATGTGCTGTCCTGGAGGGACCATTATGGAATCATTTTGGTCGGAAAAGACCTTTAAAATCATCAAGTCCAACCATAACATAACTCTACCACCACTCTGCTCTGGTGTGGCCTCACCTTGAGTACTGCCTGCAGTTTTGGGCACCACAGTACAAAAAGGACATCAAGCTATTGGAGATCATCCAAAGGAGAGCCATGAGGATGGTGAAGGGTCTGGAAGGGATGACTTATGAGGAACTGCTAAGGTCACTTGGATTATTCAGCTTATTGGGCACATTTGATGGCAGCAGGGCAGACCTCAGCTGGCTCGTGCTACTGCCCTGTCTCAATTACCTTGGTTTTCTTCATTTTCCCTGTTCATATCCTTAGATGTGTTTTTCTCCCCAAAGAGGCTTTTTAAAATTGCATTTGCAATTGGAAGCATCATAGCAGTGGAGGCAGTGTTACTTAACCACATGGACAGGAAAGACGTTGTCAACATCATCCCTAAAATTAGTCTGGAAGAGAGAAAAAAAAGGAAAAGTTCAATTTCTTCAGTTGGGCAAGTTCTCTGATCTATTATAGCTACAGGAAGAAAAGCTCACATGCAAGGATAACAAAACTAACAGCAAAAAGGACTTCTGTGACTCTCCTGTAAGGGGAGGGAGCACAGATATGGGGCTGAACCAAACAACTCTCCTTGTGCTCCATTGGCCTCTGAGCAAACAGCTGAGTAAACTCACTAAGCTGGGAAAAAAGGGGGATGTGAGCAGCCCCCTGGCATGGGAGACATTCACAGCACAGCCCACCACAGCAGAGCCACTTCCTGAGCACCTGCATCTCACATTCCCCTTGGAGATGCCCCTGCTCCCATAGTCACCTGGCTGGCTGAACTCCCACCAACATCAGGACCCGGAGGGCAATCCTGCGGTGTAAGTTCCACTCCTCGATGGCCGAGGCCATGATTAAGCCACTGAGGAAGAGGAAATTGGTGTCTAAAAAATACTGGGGGCAAACTTTGTTAGATGGGAGGATCCCCAGGAAGGGCAGCAGAGCTGTCACAGCCAAGGGCAGTGCCTCCGTGCACCAGTACAGGGCCATCAGCAGGATCACGTAGAGACATCTTCCTTCCTGCAAAGGGAGAGAGAGGAAAAGTAGAGACACACTGCATGACAGATAATTGTTCACTTGGAGATGAGTTTCACCCTTAGACAAGCAAAATGCACCAGTCACTCCTTCAATGATACAGTATTTCTCCCAGATCATTTCCAGCATCTTCCCCACGACGCCGTGCAGGGTCAGGGACTCACCCCAGTCCTCTGAGACCACAGCAAAACCCAAGGCCTCCTCAATTGCCTGAGCTGCTGATGTGCTGCAGGGTGACACTGCACCAAGGGAGAGTAGGAACTGTCCCAGCATGTTGGGTTTAGGGTGCCAAACCTCAGCAGGTGCTGCTGCTAAACATCTTTAGGTGCCCCAGTACCCGACCCTGCTGCATTGAAATGTTTGTGCTTTCTCTCTAAATCCCACAGACTCTGCCTTGCATGGCTATGGAAAACAGCTTAGAGAGGTGGATGTATCGAGTCCCCACACTTGCAATAGGAGGCACAGAGAAAGGTTTTTCTTGGAAAAGAGTCTCCCAAGGGGTCTGTGAGAAACCATTCCATGGCAACCCATCCCAGTCCCTATGGGGATCCGTAAATCAAGTGCCCTGGTGTCAGGCTGCTTCCTGAGGGCAGGGAGCTCACCCGTGCCCAGCATCACCCCAGCCCTGGCCAAGGCTGGCAGGAACCCAGTGCCCTGGCACCACAGCCTGAAATCATCCATCCACCCAAGAGGCACAAAGGAGACCAAAGCCATTTGTCACCACAGCCATGGCTGAAGCAACGAGTGACCAAAAGCAGTCAGGAGAAGGGCTCCAAACCCATGCTGGGAGACCCCTGGGGAGCAGGGGGGGAGCCCAGCATGGAGCTGGGCTTGGTCAGGAGGGGCTGAACAGGGATATTGTCAGTGGTTGCGGGGCAAAGTGCCCACAGTGCTATAAATAACAGCTGAGAGTCACTTGGAAGCCACAGAGTATTTATTTTACCACTCTTTTCCAGCTTGTTGAACAGGTCGAATTGTTACTGAAAGGCACCTCTGTCCCTCTGCTTGGACCTTCCTCCCCTGCTCCCAGGGCTGGGCTTGCTGGGGCTTTTGCAAGGAAGATGCATCTCTGTTCCCTGCCACAGACGGGCCAGCAAGAGCATGGGCTGGGAACTGTGTGGAGCTGCATTCTGGGCATGCCCTGGTCTCAGCTGCAGAGGTTGAGCATGCAGCAGGGCACCAGAGCAGGGGACAGAGGAGCCACAAGTTGCCTGATCACCTGCCAAAAACCCACTCCAGGCCTTAGCAGAATATGGTCATCCCCAAGGTCCCCGAGCACACAGCAGCCCAGGAACACACCCACCAACTGAGGATAAAAAATAACCACAGTTATTGGGAAATCCAAAGAGCAGAATCTACCCTGATACCCTTGCTGGGTGCATAACATGAGTGAATTGAAACCAAGAGGGATTTAGAGTTCCATACCTCTGTGGTGAGTGTTTGAGAAGTGGCAAGAATGACAGAACTCCAGGTTTGCTTTTGGCACTCAAGCTTTGCATTTCACAAGCAGTTCTGCTAGTAAAGCTCCAGTGTTCCAGTGCACGTGGACACGTGAACATCACAGAACTAGGTAATCTGCTTCAGTTAGTACATTGATCACAGAGAAGCCACCACTTCATGTGAGGTTCCCAAGACCTGGATGTAAAGACCATTTCCAGTCCTAATTTTAGATTCCAGTAAAATGACACACAGGATTCAGAGCAGTAAAGCCTCTACATTCCCAGGGCTCAGCCCTGGCACCTGGCAGGTCCCACCAGCTCTCCATGGCTTCACTTCCCCCAGCCCAGCAGGACTAGAGCAACAAACCTGGCAGTGCTAAAATTGGCATAAATAAAAATTAATATTTTTAAAAGTTTGCAAACTAGTGGTTTCATTCTCGTGGCTACTGATAATTTCTCTTCATTCTTCATTTTTATACAGCAAACAATTAGCTCTGCTCTCATCAAGCCCTTTCCAGTTGATCTCTAAAGGCCATATAAAGAATTTTTTATCCCACTGACAAAATATTCAGTTTTCTGCAAGGAGATTTGCACTAAAGTCAACTTCTAAATAAAGACACTTTGCATCTTACAGGGGTAGAGCAACTGAAAATATTTAACAATGCTTTGATATAAAAGCTTATTAGTGAAGGCTTTAATTGGCTTGATGAAACAGATGAAGTACAATTTAGAAAACTAATTATAAGTAAGGGATATTTATTCTCTGGTGTATGGAAAATGTTCTGGAAAACATTGCAATGAAACACAGCATGAATCTAATAACTAATCTTCATTTTAAGATCAAAAGCCAAAGGGTAAAACCAAAACAGGGCAGAAAACTACTGCTGTGTGCAGGGTTTTCCCAAAACTGTGAAACCTATATGGATCAATAGCAAACCACTCTAAAAAGAAAGCTCTACTTTAGTTTGTCCACATTATTTTACCTCAAAAGAAGAAAAAATGGACCTATATTAAACAAGTTTTTCACTTAAGATAGGACAATCATTGAATAAAAAAAGAACAAGACCACTTCAGACTAACAGATTTGGAGCCAGAACTCCTAAAGATAAATCAAAACCATTAATTAAAGTGAGTCAAACTCTAAATAAAATTGAGAAGTTTTGGTTTCAAAATATCTTGTAAATGTTAACAAATTCATGCTCCCAGTGCCCAGGAAGTTTGACCAGCATGCAAAAAATAAATGCTAACAAATGTCAGAAGGATGGTCTTTTAGGGAGACAACCACACTGCCCACGCTGCTGCGTGCAGCACCATCACCCCCCTTCTTTGTCCTTCACCCCCCCTGCTCTGCCACTGGCAGATGCCCTGGACTTCTCTCATCTCCCTGCTGCTTTGTTTTTTGGGTTGCTGTTTTTTTTAATTTATTTTCTTCAAAATAAGTCTATCAAAGTTCAGGGGGGAAAATGGTATCACATACGAACTTTAAAACAGGTCTTGTGATTGGGTTAATTTTATAACCATTTAATCATTTCCAGGGAGGTGCTCAGTGGCTCTGGACTACAGCAGCTCTCCTTCCTGTTGCTCAAGAGTCTTGGGAATGACCTCTGCCCCTCCAGACACAGATTCTGCCTTCACTGCACTGAAAGCACCAGGAATTTTCCACACTGGGGGACCTGCTGAGCTACAGCAGAGGAAGCCAAGCTGCAGGGTAGTCTTCCATGGGCAGGAGAGCTAAGGAGAGCAGAAGGTCTCCTGGAAGGGCAGTGCCACAGGGAAAGAAGGTGCTGGTAGGGAAGGTGGGTCACAGAAGGTAAACAGGCTCCTCCAGGCACAGCTCTGAGGCACGAGCAAGCACGAGCCACCAGTCCCCACCACCCACCTGAAAGGGGACATCAGGAGCTTCAGCTGCGCCTTGCACTCCACCAGCCCCAGGCAGCCCAGTGTCACAGCTTCCCCAGCAGACAGAGCAGTGTTCAAAGAAGCCCTGCCTTGGCACTGCTAAGCTTTATTTTTTTCTCCATCAACCTTTGCATGTTAAATGGTCACCACAGCCCCATCAACCCCAGACAGGCTCTCCCTCTGCCCCACGACCAGGCAAACAAGTGCCAGACAGGCAACAGGGCCTCTCCAGGACTTCAATCCCAACACCGAGAGATATTTTGGCTGAAACTGGAGCTTTTCAAGCCCTTTCCCCCTACCACCTTCCCAAAGGCACATCCCATCTGTGGCACTCAACTACTTGGTACAAAAGTGGCTTTTAGCATCTTGCTCACAAACTGTTCTCACTTTGTGGCTGTGATGGTGCTCCTGGCCACCTCCCTCACACTGCCTGCTCTCCAATGGGATGGGGATGTGAATCTGACTCCTACTAAACTCAGCTCTTGCAAACACCATGCAATCTGACCATAAACCAAGCCCTGTTTACCAGCCTTCCTGCCAGCAGAGCTGTTTTCCTCCCACTGGCTATTTGCAGAGTGGCTAGAAAGGAGCCAGTAACACCAGGGCAGAAGCTGTTAAGAGCCTCAGGGAAGATATTTTGCTCTGGAGTTATGCTAAAAAGACATAAAGCTTAACCACTTTTATTTAAACTTCTTGAAGTATTTTGGACTTTGCTATTTTACAGAAGGGACAGCTGAGGCTCAGAGCAACAAGGCAAACTGACCAAGATCATGTAAGGAAACTAATGACAAAAACAAAATGGGCATCTTAGAGAAAATCTTCTCAGTCTCAGGGGTCTGAGGCCCTCACTTTCTCTTGGAGGGAGCAATAGATCCTATATCTTCAAATACACACAGACTGTGAATCTGAAATACCTCAGTATTATTGTGACACCCTGTGTGAGGCTAACAGGGCTCCCTTCTGCATCTCCATTTCACTATCAGGGTTTGATTGTGGTTTTAAGATAGATCCATCACATTTGATTAGAAAAAAAAAGAAGTATTTTCAGTGGTGGCAAGTTTACTAAGCTACTCCTATGATTCACTAACCTCACTGTTAAAGTAAGGTTGGGATAATCTCAACCTGCCAGCTTCAACCCTCTGCATCTCCTCTCGTGCTCCTCCTTTATGCCTTAGCCTGGGCTGCCTTTATCCAACCTCTGCTTGAGATAGATACACCCTCCAGGCAGCCATCAAGTTATCCTTGCCTTTTTATTCTTTGACAGAAACAAATTTGACTCCCAAGCCTCTCATCACACAGCCTGTTTTCCAGCCCTTCACACATTCTGAGACTTCTCCAATTTGTTAACTCCATTTCTGTGGATGCCAGGCTGGAAGGACATGTTGGTGAAAGCTCCAACCTCAGCAAAAAGCAGCCTGGCAGATCCTCATTGCTCTTCCTCAACTCCTACATGTCCATAGAGACAATGACATTAACCTTCCTGGCTGTGGGTAGCCAGTCTGGTAGCCATACTCAGCTAATTACATATTGTCACCTCAAGCTGTTTTTTTGGAATTTGCTTCCCAAGAGGGACTCCAGGTCAGCCAGAAGTCCTGCTGATCTCCATCCACCTTGGGGCATGTAGAAATGCACCTAGTTTATTGGTTCATAAAGCTCCTCAGGCATCTCTTACAAATTATTTGGTTTTGGATTATGGAAGTTGCCTAAATCTGTAGAGTTTCCAGCAGCCAGGGTTGGATGCAAGTATTTTAATTTCTCTTTAGTTACTGTCAGAACAAAAGTATTTCATTACCATACAACTTCTGCTGACATGGTGCTGTACTATTCAGTTATGTAACACTTTCCCTAGCACAGAAGAAAAATGCTTCATTCCTTTTTTCCCCATGTTGTCCATCTGGCAACAGAATGCCATGAGTCAGACTCCTTTTTGTGCCACACACTTGAAACACCACTCACCACCCTCAACACCCTGCCTAGGGATTCCTTCCTCAGTACTTCAACATCCCTTTTCATGTTTTCTATGGTTCTGAGATTTGAATTAATATTGACTCCTGTTGACTTCCCTCTTCCCCCAGTATTGCTTACTTTGCATCTGCTCTTTGCCAGGCTTGCCCTCTCTCCAGGCTGAAGCTCCCAGTGCACGTGGCAAAATGTAGTCCTGCTTCTTCCAGTTATCACCCCTCTTTCCCCATTTCCTCTCAGCTCATTTAACTGACCATTGCTTTCAGCTTCGTGACACTGGCCTGTCTAAATCACCAAGCACATACATAGCAGAGCCAGACTCTGTGCATCAAATATATCATCAGGCTACAAACACTTATTTTACCTGCCAGGCTGTTACCTCTTTGCTCTTGCCACGCTCTCCAGCCCAGGATCCAGCTCCCCTTCATGCCCCAGGACACCCTAGTTCCCAGCCCACCACCCCACTCACCTACATTGGCATCACCCCCTTTCCCCACAACTCCTTTGTTCCTGTTCTTTGCTTTTGAGTGCAAACAATGTCATTTTTCTTCTGGAAGTTCTTAAAGTCCCCTTGTTCTAATAAGGAGGACTCATTATGTCCAAGTTAATTTTAAATTGCTCTATGGCCACTGAGGAAGTCAAGTCTGTTTTCTGGAGGCATTGGGCCCTGTTTGCCTGCTCAGAGCTCCTTTTAGCAGATTTGGCTGCCTCAGCTGTTACCAAGCCAAGAGGCTGTAGACATTGAGTTCATTAGAAGCTGTTGGAACAAGCTCTTTGCACAGCTCATTAAAAGTGCCCCCCATGCCCCTTCCAGCAGGACAGTTCCTCCAGCCCCTCCTGCCCTGCCTGAGCTCTGTGCAATCATTCACAGCCCCCAAGCAGGGGGCACACACACACACTTCCACTCACGGGGCAAATATTCAGCCCTTTCAGCAGCAACCAGAGCAGGGGGTGACACACAGATCCTGTGTGGAGAACTGGTTCCTGGGGAGAGGCTCCACACAGAGCATTTCCTTGTCCTGTTTTCTGTGACAGACTCAAGCCACTGTTCCAGTCACAGTCTGGGACACACAGCCTGAGGTCTCAGCAGACCCACCCACAAAGCAGAAATTTCATGTCTCTATTTAAGAGAAAGGAGACTGCAGGCAACATAATTTATGTGAGTCTCCCTCTCCATGATTGCAACCTGCAAAGAGCATCAAATAAGAGCAAAGGGTATTGATGTCATGTCAGCTCCAGTGCCAGCCCCATCGTTGTCCCTCTGAAGAGACACACACAGAGATCTGGAGAAGAACCACCCCAGGGTGACAGTTGATAAAAGCTCTAATAGCAGCTTGCAGGTACTGATGCTGGAGTTTATTAGCAATTAGCAGGGACAGACTTGATGGATTATTATTCTCAAAGGAATTCTGTGGTTTTGTGTGATTTTGTCTGCAGGGAGATGTCACCCAGGTGCAGGTCTCACTACACCCAGACCACAGTGTCACTCTGCAGCACACACTAATCCAGGAAGCCACATCCTACTTGGGGTCCTCTGCTGTATCAGCTTTAGGTTATGATCTCTTGGTCTCCACATCCAAGTGAAATGTTGCCCTTGAAGCCAAAGCTCAGGTGGCTCTTTATGGCTTCAAGTCCCTTGAGAGATTAAAATTGTTGAGCATCCCAGAAGGGAGAGGGCAAAAGGTGACATGATGTGGAAACAGACTTTAGCATCCCCAGAGCAGGGAAGAGCAACAGACCTTCCTGTAAGACACCTTCTCACAAGGGAAATCTCCTCCTGTGACTAGCAAGGGCTGAGCCTCATTGCTTCTCACCTCCTACCAGGTCCTGTACCCCCTGCGAGGCAGCACACCCACCAGGCAGCACACCCACCAGGCAGCACACCCACCAGGCAGCACACCCACCGGCCAGCACACCCACCAGGCAGCACACCCACCGGCCCGCACACCCACCGGCCCACAGGCACACGATGCTTTCCAGCCCACCCGACTCTCCCACGCTCCAGATCTGCAAGCACATCAAGGTTGCCTCAATGACTGCAGCACACCCGGGAGCTCCCCTGCTCCATCCTGCTGCCGTGGGTGCCATGCCTGGGACACACTCCCAGTAACACCAGCAGCAGCCCAGTCAGCTGGACTCCTCCCGAGACGGAGGCAGCTCTCGCGGCCGGGCTGGAGCCCCGTGTTGGGATGAACCCCCCGGGGCAGCTGAGCGCACTCACTTTCCATGGATAACTTCCAAGTTCCAACACCTGCCGACCCCTCACGCCTGCTGAGCCCTTCCCTGTCCCCCCCCCCTGTTTTTCCGCCCAGGTGAGCTCGTACCCCGCTCCCTCCCGCAGCCCGGGGCGGCTCAAACAAGCTCCAGACGTCAGAACTTAATCCCCTGTTGATGCAACAAGTTTCCTTTCTTGCTGAGGGAGAGACAACTTCGTGTTGAAACTGTAGATTAATCACTGACTCCTGAACACGGACAGACAGGACTTCCCGTGGCAGCTACAGGGTCATCCCCGCCAGACTCCGGGAGGACGCGGTGAAGCTGCAGCCGGGCTCGCTTGGACCGCCGCGTGGTCACAGCCGTGAGAGCATCCGGGCTGTGACAGCGACCAGCGCAGGTACCAGCACTCTCACTGCTACCAACAGCAATGCCTTTAGTACCCATGGAGACCGAAGACCAGCTCTGCAAGGCAGGGATGCCGGTCAGCTCTGCCAGGGCCTGTCCTTCCCTCCACACAGCTGCCCTGTGGCTCCTGCACCCCCAGCCACAAGTGCTGCCACTGCCCCATCACCAGTTTTTCCTCAATAAAACAGCAATACTCAGACTGGACCGTGTGTGAGCTCTTCCAGGGCTTTCCACCCAGGAACACACAGCAGCACACTGCCAGAGTGCAGCAGAGACTTCTTTTTCTTCCTTACTTCTGGAGAAGTCACTTCCCTGAACACCCACATCACTACCCAGCCTGTGTAACACTGTGCACTTCTGCCAGCACGTTTTGCATCTGGATCCAAGGCAAAGCCCCAGGTTCATCTGTGATTTATCCTCACTATTAACCATGGCACAGCTCAGGCTCGTGCTGAGCAGACAGTGCATCTCCTCACCCTCTAAACATATCTCATGATTTTACAACTGCCAAACAAGACACTCTTAAATACAATTGAAGTCACTTGTTCAGCTACCATAAATGAATATGCAAATAAGACGACCTACTTCAGAATCTGCAAGATAATTAAGTACCTGTTGTGCAATGTAGTTTCTGCTCTTCCAGGCAAACACTAGGTATCACTCCTAAGAAAATCACTCAATAATTAGAAACAGAAAAAAAGGAGATTAAATCCAAAGCATTTTCTCTTTAAACATACGGCGCCATTAAATAAAGCAGTGACCATACTATTTGATTATTATTTGAGAGATTTATTTGGCTATCTTGAACGTAGAAGTTTCACCTGACAAGATAAATGGCACCTTCGTGTTGTTACAGCATCTGAATCATTCTATAATGACTAAGTATAAACATCACCTATTTTCTGATGTAAACAAAATCATTCTCAAATGCATCTGAGTCAGAGTGTAAGAGTGAAATTCTTCTCATAGCAAACTCAAGGTAACAAATTTCCCCAGTGACTTCACTGCCCTGTGCATTCCCACTCAAGGCTCAGACCTCCTGCTGCATGAGAGCTGTGTGCACGGGACAGCTGCAAGAATCCTCCAGTCTCCAAAATGTTGTCACAGACTACTTACTGTGCAGCCTAATACACATGGCAAAGCATAAACCTCACCAGGAGACCCGTCTGTCCACGATTACAGACCACCACCAGTACCTTGCTCACAGAGCCTTTTCAGACACAGCCCCAAAGGTCCCCTGAGGATTGCCCACAGCAGTGCAGGTGGCACTGGTGGCTCCCCTGCCTTTCCCAGCCCTGCACCACAAATCCTGCTGCATGTCCCTCTCCAGCATCCCTCTGTCCCTGCCCACACCACTGCACAGTGCCATTCCTCCAGGAAAGGGGACAGGACAGAAATGCTGGGCAGCCTCAGAGCCCGGCCAAGCCCAGGGTGCTTGCCTCCCACCCCAGCTCTGCAAACACCTTGCTGGGTGATGCTGACCACGGCCCTGCTTTGCCTCAGTTTCCCCAGCTCCTCTGTGAGAGTTACTGATAGAAACTACAATAAGGCAGGTAGGTATAGGCAAGAAGTACCAGTCAGGGCCACTCAGCTCAAGCTGATTCTGACCCATAGGTTCTTTACACCTCCCAGTGTCTACATGAGCAATAAAAATACCGTTCATTATATCCATCCCTTCTTCCCTTTAAAAAATAACCCCAGGATGTCCTCTCCATTTCCTAAGGTGGCTGCAGGTGGGTGAGAAGCTGGGCCAGACTGCAGGTTTTGGGGGAGCCCTCCCTCCACGGAGAAACCCTGGCAGGTAGCGGGGTGACCCTCGGGAGGGCCAAGTGCTGCTGGGGCTGAGGAACGAGGTGAGCAGGGAGGTGGGACAGGGCACCGAGGCTGCGTCCCCAGGGCTGTGCCCCACAGTTGGTGCCCCCAGCCCGCAGTGCTGACCCACACAGTCCCGAGTCAGTGTTCCCTCTGTGCGCTCCTTGGTCCACTGCCCCAGTTGATGCCCCCCAACAGTTGGTGCCCC
>NW_009953486.1:8448235-8451225 GCF_000747805.2 Chaetura pelagica | reverse complement strand
CATCCCGCCTCCCCATCCCGCCGAGCCTCCCCCTTCACCGCTTCCCCGCCCCTTGGCAGCCGGGGGGGCTCCGCAGAGGGGACGGTACCAAATTGGTTCCGAAACTCTGGCAGGACAAGGGCTGGTTCAGTCTGAGCGACTCCTGCAGGTCCTAAAACTGCGCCTGGTTGTGCTGGTAACTCAGGCTCAAGGCGTCGGACTGCAGAGAACCAGTGAGTGCAGGTGATTGCTGGAGGGGAAAAACCAACAAACACAACAAATCCAGCAGTTTAAATACCCGCACTGGTTCTCAACTGTTTGCCCTCCATGGAGAGAAACTGTGCACAAATTCACATCGTGAAACACTCAAAAGCAGGAGAGAACCTGGGTCCTACAGTTGCTTTTGACAATTCTATTTAACCAGTGACTCAGAGGTTGGACAAGTTACTCGCAAACCATGTGAAACAGGTTTTCTTTTTTTCCCTTTCCTTTCCTTTCCTTTCCTTTCCTTTCCTTTCCTTTCCTTTCCTTTCCTTTCCTTTCCTTTCCTTTCCTTTCCTTTCCTTTCCTTTTTCATTAAAAATAAGTGAACACAACCAAACAAAAGGCCAGTGGTGCAGAGCAGGATAGAGCCACGGGAAATACCAGAAAAGCAGGAGGCAAAGTCTTGGCTCACACCAGTGTGAGCCCCAGCAAGTGAGTAGCATATGACTAGACCCTGGCTGCCCTCAGCATAACCAGGCCAGACCCATGCTGGTAAGGATGCTACAGTCATGAGTCAAAAAGAAAACACAAAAGCTGCCCAGTTCTAACTCTAAGGGCAGATTTTCCTGCCAGCTCTGCCCTGTGTTAGGGACATCAGAAAGAAAATGGGAGCACATGGGGCTGGACAGGATCCCCTCCCCTGGACCAAGCGAGTGTCATAGATGTTGCTGGTCCTTGTCAGCCCGTGCAAGAGGCAGGAGACAGAGCTGATCTCTCACAGGAGACAGAAGAGCTGATGCCCTGTCAAGCTGAGCAAGAGATCAAAGCCAAGGGAGCTGGATTTTCTCTCTGCTTTTTGCATCCTGGATCCTTGCAATTGGAGGTTAAATGAAACTGAGTAGTGAGAAGAAACAAAGGAAAGCAAAATAACCCCCTTAGTACTTCACCAGCATCCTTTAAGTGCTCTACAATATATCTAAAGCCTGGGTGAGTTGACCCCATATATATGAAAAATACATAAAAATCATGTTCAGTGGAGAAACCTTTCCCTTTTTACAATTAATCAGCTCTCTGGAGAAGCACTACCTCTAGGCAGGTCACCCTTAGAGCATCAAAGAAATTGGAGCCAAATGCATCACATAAAAAAGCAGATCCCACTGAGGAAAGCTCTGTCCAGCTTATAAAAACCATGAACTGCTGGTACAGAGGGAGTAAGAAATTAGAGAGGAAGAGTGGGGTGACATAATCAGCATCAGAGACAGGACTCTACCTCAGTCTGAACAGACTCTGCTCCTGCTGTGGATCCACCTCCCCTGTTCCTCTCCCTCTCCTTTACGGCTCATCCACGATTTTGCACAAATAGTAACAAATCAGTTAAGCCCCACAGCCCTCCCAGGCAGGGGCTACAGGGTGACAGCATCACCATCACAGCTTCTCTCAACCAGTGGGACAGACACAAAAGCTTTTGCTGGGCACTGGCAGGGGCTCCTGGCAAAGCCAGGATCCAGCATCTGCCTGGTGTCCAGCCCTGGGGCTGCCCAGCCCTGCTGGCCAGTGCCCCTTCTCTTGGAGCCCAAAAAACAGCACAGAGCTGACTGAGAGAAAGCTAGGGGGATTTTTGCCTTGCCTTTCTTAAGCTACTCAACAAGATTAATAAATTACTATTATGATTGAAAAATAAAAACGAGTAGGCAATTCCTGTGTGGCCTCAGTGCCCCCACAGTGGGTTGTGGTAGCATAAGCTTTTGTGGCACTCGAGTAGCAGTGGATGATGGAAAGAATGGGCAGATGGATGGCTGAAGAGCTGAAAGCAAAATTCAGGCCATCACAACAATGCAAAACTGCTTAAAACAGGCTCAGCTCACCCAATAGACCCAGCAGCCAGAGACTGGGTACATGTGTATGAGAGTGTGTGGTGTGCTGGACCAAAGGAGCTGTACAAAGCTTTTTCTCTCAAAATGAACCTTGTAAGTAAAAAAAAGCTTCAAAAGAATAATAAGCCATCAATGTCACAATCTGTTCTTTCTCTTGCAAAGATACAGGCTTCTTCCAGTGTGGAGGGCAGGGACAACAGGAGCACATTCCCCCTCCGAGACGTGAGTCACGTCCCTGCTCTGACAGCCCCTTCCCCAGCCCCTCCCGGCCCCCTCTGCTCAGCTTTCCAGTTGAGCACATTGAGTGGGGGCTACATGCTGGTTCACTTGGCCTTCCAGGCCCTCAGCTGGTAATTAACATTTAATTAGTTTCCTTCTAAACCCTGTCTCTACCACCCCAGTGCCAGCAGAAGCCACAACTGCCCTCGCTGTCGTGCCCTCCCTGTGCTCCACTGGGATCAGACCCCTCTCCACTCATGGGCTGTTACTCCCCATCACTTACAGAGTGTAAGTTTAGCTTATTGCAAAGGAAAGAGGTGCTGTGTCATGCCCAAAGGGACCACTGTGGGACAAAGCTTGTGCCTGGGCCCGGGAGAGGCTTTATTTATCTGTAGTGACCCTCACAGAGTGAACTCTGGGTTACAAATGAGCTTTTATGCTTTTATTGCACTGACTTGGTTTCCTATCAGCACTGATGGGAGAAGAGGGCTGCAGAAGGTTATCAGTGTTTTGCATCTTGCAACACTGGAAAATATCAATTTCCTGCAGATATCAAGGTCTAGACTAAAAAAAGCTCACTTCAGAAAACTGCACCATATAGGTTGTATGCACAGTTTTTACATATGCACACAGGAACTGCCAGCACAGAGCAGCCACTGGCCAAAAGTCACAGTAACAGCACACCCAGGTTATGCAACTGTATTTTCATTCCTG
>NW_009953486.1:8446084-8448225 GCF_000747805.2 Chaetura pelagica | reverse complement strand
TTCCTGCTTCTTGCCATACTTATATGTGTTTTCTTTCATGTCTGCTTTTTCTTAGTGCTCTTCTAGGTCTAGAACTCACAACTATCTCCCAAAATCCCCTTATTTCAATTCTGCACTTATGGCATCAGTGGACAAAACAGAACTTGTCATTATTCCTGCAAACTAAAGCCAGGCTGGTAACCCCAAGCTCGCAAACTGGCTCCCCACTCCCAGGAGAGAAATCACTGATGCTGGTCAGACACCAAAACAAACAAAAAAGACAACTCTGTCACTAACCAGCAAATCCCTTGGAAAATCCAACACTGCACATTCTGCCCATGAAACACCTCTATTTCCATTTCATTTGTCTTTCCCCCCTTCCTTTTAGTCCTCTTTTCACAGCTTATTTGCTGTGAAAATACTGCTTGTGCTCGTGACAGTAGGGGTGATACCCAAGTGTGGAGCAAGGCCAGGCAGGTGCTGGGAAGGCCCTGGAAATAAAGCTGCTCCTGGCAGGCCTGCAACTGATCCCCTGAGACAATAATTTGTTCTTAACAGCAGGAAGATTCAAGACCCAGAGTGAACAATTGTCCATCCAGCACACGGGTATAAATATTTTCTGTTGAAATAACTTTTTTTTCCCAGCTATAACAATTTTTCTGGTGCTAGCAATGGGGGCAGAGAGACCCCCAGTGGCTGGGTGCCATATAGGCGATCACCCCTCACATCCCCACCACCTCTTGTGCCCCCCGGGGAGGCAGTCAGGAGGGTTTTATGAGGATGAAGGCCAACAAAGCCTTTGGGGCCAGGGAGAACTGCCCCTCTGGGTAAGCCAGGGCAGGACATCACTGTATGTCCCAGTGTCACACTGTGACTGTCCTCAGGGTCCAAACCTGCCCTCTGAAGAGGGTGGCAGTGATCGCAGGGCCAACCAAAATCTGAAAGAATTTTGGTGGCTTGAAACTCTATTTGCAGCAGATAAACTATTTTCCACATAAGAATGCAAGCACATTGGACATACGGCCTGAATATTAATAATTAAAAAGCAAATTATATCAATAACAATAAAATATCAGTGTTGCTTATGATATGCAGATGCAGTGACAGCAAACAGAGCAGCAAGCCAAGCTATTCCCAGTCAAACCAAGACTGGGAACTCCATCTGCCCTGTGATCCAGCCAGGGAATGAGCAGTTTTCACCCAAGGCGCTGCAGCCACAGGAAAAACCAGTGATGCAGCTGAGGCCACAGGATGATGTGAGGTGATAGTTTGCAGGTCCAGAGTGTCCTCTTTGCTGGACATGCACCTGCTGGGATTTTTCCACCCTCCAACAGCAACAGCTCAGCATTCACCACCACACTCCACCTAGACACACCAGGCTGATCAAGAGGAAATACCAACAAGCTGTAGGACAGAGGTGCAGAAAGTCACACTCGCATAACGAAAAGGAGTTTTATCCCGCAGCGAAAAAGCAAAACGTTTTCCTTTTCATCACCAGGAACGTTGTGTTTTCTTTTGAAGCTCCACGGCAGAGCAGGTTTCAGCAGAGGCCACAGGAACCCCTGCTAGGAGGCCAGTCCCACGCAGCAGCACCCCAGGGACCTGCCCTGGCTGCTGGCCCTGCCTGCCCTCAGAGCCTTCATCTCAGAGCTCCACGCCGGCCATAAAACCTCGATCAGCTTTGTTCCAGCCCCACGCTCCTGCAGGGAGAGCTGCGTTTTAATAAACACCACGATAGTTAGAAACAGACTTCTTCAAAGGGCTTGACAAACACGGCTCAGTGCCGGCATCCCAGGGAGCCAGCACAGGCAGTGTTTGTGCAGGTGGGGGCAGGCAGGGGGGAGCCCTGCTGCCTCCCCCGGCGGGTCTGGGTTTCGGGGTGCAGATGAGTTAGGGGACTCCTTAGCTCACCTCCACCTGCTCCCACGAGGCCCCACTCCAGCATCCCACAGGCCACCCCGGGCCACTGTTTTAAGTGACCGCGTGTTGCTTTTGCTCTCCAGGAGAATCCAAACCAGGTGAAGCAGCAGCATCACATCAAACCCCGCTGCTCCCGGGATGGACACACACACAGAGCCCCCTCCCCGCGCCCCCAGCCCGGGCTCGAGCCATAAAAACAACACAACCCCCCCCCGCACCCGGGAACACCCCGCCCCCCCCCG
>NW_009953486.1:8443287-8445729 GCF_000747805.2 Chaetura pelagica | reverse complement strand
ACCCCCTGCACACCCCCCTGCCACTGGCACAGGTGGAGATTTGGGTTCCCTGCTGAATAACCCAGGGAAGCTGTGGCTGCCCCATCCCTGGAGGTGCTCAAGGGCAGGCTGGATGGGGCTCTGAGCAGCCTGTTCTAGTGGGAGGTGTCCCTGCCCACGCAGGGGGGTTGGAACTCGCTGATCTTTAAGGTCCCTTCCAACTCCAAACATCCTGTGATTCTGTAGCACCCACGCTGCTGTCCCCTCCGGCTGGAAGGGATGTGTCCGGGCTGTGACGAGGTGAGGAACGCGACTGTGGGAAGGGGGGTCGTGCAGGGATTTGCTCCCTCTTTTGCACTGTCAGAGCACCAGCGTCAGGGGGCAGAGGGCCCTCCTGGGCAGACAGAGGCTGCTCAGCACAGCCAACCGCCCGGGGACAAGCTCACTGCTCTAAAGCCATGGTCTGAGGTCAGTGACAGCTCACAACTCTCATCTCATTCTGCCTGGAACGCAGAGGAGTTATTATCTTCTAACCCATCTACTGCTGGGCTTGTAAACTCTTCCTCTGGGCCACCTTACATTGACACTATTAAACACAGTAAATCCAGAAAACCAAGTAATACAGAGAAAAAGCTGCCAAAACCCCACCATTACTTGCCCAGCTCTGCCAACTGCCCTCCCAGGCAGGCAATCACAAGCAGCCCCTCTCATAAAGATCTAAAAACTGGAAATTTACCACAGACTTCTTGCTTGAAGAAGTTTCTCAGCAGAAAACTGTTCTAACAATGTTTGTTATTTGCTGAATGAAATACTATTAGCTTAAAAGTTTAAAAACCCAGCACTACTGCTGGAAGCAAATGAACCCCTCTTAGGTTTAGCCTCTATTTCACCATTGCCAGGAATTCAGTCCTAAGTATTTTCAGGATGTGTAGAGCCACCTAAAATGGCTTTAAATTTAAAAACCCAGCACTACTGCTGGAAGCAAATGAACCCCTCTTAGGTTTAGCCTCTATTTCACCATTGCCAGGAATTCAGTCCTAAGTATTTTCAGGATGTGTAGAGCCACCTAAAATGGCTTTAAAGCCTTGTTTTAAAGTCTTTTGAAAAAAAAAAATAATGCATTTGTTTTTCTTAATTACCATTTGTAGATGCTCTGGTATCCCAAGGTCCCTCTTACCTGCCTCAAATCCATGGTCCACAGGCTGGCTAAGATCACTCAGAATGATTCTAACCACAGCAAGAGGGTGACTGGAATGCCACTGTAAACCACTTTCTAGAAGAAATAGTTAACATTTAGGAAAGAAGCAACTTTTGGTTGTTTCTGTCTTGTCTATGCTCCCATCTCATTATTACTTTGGTTACTTTACGACACAAACACATTCAAATTGGTTTATTTGAAAGACCCAGTTATCAAAATAGCCATCTGTGAAATAAAACCAACTGGAAGAATAAATATTTACAGAACTTAGGTAGTAATATTTCTCCATGCCTAAGGCTACTCCCTTCTACCCAATCATGGATCTCTTCCTTCCCCTCAGCCTTACTTCATCCAGCCTTTTCATCACAGGGCCAGATTTTTTAGATGCAGCTGCATAGCTCTTCAGCAAGGCCTTAAACATCACTTCAGTATCTGGGTGAGTGCTAAGGAAAGCTTTTTCCAGAACATACAAATCAACTCCTTTATCCTCTGGAAGACCTGAAACAAAACTGAGTCCAAAGTCTATTAGTACCAAGTCCAGCTTCTCCACGGGTGGTCGCATCAGTATGTTGGAAGTTGTAAGATCCCCATGGATAAGATCTTCATCATGCATTCTTGCTAACAGCTCACCCATCTTCTCTGCCAAGAGAAGGAGGCTACTGGTGTCATTTCCACTCTGTTGTACAGAATTAATATGATCTTGGACAGTAACTGAGTCAACAATATCTTCAAGATATATGGAGTTGGTGACACTATCCACAAAGTAGACAGCTGGAGCTGAAATCCCTGTGTGAAAAAAAGAACCAAGTTAAATGCTAGCTGTTAATTTACAGGCCTTCCCAACTTTAACAACAAAAGACAATCAATACAAGCCTTAACCAGAAACATCAAGGTTCACCCGGGGTGACTCACATCTAGGAATTCCCTCCAGTCTCAAACCCACACTACACCAACCTCCAGCCTTAAATTTATAGGCAGCTTGAGCCCTGCTGGAGCATCATCGGCCCCTCCTAGGGTGAGACTTCCCAGCAAGCAGCACCTTCTGGTGGGGAACAGCCTGCGACTTAGGGGGACACCCTCAAAAAGCTAAGCAGGCCACCCCAGGATGAGAAGAAACCACCTGCATCCTTCAGGATGCGGCAGGAAGGCCGAGGAGGGTCTCTTAAAAATTTACTCAGAGGGCCGCGGAGGGTCGAGGTGGCTGCGAGCACGGAAACACCCGCTGCCCAGGGGTGTCCCTTCTCTCGGGGCAGCCCCGTCCCCAC
>NW_009953486.1:8440262-8442448 GCF_000747805.2 Chaetura pelagica | reverse complement strand
CCGGGGCCCCTCCCGGGGGACCCCCCACGCGTGGGACGGGGCGGAAGTGAGACCCTCGGCTGCCCGGGGCTGTGGCGTCTTGTGCGGCCCCCGATGCGCTCCCAGCGGCTCTCGGGCAACCCCCTTCTCCTCCCCAGCCACCCCCTGAGCTCCAGGGGGTCTCCAGCCTGCGACAGGCCGCGGGGTGACCTGATGTCCCCGAAGCTCCTGCCCCCGAGAGGCCGCTCAGGTGCGTGGGGGGACCGGCCCTTCCTTGGGAGGCCGAGACCGTGGTAGTAAAGGATGGGCAAACCTCCCTTCCTTGGGTTTCTAGGGTGTGTGTGGCACGCTGAAGACCCAGCACTCTGCTGGGTGATCTGCACACGCTGCAGTTCATGTGCCTCAGTAGATAAAAAGAGACTTTGGCCCAATCCCTCTCAATATGTTTTCAATTGTTGCCTTTGGAGGTGCCACAAGTCCTTGTTTTCTTATCCACAACATTTGCTTCCTTTTCAGAACACTTATATTTTACTAACACATTCCATACAGCTTACTTGTCATTGCACGGTGGGATCCTGCCTGGAAAATATTTATCTTGCTTCAGCAACAACTTTTAACAACCTTCCCAGCTTTTCAATGATACGAACAACCCATCCCACAATTCTACCCACTCCTGGCATCCACAGCAGGGATAGAGGAGCCCACTAACTGGGCCAGGGAAGGAGATGTGGTCATGGGCACCATGGCTGGAATCTGTAAATGCCAAAAACAATCATAGATACAAAGATGTTTTCCCCTGTTGTAAGCAGATTTTTATCTAAGCATGGGTGAACAGGCCCCACAGACATACATATATAACCTAAGAACAAGTAAGTGCACACAGGTGCCCTCTTCATTATTCTGGCAAATGTCATGGTCTTCTCTCATGCTGCCCAAAAACACCCTCCAGAGCTTTCAAAATACAAAAGAAAATATTTTTGCTTTATTCTTCCCCCTTATTTTATTTATTTAAATTTTATCTTCCCTGTGATTTCACTTATTCTTTTCCCTTCAAATGCAATAATCAGTTGACACAGCCCTTGGAAACCATCTAGAGCCACTTACAATATTTATGGTTATCACCCAGTATTTGTGTTGGAATATTGAATCACCCCAGATAATTGCACTGAAGCCACAGACCCTCTGTTAAGTGGTGTGATTATGTAACTTTGTTCTCCTGGTGACAAGCATTTATAAACTCTCCTTTTACAAACAATGGAAACAAGTTAGAAGCTGCAGTGCAGCAACCCAAGCTAATGGAAACCAAGGCAGGTCCCACGGGCTCCTTGCTGCTATCCTGGGGCTCCAGCTCTGCAGGCAGCTCTCCCCTCACTCCTTGGATCATTTAAGGATGGAGGCTGCCATCCACAATGCTGGACAGCCTGGGAAAGGGCTGTTTGGGCTACATCAGGGCTCAGGGGGCTCCTCATGCCCATCTAAGGCACTTGTTGGCTCTGATGTCGTGTCCTCAACCTGCAAAATCTGGGTAGGGTGATAAACCCTCCTGTGTGTGAATTCACAGCTCTGGCTCCCATCATAGCTCAGAATTGCTGCTCTTGGCCAGTTCCTCAGCAGGAGGATGCTTCAGGCAGGGCAGCTGGTAGGGACTGGCTGCCAACAGAGGGGCACTGGGGTGCTGGGCAGCACCCTGGGTTGCTGCCATACTGGAGACTTCCCTAAAATGTGCAGGGAACAGGACCCATGGGGCGACCACCAGTGCTGACTGGCATTGCCAGCAAACCCCCCAGGGTTAGGAGAACAGAAAAGGAGTGCAGCCTGGTGTTTTAAGGAGAAAACTCCCTGGGCTGGAAAGGAGGATGCAGTAAATGCAGGTGCCTGGCGAGCTGGCTCCATCCCAGCAGCTGTGACACTGGTGCCTGCTCATGGATTATCATTTTCATCAGTGACTGAGTTGAGTTTGGTCAGTTTGGTCCCCTGAAAACCTTCGTAAGGGCCAATCATAAACAGAGAAAATGTGCTCTAGTGTGTGATGAGCATCACTGACCAACATGTCTTCCTCACTGCAGGATGGATTGGCTTCTTCTCTGGTACCTGTATTTTAATTCGTGGTTTGAAAGCCTCTTTTAGCTGCTCCAGCCCAGAGGTAGGGATACACAGCTTCAGCAATCACAGCCAGGTTGTGTTACCAAACACAGGCTGCCATTTCA
>NW_009953486.1:8437450-8440205 GCF_000747805.2 Chaetura pelagica | reverse complement strand
CTGCCGGCAGCCAAGGGCAGGATAAGGATCAGATGGGAAGTGGCACCACCAAGACACAGGGTCTGAGAGGAGGAGCAGAGCATCGCAGGAGGGAACCAGGCTAGAAACCTGCCAGCAGACATGAAGCAAGAGCCAGTTCTGGTGGATCCAACCCTGCCCAGGCCTTCTCATGCAGATCTTAGGGACAAAGCTACTGACTTAACTACAAAGGTGTGATAAGAAAGATGCACTTTAAAAACCACAAAAGAAGATCCGTTTTTCCCAAACTATACCTGCTCTACATCATAGCAGGTTTTCACCTTTTTTAAGTTTTTTTTTTCCAAAGGATCATCACCCCTGGCCACCCCCAGTGTTGATGTGGTGGCTGCGTTTCTGTACATACTGATCTCATCCTTTTGGCTGCCTTTTGTAAACATACCATAAAGCTCTGCCTGGACTCCCCAGGACCTTGCTTCCTTGCTGTCTGTGCTAATAATGTTTATTGCCCTGCCAGAGAGCAGGAAGCCTCCAGAAAATGGTGGGGAAGGTGAGGGGCAGACAAATGAATGCTGAGTGGCTGTGGAGAAAAATACCATTTCTTCCTTCTCACTCTGAAATAATTTGAGAAGGAAGGAGTTGCTCAGATGAACTACAGATCATGTAGCCAAGAGTGGGTTTGCCCAGTGGCTGCTGAGGATTGTAGTTCCCCTCTGGCTCTGCCTAGTGTGGTGGGGAATCCCACATGGGTGATATATCCCCCCGTTCATAACACAACACACACAAAATGTACAGGCTTGAGCTCCAGGGAGAAGCTGCAGGAGGCAGAGATCACAGGCAAGATCATGCTGCATCTCCAGCATCCCCCTGTGTTCCCAAAACTTGGAATATGAGCCCAGACACAGAGCTGTAGTGCCTGCTGCCCACTGTGAACTTCCCACACATGCGGGGTCTTGGGGAAAAGAGAAAATTTGAGTAATTTCTCCCTCTGAATGTCATGAGAGATTGCTGTGATTTCAGAGCTATTTAGACTACTTTAATATGAATTACAAATCAAATTGAAAAGCTCCTTCCATGAACACCACTGGTTTCTGTTGTCTGGAGTTCATGTTTGAAGCCATTCTTCCCTGAGTGTGTGATCCCTGTGCAGCTGCCAGTTTGTATCAGCTGCAAGGTTTTAGAAGAGGTATTTTTACATTCCATATTTCCATTGAAACCAGAGCATATTAATGAGAAGCCTTTATTTAATCTATAAGCCAGGTAGATTATTTGAAACACTTAACATTCACAGTGACTTTGAGACAAAACAACCAAAACCTTTGATCAGCTGCTGCCCATGTTGCAGGCCAGATATCCACCAGACTAAAGCTAAAAGGATATGCATGATCCAGCACTGCCTCTCTTAAGCATCCCAAATTATGAGTTGGACAAAAAAAATAATTGCCACCACTGGTCTGAAGAGGAGAGATGTGACATCTATCCTGCTAAATGCCCTATTAAGTAATGAAGTATGTAGAATGACTGAAAAAGCTCTTTCGAAAAAATACTTCTTATTCTTCATTCTTCACCCAATCTGTCTACTTTTGCCCACGTCAGAGGGATGTGCCTGCACCACAGGCATGATGGGCACTGATGCAGACCTTCCCCAACTCAACCCTGCACTGCAGCAAACCCCTTTACCAGCACAGGCTCCACAGCGAGCTGGGCTGGAGCTTCTGTTGTTATAACCCTGTGATTAAATACAATATTACCTGCAGTCACATCCCAGCTTGCAATCCAGGTTTATGGTCACTTCCACTCATCTTTCAGCAGCAGTCCCTTGTTGCACAGCCCTGGGAAGGCCGTGCAATCCCACCCCAAGCCTGTGACAGCACATCCTCCCTTTGCTGGTCCCCAACAGCTGCCTGACAGCAACATTCAGAACATCTCATGTGTTTCAACATAGGGAAACCCTCCCAGCAGCTGCAGTTTTCATGAACAGCACCGAGGGAGAACATCTGCAAGAGTTTTGAAAGCACTTGTAGGTGTATCAGGTTTTGTAAAATCTTTCTTTTACAAACTGGGCTTTGAGTGGGACACATGAACTTACCCTCAGAAAAACATCTTGCATCCAAGTGCAAGCCCCAGCCAGCGTTTGATGCAGTAGCCAGCAGGAAGGTTTCCACTCCACTGGGCAGGAGAATGTTAATTGCAAGGAAAGCTGAATGCTGAAATGCTTTGCCCAGTGTTGCATTGTGCAGGGGGAAGGAGATAAGCTGATCCTTTCTTTCCACAAAAGAGAGAGGTAAGAATGCAAACTCAGTCACGCTGCTCTTTTTTTTTTATTTCTTTTTCCTTATTATTATTTTTTTTAAGCTCCGAAACGGTCACTCCTTTCCTCGCAGCCTTTCCTTGCCTTTCCAACCGAGCTACTTAAATCCGCTAATAAACTGCCCATCTCGTGAGCTTGAGAGAGGGTTTCTGGTCGGGAGGAGCGAAGCCCCGCACTTAACAGCGTTAAGTCAGCAAGCAGGGGGGATTCCTTCCCCGGTTCGAGAGAGAGACAGACTGGGGACAGAGCCCGTACCCTTCCCCATCCTCATTCCCAGAGCAGTTCCCTCCGGAGGAACAAACCCGGGCTGCCCGGAGCGCGGGGTTCGGGCTCCCCCATCACCCCGCGGTCCCGCTCCTTCACCCCGGCCCTTCGGTGCCTCAGTGCCCGCCCCAACACACACACACACACACACACACACACACACACACACCACATCCCGCCCGGGCCCCCCCAGACGGCTCCCCG
>NW_009953486.1:8430991-8436583 GCF_000747805.2 Chaetura pelagica | reverse complement strand
CCGGGAGGGGCTCAGCCGGGGGGAGCCCACAGGGGTGCTGGAGGCAGCTGCCCGACCCCCCGTGGGGTCAAAGAGAGGCTTGAGCGGTTCCGAAGCCCCCCCGGTCAGGCAGGGCAGCAGCGGGGGTCGCTGCCCGGGAGCGCAGCCCCGGGAGCGCCTGGCACCAAACCTTCTGTCCTCATGTAGAGTCCCCTCGTTCCCCGGACACGTCAGAATTGGCTCACATACAGAGCCGGGTTTCCGTCAAAGTTCACAAACTATTTCTGCTCGTGGAGTGAGCAAGAAATAGAGCAAAACCTGATGGAAGCAGCTGTGGGACTTGCAGTGGGGCAGCTTGTGTCTAATTGGGTGTGTGGCTTGAATCTACTGGCATGGGCACTTTATGCAAAGCCTTTTGTTCCCAGTGAACAAATATTTTTTTTTCCTAATTACCTGCATAACACATGCAGAAGGAGTGACAGAAGCAGCACAGGCACCCAGGGCACGGTGGGAGGGACTGGCATGGAGCTGGGATGGCATAAGTAACACAAATGAGACACAGAAGCAATAGAGAAGTAAGTATATAGGCTTCAGTGAGAAATAACCTTTATTGCTGGCTGCAGTTAAAGGCCAAATACAGACACTTCCTGATAAGCACAGCATGTGAGGGGAAAAAAAGCCCCTAGGCAGGATGAGGAGAGTTTTCCAGTGTCTTGTGATTGTGTTCACATTTTTCTGTATAGTCTACCAAAACTCTATTTCTGATTAAACAAAGTCACTATGAGAATTGGGGTAGTGTTATATGCTGGAAACTGGCACAAGCTTCTGAGCTAACACACTGCATCTCTGCCTTCAAAGCTGTGACAGGGGGGAGGTCACTGTCACTGCTGTTCCCAGAGGTCCCTACCTCAGCACTGGCTCTCACACCATGAACAATCCCCCCTGCTGTACCATGACTAATGGTTCACACATGGTCACCCTTTCATCCTCTCCCCAGGGTGAGGAGCCTGTGCAGCCAAGCACCTTGGGTTTTTTGGGTTGCTTAGGGTGAGGTGGTTGATTTGGGTTTGGGTTGCTTTTGCTGTTGTTTGGGGGGTTTTTATTTTAGCTAAACTTACATGCTTGCTAAACTTCCATACATAGCTGTGTGGGAAGGACAAGGTCAGAGAATCACTGTGTATTTGGGGCAAGCAACAGTGAGCTCTTCAGCTCTTGATGATGCTTCTGTAGCCCTGGACCAGCCTGAGAAGGTTGTGTCTGGCTGGGGGGTCTTGGCTTCCAAGTGCTGTGGAAGGAGAGAGAAAGAAATCAGGAGCACCCCACAAAGTCATGCTTAGAGTTATCATGCAAGATTAATAGTCCTCCTCTTCAATACAAGTCTAAACTTTGTTACAAAGTCTGTTTTGACAGTTCTGCAGCCCAAATGAGTGTTCCTGCAGTTAGTGAAAGTGTCTGCAGGCCTGGTACGTTGTGTGAATATCTGCAAGTGCCTTTACACATGACCTAGTGCCTTTTGGGGGAAATTCAGCATCATGGCTTTGTAGATGGAAAACTTTGAGTGTCCCAAGGGAGCATTTCTCAATTTTTACCTGCTGATAGCTTACCTGCTAACACCAGAAAACTGAACCTAGTGTTGCTTGCTCGTTTTGCAGGTCGTGCAGTGCTGGTCCTCGTCTTGTCTGCAACAGTCTCTTTCCTGGGTGGGCTGATATTTGGATATGAACTGGGGATTATCTCTGGTGCACTGCTGCAATTGCAGATAGACTTTCACCTCAGCTGCTTCAAGCAAGAAATCCTTGTGAGTGCTCTCCTTATTGGAGCTCTGCTTGCCTCCCTGATTGGGGGGATCCTCATTGACCGCCATGGACGGAGGAAAGCAATCCTGGTCAGCAACTTGGTCCTGTTGGTTGGCAGCCTAATTCTCACATTGGCAAAGTCATTTACTGTGCTGATCGTTGGGCGCATGACAGCAGGCTTTGCTATCTCAGTCTCATCCATGGCCTGCTGCATCTATGTCTCAGAAATGGTGGCTGCTCATCAGCGAGGGCTGCTGGTGTCTCTCTATGAAGTAGGCATCACTGTTGGCATCCTGGTGTCCTATGCAATGAATTACATCTTTGCAGACCTGAAAGAGGGATGGAGGTACATGTTTGGGCTGGCCATTGTCCCAGCAGCCATGCAGTTCCTCACCATCCTCTTTCTCCCAGTCAACCCTGTCAAATTAAGCTCATGGGACGCAGACTGCCAGAAGGGCCTCATTCAGTTGCAGAGCACTGAGGACAGAGAGAAGGCAAAACGAGAGCCCTATAAGGAGAAAAGTTACTCATTTCTTGATCTTTTTAGGAGCAGAGACAACATGAGAAGGCGGACTCTGGTGGGCCTGGGACTGGTGCTCTTCCAGCAGTTCACTGGGCAGCCCAATGTGCTGGGCTATGCCTCCAAAATCTTCCACTCAGTGGGGTTCCAGAGCAACTCCTCAGCCATCCTGGCCTCTGTTGGGCTGGGGGCAATAAAGGTGGTGGCCACACTCATCGCAATGGCTTTTGCAGACAGGGCTGGCAGGAGGGTGCTGCTCATGGTTGGCTGTGTGGTGATGGCCATCTCGGTCACCATCATCGGCCTCACCAGCCGCGTTGTTCCCCTGGCCCTGGACAGGGACTGCAAGGCAGCTGCAGACCCCAGTGCATCCCAACGCCCCCCGCTGCCCTTACTCTCCCAGCCTGCTGTGCCATCCATCCCACCAGTGGTGGGCAGAAGTCAGGCAGGCCCTGATTTCGCTGCCATGAGGAGCCTGGCAAGTTTTTTTGTTGATACTCAAAGCAAAGAGGTTGTTCCTGATGCTTCCCTCGCTCAGAAAAGAAGCTTGGTAGTTCAGTCCAAAGAAGAGATAGTGGCAAGCACAGGCCTTTCTTTAAGTGGTGCTCCCTGGACAGAACACCTGGTTCTAAATTGGATGACACTGCTGAGCATGATGGCTTTCATGAGTGCCTTCTCAATTGGATTTGGGCCAAGTAAGTATGGTGTTTATACATCCTTGCACTAACCCAGAGAATAAAGCTAGGGCTGGTTTTGCAGTCTGCTTGGAATGTTCATTATGCATCTGCTTTCCAAGCAGCTCAGTGTCTGGGAACTGGAAATACATCCCCCTTCTGCCCACTGAATCAGTTCCTAGCACTGCAGCTGTCAGCTATAGGGTGGTACAGCACTAGAATAACTTTCTCTTCCATCCCATTACTACCTTTGCAATGTTTTGGGGTTTTTTTTTCTGTCATGCTCATTGCAAAATCAGAGCATCCCAGAAACACTTCCTGATTTTCCTCACACCCTGTGAAAAGGAAAGAGAGGGCTGAGAACAAAGGGACTGAGGGTCTTCTGCTCTGTTATGAAGGAAGCTTTAACCCCTACAACTCTTTCTGCTCTCTGTAATCTGTGCAGTGACCTGGCTGGTCCTCAGTGAGATCTACCCTGCTGGGATAAGAGGAAGAGCCTTTGCATTCTGCAGCAGCTTTAACTGGGCTGCTTATTTACTGATCAGCCTTACATTCCTGGACCTTATTGGTAAGTGGCCATCCCCTATCTCTTCAACGCCCTCAGGTGGTATGGGAGGGTGGTCACCACAAGCCATTTGGAGATTAAGTCATGTTTTGAACTCTGAGCTCTTGACACTGGGAGAGGTGGGACCCTGATGATGCTGAGAGCAGAAAAACCAGGCACCAGCAGTCTGAGCCCCTGCACTGCCTGTTTTTTAAAAATCCATTGCCCACTGGGCTGTGCTACAGTGCTGCAATATGAGGGAAACACGGAGTTTGTAGCTTTCCAGTGTTTCTTGCTTAGCTCTCAATTAGAGCTCTAAACTGAGACACTCAGTGGGCACTGCTGGGCCCTGGAGCTTGGCTGCCTTCTCCTTCGTATCCCGCAATGTCACCTACCTCCAATGGACCCTTCGTGCACTTGAATCTCTCTGCAGATGCCATTGGTTTCTCTTGGGTGTTTCTTTTCTATGGACTGGTGGGAGTGATGTCTGTTGTGTTCATTTACCTCTTTGTACCGGAAACAAAAGGACAATCCTTAGAGGAAATAGACCAGCAGTTCTCCAGGAAACGGTACGTGTGCTGTTGTACCACCCTGAGTGGTGGCTTTGGGTGCTTCCCACCAGCAGGCCCTCAGGTCTTTGGCACTTGGCAGCTCAGGGCTGTTGCCAGGTCTGGTCAGTACTGCTAAGATTACCTCAGGTTGGTGCAGGGCTGTGGGACAGGGTGTGAGAGCTGCAGTGTGGTCCACCAGCAGGTCACTGCCCTGGGTCTTGAAGCCATGCTGCTGGAGGGCACCAGGACACCAGGGGGGAAAAGGGCTAAAAAATAAATAAATAAAATAAGTCCAGAGGGTGAGGGGAGGAGAGCAGGACCAGAGCATGGCACAGGCAGGTCAGGACAGTGAGGTCCTTAAAATAATCCTAGATTGACTCTTCTCCTCTGGGGCAGAGGTGTGTGTGTAGTTCTGGTGGTGAAAGAGGTGGCAGAGTGAGCAGCACTGGAGCAGAGGGAGGTTGTGCAGCCAGAAGACCACAGTGCTGAGGGGAGGGAGCCCACACCCCCTGGGGGTGGCTGGGGAAGGGTAACTGCTGTAAACCCCTGCCTAGCTCCTGGTCCCTGCCAGCAGCAGCTGATCTCACTGTTGCCTGGCAGGGTGTGGGAAGGAAAAGCATTTAAGCAGAGACATGGAAGAGGAGCGAGCTGCACACACGCCCAGTACCAGAGAATGGAGCACACCAACAGCACGTGAAACCAGTGACATGCCTGCAGCATCGCCCTGAGGAACAGGCTGTGCCCTCCTTTTCCATGGCCTTTCACTGGTGACCTCTGCGTGGAGACTGTTCTCACCGCAGTGCCTTAGATCTTGGGACTTGCTGATAGCCTGTCCTTTGGATCCTCAGAGGATCAGAGGAGCCAGGCAGGAAGCATGTCCTTCCTTTGATATCCGTTACTTTTATGGTTCATATCTCCTGTCATTTAAGAAATTAATGGCTTTATATGCAGAAATTAAAGCACAACCTTTGCTGAAAATGCTTTCCATCCAGGCAGTTCATTTGTGAGCAGGGCATACCATTTTCTAGTTCTTTGAAATACTTGATGCTTTCCAAAGGGGACAGCAGTGCAGGAGGAATGTGTCAAGCACCCAGCACACATTAATATTGACACCCTTTGTAAGAGCCCGGAGTCTGAGGTAAGAGCTAATGCAGATGAATACCCTGTCCTGTTGGAGGCAGGATGGGTGCTAGCTCACGGGCTGCTATTTCCCACAGTGTCCAGGCCCAGCAGCCCTCTTGCCTCATCACCCAAGCCCTGTGCTGAACAAGCCCAGAGGTACATCTCACCTGCATGTTTGGTTCCTTGCTTTTGAACACAGGGGCTGTGTTGCTTTCGTGGGCAAGGTTTGCGTGTACAAAAATGCGTGTGGTCTTCTGGTACCTTCTACAACTTTTCTTCCTCTTACTGTTATATGTTCTTTGATTAATTCACCCCTCCTCCTGAGCCCCATAAATTACAACATAACCATCCTACTAACATTCCACTCACTCCCCAAACCTTTCTAGAGGAGTCAATATCCTGCTGA
>NW_009953486.1:8430370-8430967 GCF_000747805.2 Chaetura pelagica | reverse complement strand
TGAACAGCCAAGTCTTGCCTCTTTTGAACCCCTGAAGGAACTAAATCCCAAATCTTGGGGTTTTCCACTGAAAATGCAACTCCATGGAGACCAGTGACTGCCACACTGAGCCACCTGGTTGGCAGTGCAGGGACAAACACAAAGGATGTGGCTGTGTCACTCAAACCCCTGACTTACAGGAAAGCCACAAAAACACTGGAAAATGATCTATCCTTGGCTATAATTCAACCCCTGGCTGTCAGGTGTCTGCCATGGAAATGCTTTTCTCTTCCCACTGAGCCATAGGTGTCACCCATGACCTTCCTCCCTCACCTGCCCTCTGCTGCAGCTGGAACCGGGTTGTGCATTGTAGATGCTGCCAGCACAGGGGCACCTGTGGAACAGAAAACGAAAGCTCACTTCCTGGAAAAAGCAAACAAGCAAACAAAAAAGAGCCCAGGAATACGGAGCTGGATCAGGGGTAACAGATTTTCTGGAGCAAAGCACCAGCCCTGGGAATTCAAGCGGCCCCCCAGGTCACGGCAGGTCCCAGCCAAGAGGGATGGGGGCCACAGCGGGGCTGGGGGGATGTGCTGGACACACTTTTGGCTGGGGGGG
>NW_009953486.1:8429724-8430323 GCF_000747805.2 Chaetura pelagica | reverse complement strand
CCGGGCCCGCCGCGAGGGGACACCCCGACCCCGCCATAGACCCTGTCCCGGCCCCGCAACTGCAGCGAGTCCGGCGTGACACCCTGAGGACACAGACCAGACCGACACACCACCCCAATGTCCGCCCGTCTCAGCCCTCGGACACAGCGTTTGAGCCTGGGGATCCTCCCAGCCTCTTCCCCTGGGGAAGGGGAGAAGATGGGGACCCTCGGGTCTCAGGAAGGGATGCGGTGGGTCAGGGCAGGGGGCTGGTGACAGGTCAGCTCTGGGTACAGCCAGCAGGGCTGCTGACATTGCCAGGCGCTGAGGGTGATGGTACTGTGCTGTACATCAGCTTCTGGTAAAAGGGGTTAATAATCCCAGAGTGAGGGGGCTGTGTTTCCTGCTTGTTTCAGAAAGACATGAGGCATCTTTCCAAACCCAAGCAGCTTCAGCCCAAGAAGCAGAAGGAACCTGCAAGGGGCTGCCCAGCTTGTCATGCAGAGTGCACCGTGCTGGGGGTCTGTGCTGGCCCGGAGGACAAGGCAATCAAGGAGAAGGTGCTGGGAGAGCCCTGGGGATGCTACAGAGCTAAGTCCAACCTCTGTTCTTGTGGCTCT
>NW_009953486.1:8424939-8429698 GCF_000747805.2 Chaetura pelagica | reverse complement strand
TGCTGAGGAGAGAGCTCTGGAGCAGCTGCTGTCACAGGGTCCTGCAGCCCCATGGCAGCAGAGTTGGGCTGGTGGCACTGAAAAATGGAAAAGCCATAAAGGATTGTTTCAGTGAGAGGCTGAAGGAAAGTCAGTGTGTGCAGAAATTCAGACCTGCACCCATTGTCAGGAGGACGTGGCCAGTATCCAGGGAAAGAACAGCAGGAAAATAAATGATGCAGCTGCAATAAGGCAAGCTTGACCATGCATTGTACTGGCAGACCCACAGGAACATTATTAAGCAACCAAGAAAGGGCAAAACTTAGAGGTGCTTCTGTTCCTATACCAGAAGCTTAAAAAGAAGAGATAATGCCAGGCTTCCATTCACCTGCATGACAACCCCAATACTATCACAGACTCCTCAAAATGAGAGTTCCCAGATTCCAATAGGAAAAATGTAGAGCCAGGACTGTGTTACTGACCCCTTATCAGGATAAAGGTAACAATCAGCAAACATAAAATGAGGCTGGAGAAACTAGTCAGCTCAGTGATCCATCAGGAAGAAAAAAAAAGAAGTGGGTTTGGATACAATAAGGAGGCTCCTGAAAGCAGCAAGGAGGGGCTGCTGCCCTGGGTTTGGTGGGGAGCCACACATAGGACCTGCTTCACAAGGTGTTTGTGGGAGAGCTGTTCTCTGCTAGTGACCACAAAACAACCCATTTAATGCTGTTGTGGGAGAGAGCACACCAAATAAATCCAGAGTGTGGCTCTACAATTTCAAGAAAGGGAACTATGAAAAAATAAGGTGATTAGTCAATAACAACAAAACGAGAAGGAACAGGCAGAAAGCAAGGAGCCTGCAAGCAGTCTGGAGGTGATTAAAAAATGCTCTGTTAAAGCCCAAGTAAAACATGTGCCACTATTCAAAAAAACAAAAAAAGAACTAAGAGGTCCTAAAAAACACCCTGCCTGACTCACTGCTAAGGTTAAGGAGGTATCACAGGGAGAAGGTCAGCATTTTAGAAGCAGAAAGGTTTCCCACATGAGGAGAAAAGGAAAACCCATAAAACATAGCAAGTAAAGTGTAGACAGAAAATTAAAAGAGCTAAAAAAGAGCACAAAGATCTCATTGCAAAGAACTCTTTTAGAAAAAGTTTCTTTAAATACATCAGAGAAGGAAGTCAGCAAGGGAGCTATTGCTCAGTACAGAGGTGTAATAGGGTACTGAGGAGGATAAGGCATGACAAGGCAGCTCAGGTAGCTAAAACCCAGCCAAGTGCAGGGTTTTAGAGACAGTTTTTGAGAACAAATGAGATTCAGCAGTGAGGCTGCCCAAGAATCCTCTGTGTCTGGCTTAATTCAACATCCTCATTTGTGGCACTGGAAAGGGAACAGACAGCAAAATCTCTAGGTTTGTGGATGATGCTGAGCTCTTTTTGGAAATAAAATGTTTTGCCAGTGACAAAGGGCTCTAGGAGAACCTTGCAAAAGTGAGTAGGGCAAAAGGAGCTGCTGAGATGGATGTGCCGGGGAAAGCTGCAGGCTGGTGCCAGAGAAGCCATCTGAGGTTAGTGTGGATTAGAGGAATCCTTGGCCAGGTGAGCTAACTCCCTCCCCTCCATCTTCATCTAGCTGGACAAACGTGTCCCACTCTAACGTTGTGACTCATTAATGTAGCAACTGGCTGTTTCTCTTTTTCCCTCCCCTGAGGCTGAGACCTCATAAGACTAGAGGATACACAAAAGCTTGAGGCAGTGATAAATCTTCTTTAGTGGGCTTTTATTTCCTTTTCTTTCACAATATTTTCTTTAGTTTCCTAGCCAATTTTTTTTTTTCTAAGGAAAGATTTCTGACTTCCTTTGAGCCACAGCTCAACATCTGTCCACATCGGGGGCTGAAGTAATACACTGTTAAGGGGTTTTGATGTCAAGCCCAAAACCCCACCAGGGATTTATGCAGCTCTCCCCTTTCCTCCCTCCTCCTCCTCTTCAAACAGCCTTTCATTTGCTCTCACTAATTGTGCTGTCATGCCTTTCTTCCCCCCCCTACCCCCGGTTGTGCAGACAGCCTTTCATGCAGCCAGGTTTGGGTGACAGATGCCTGTGCCATGAGCCGGGTTGTGCTGCACAACGTGCGCATCGTCCGAGTGCTGAAACGATCCAGGCACCCATCCAGCTCGGGGACGGCTTAGGCAGTGGCTTCCCTACCCCCACTGTCTCCCCCTTCCTCCCCCGGAGCTGCTGGATAATCCCTGCCGGCCGGGAGAGCCCCGCCAGCCCACCCACAGGCACCACTTGCTGCTCCAAGTGGGCAGGGAAAGATGAGCTGAGCATCTCTTGGGGAAAAATAACAACATGGAAGGGGAGAGATCTTCAGGAGGATTTGGGCTGGGAACAAGGACACTGCAAAGCCTGGTGTCCCAGGGGAGGTGACTGTGGGTGAGAGCAGCACAGCCCAGTGTGGAACAGGGGTGTGCTGGGCTGTGACCCCTTCCTCCAGCAGGCCCAGCGAGCGCCGGGTGCTGGGTGTGAGGACCGTTGCTCTCCATCACTTGTATGTGATTGAGAAACAGGGCTTGGCCCTGAGGATGACATCAATCAACCTGCTCAAATGGAAACCTGCTCTCAGACCTTGCCAGCAAAAGGAGAATGACACTTTTGAGCAGCTACCAGATCTGGAAGTGTCTTGGACACCACAAGAAGTTAATCCAGGAGAGGCTCAAAGCCTAAATTTCCTCTAAGTTGTGTCTGTGCCTGGGGAAGACTCTGTTGTTGGCAGGAAAACTGGGCTATAGCAAGTGGGGCAACACACATCTCAAGGTCATAGATTACCCTTATCCTGCTACCTTTGTTTTATGCTCTCCTTTTAGTCAGAGGATAAGGAGGACAGTGAGTGGCTAACCCTAATTACCAGCCAGCTCACAGATTGCTCCTCAGAGGAGGCTGGATGCCCAATTTGGGGACCTCTGTTACCCTTTCCTCACAGGGTGCCTGTTCTGGCAGCCCTGCAACTCCTCCTGGTCTCACAGGTCCCCATCTCCTCCCCACTGCAAAGGAAATAGCTGTAAGAGCCACTGCCCTGGGGTCTGCACTGTGGAGTCAATACCAAGCCAGAGCCAGAAAGGGAAGTGAACTCAATTTTTACTCCCTTTAAGCTTATTATATTGTTTTCTTCTGTTTAAATACCTGTCTGCAAAGATTTCCAAGAGAGATAGAGAAACATTTTATCTATCCCAGGGTCTGCAGACCTGCACAGGGACAAGCTGGGAGGTGACAGGGTCAGGGGCATCAAGCACTGAATTGCAGGAGGTTTTAAGTGAAGTGAGGATGAACTGTCAGGGTGGACTTTTTAAAAGCACTGACAGCCCCCACCCCAGCCACCCTCTTACATGTGCTTCCTTAGTGTGCCATAGTCAATACCTGAGGGATGTAAGAAATAAGTACAAACTTTGGCTTGTTATTGCTGCTCCAGACTGACTTCAGAACCCAGCTTATACACAGGTGATGTAAAGTTTGAGGGACAGCAGGTACCATCACCAAGTCTTCTTACAGCCATGGTAATGTGACCTAGGTGACAGAGTGAAAACAGAGGAAGGTGTCAATCCCTGCTGCAAATCCTCCCACAACTCAGCAGAGAAGGGAGGGGGTGTCCATGTCTCTCTTGTGCATGTGAAGGCATCAAGCTCAAGCACTGGATCCCAGTCTGTGCTTGGGGCAATACAGGGTTGGATGAAAGGAGACAGGATACATGAAATATGATAACTGGAAAAAATACAAACCAGAGGATGGGCTGTTTAATGCACTACAGATCCAGCAAAACAACCAGAGCTGAACACAAAATATTTCTCATATAGGAACAAAGATACCAGCCCAACCTGGAAAGAACCTGGATAGAGAAGGGTGTGTTGAGATGGGCTTTGTCAGCTGGAATGTCTCCAGGAACTGTGTGGATCACACCCAAGCCTAGAATGCAGCAGGGGCTTCCTCCTTTCCCTGCATCCCTCCCATCCTCTCCAAAGTGCTCTTTCCAGCACGAGCACCTCAGGGCTCCCCACATTTGGTGTCTGTTCTTCCTGCTCTGCCTGGTCTTGCTGCTGCTTCTGCCTCTGACCTCAGCTCCCCCAGCCCTGTGGTCTTCCCTTGGTGTATCAGATTAGGAGAGCTGCTGTCATTTAATCACAGAAGTAAGGCAGGGATGGAAAACTAAGGTCTCCCCCAACCACCAGGATGCTGATGGTTTGCAGAACAAGTTGCTCTGACAGGTCACCCACCCAGACTAGCCTGCTGTCCACGTGGAGACACCTTGGGCTGGGAGGGAGACCTCGGGTGCAGTACTGGGTAATGTAGAAACCTCCACTGCCTCTGGAGCTACCAGGACAAATTCAGTCTCTGGATAAACAGGAATCACATAATTACCTTCACAGTTTCATTTTTCCAGTTGCCTCCAGGTACTTTTGAGCCGCCGAGCCGAGCTCTCCTCACTGGGAATTGTTTACTCCTTGCCCCAGCGGTAGGAGCTGTAAGGAGCTGGCAGTTGTCATGAGCCATTTCCTCTTGGAAAGGTCCTCTGTGAGGGTCTGAGGGAAATAATTGTCCTTGGGTGCCACAGTCCCACCGTGACAATCCTGGCTCCACACCTGTGGCTGTATCTGTGCTCCTGGGGTGACAACCATCCTTTTGTCCTCACTCAGCACACAGCTCAGTCCTGGTGCATGTTGTGACCTCCTGCAGCAACACAAATAGAAATGTCAGTACTATGACTATTAATAGTGTTTCTATTC
>NW_009953486.1:8412953-8424638 GCF_000747805.2 Chaetura pelagica | reverse complement strand
TGCTGCCATTGAGATTGCTTTTGCTACTATTAATAATAATATTTACATATGCAAAACCACAGATGCAAAACAGATGGCTTGGTTGAGACCTCTGAAAAATACTTGTCTCTGCCACATATATTTATGACAAAGACAGAGGGTTAACCACACAGAGTGCCATATAGAGAACAAATAGATGGGGAAAAGGAATGAAATAATTCCTTCCATATTCCCAGCAGAGGCCAAAACTCATCAATTCCCTTTCTGCTTCTCTCTTTTCTAGCATTTGAGACTTTTCCAGTACCAGGTCAGGGATGGTTTCCATATTTGTTCAGACTTGTCTAATTTTATTTTCCAGTTCAGCTATTTTTTCAGATGCAGCTTTTCCTGATGGATGGAAAATACAAAAGGAATCGCTCATCTGCTCCCTGCAAGCTTTTTCCTGACCACTGGGAAGCTCAGGCACTATTCCAGGCCTGGGGTAAACCTTGCCTTGCAGAGAAAACTTGATCCTTGTTTGCTGAGTTCACACGTCTGGGAATAATTTAAGCAAAGGGGAAAAGTAAAAGTGAGAAATACTACCAGCATCCTCGAGCCCATCGTGTTCCCTTCAGCATGCAGCCCTGCCTGGGAGAGCAGCCATGGCCATGCAAGATGAATGACCACATCCCAACAACTGGGCAATACTGCAGAGCAAGAAAGTGGCAGCACGGGTAGGACCTTTGGCAGTTTCACCAGAACAGAAAATAACAGAGTCAGCCAGCAACACGGCACCTCCTTCTGCTCCTGGCAGTGGCTGCTGCAGAGCTGGGCTCCTGCAGGGACTCAGACAGTGACAGAGAGCAGAGGGCCTTGGCTTGGGTGGCCAATTTGCTCTTTGCTCCTGGCTTTCCCATAGGGATGAGGAGAAGCAGAAGGATGAGGCTGAAACAAGGACCTCTCCTGCCTGCATTGGTAAGCAGCTTTTAGTTGGAGTTATGGAAGAGTCCCAGCAGCATGAGGAGCTTCCCTGGGGGCACACTTTGGTCCCTTGTTCATATGTTTACAGTTGTGTAAACACCAGAGGCTCCCCTGCACCCATGGGTGTCATGTTTGTGGCCAACAAGACTCCTCAGTCCTTTTCTGCTGACAAGCACCTTCAGGGACACCTTGATCTCCTGGAGCAGCCCCAAGCCTCGCTGCTCCTTTCATGAGCAAGAGGAGGAGGAAGGGTCTATAAGCTCTGCCACAACCCAGCAGTGCTCAGAGAAAGCCACTGGACAGCATGTTAACGAGTACAGCACAGCCTCCCCGAGCACTAATGAGTAATAAAGTGCCCCACAAACTAAAGAGCCCCCAAGTGCTACTGAGGACTAAGTAGTCCCTGAATACTCACATCTCTCTCAGGTCAAATTCCACTCTTTAAACCAATCCCCATTACATTTTACACATTGGGCTGTAGAAGGCCTCGGAGGGGCTGTTAGGGTCTATTGTAGGGGAATAAAGCAAGTGTCAAAAAGACTTTTAATGCCCAGTTAAAAATGGCCCAACTAGAGCCTGCAGTTACCTGATAAGCTGCAAGGTCTCTACTGGGAGAAATATTTTGGTTTTTAAATTGTCTCAGCTCTTACACACTTACAAGAGGTTGGCCTGAGCTCTAAAGCTTTGTCAAGTCCATTAAAACAATATTAAAAGCCTGGCTTTTGTTCCATAAAGACTTTTAATGCTTGTTGTTTGGGGTTTTTTGTTCTTATAATAGTTATGACCAGTAATTATTGAACATACCAGAGCTCTGCAGATCTCTGCAGCTCTGTGTGGTTTTACAGCATCAATAACTTCTCCCAGCACAGCAGCTCTCTCACCACTGCTGTCTACTCTGTACAGGTGTGGAAAACAAAGTTCTCAGGGGGATTAACATCTCCAAGGAGGCACAACAGGGCAGTGCAAGAGCCAGGGGACAACATCCAAGTCCCACACCCATGGACTCTGCTCATTGCAACAAAAAATATTTCCAGTCCTCTCTTAGTGCAAATTACCCTCTTACCCTTTACAGGGAAACTCTAGAGACTGAAGCCACTTACTGGTTCAATTAACATTTCTGGGAACAACTACCTAATTGCTATGGGCTATGCCTAGGCAATGGAGTCCCTCACCATGGCTCTGTTGGTGCTTTTATGTAGATATCTGGACATCAAAAAGTTAGATATTGGAACAGCTAGTGGCTTTTTCAAAGCAGATCTGTAATTCATTCAAAGATTCAGTCTCAGAGTATCAACAGCCAAGAGACCCAGGGTTCAAAGCTGCACCAGGGTGTTTCTTACCATCCCGCATGGTCCCTCTGTGCTGTAGGGGCTCTCCAGGGTGGAGCAGCCTCCCAGTGCTGTTCTGCTGCTATCACTGTGCTTTGGGAAGTCTGTTTGCACAGGAGCAAGCGAGGCCAACACATAAAATTAATGGTGAGTCTCGACTGTCAGGAATGCAGCACTAAAAACAAAACTTAGAGCTTCCATATTGCAAAACCTATTAGCTGCTTTACCGTTTTTGCAGCCATGCCAGTTCACTCACACTGGAGCTTTTACCAAAGCATGACAGCTCATTTGTTTAGCTTGGGCCAGGCTTAAAGTTCTGATGAAGCCTAATCTTTTGACCTGTATTTACTTTGGCCAGGGATGCTTTTTGCACAGACGACTTCCTATCCCTTCCTAATCTTTCCCTCAGGAAAGGAGCTGGGAGTTACGAGCTGGGGGAGGAAGGCAAAACCTACCAGACATGCAGTGAAAGAGAAACAAGAGCTGCACATGTTGGTGAAGTGGGCCAGGTTCAGGGACCTTGTCTGTTAAGGGAAGGAATTAAAGGGGGAGTCAGCACCTCCGCTGTCACCATTTGAGATGCGTCAAATCCATCATCGTTTCTCTGGAATTTCACCCATCTGGAGATCTGGCTGCCTGCAACTGCCACAGCTTCCCAGCTTCAGGACGGAAAAGTCTCTGCTTGGCTCGAACTTGTCAAACCTCCCACTGAAACAGAAAAATTTTGTGAGCATAAACCCCTGACAAGCCCATGGGACTTGGCACCAAAGGGGCTGCTCGTGGGTCCCGTCACTCAGTCCCCGTTGGATCAAGCTGCTCCCAGCAGCACTGAAAGGCACCCCTGGAAGGAGCTGCTCTCCTGTGTGACAACAGAGGGAGCATGGACCTTTCTCTAGGCAGCCCAGCTGGATGCCAGCAGTTAGATGATGTGAACTTTTTTGCTCCTTTCCTCCATTTCTAAAGTCTAAAACTGAATCAGGAGATGTATGTGTAAATACCAGCCCGGGCATCATGTTTTTACCACTGCTCTAAAATCTGCCTCTTCGCATTCCCTGCAACCACAGGAATTTGTTCCAGCCTTCACCTTCTGCTTTAACATGCAGGCCAATGCCAAGGTCTGCAGAGAAACTGTCCAGGGACCCTTCTGGTGTAATAACAGCCTGAGAGACATGGAGGAAATACCCAACCTTCCCCATGGCCTCACCTTCAATCTATTTCACAACCCTTAAACTGTAGCTGTAACGTTAAAAACAGAGGGAAAAAAAAACCAAAAGAGATAAAAACCCAGTACACACACCCCAGTTGTTTTCCAATAGAAAGCCAGGACCCTGTGGTAGCATTTGCCTGGCTCCAGAGGCAGACCTCACCTAGGACATGGCACCATTTTTCCACTGGAAGCCAGATGTATGAAGTGCCAAACTGCTTTCTAAAAATGTCTTTCTTATCATGTTTGGAAGTAACATGGTGGGCACAAACTTACCCTTGTGATGCAGCAGTGAGGCACCATGCACTGTGCTGGCACTAGAAGCTAGAAGTGCTGGTGAGCTTCCCAAAACCCCCACTTTATGTGCAGAGATAGGGCTCTGAATGCAGACAGAACAATGGGGAGGAGAGCATTTTTCAGAAGACAAAAGGCCAGTCAGCTTTGGACTCTGTTTGATATCTGGGGTTTGACCAAATCCCATGAGTTTAAATAAAAAGTTCTGAGTAACTGAAAATACTCCCATTTCATTCCCATGGAAGAAAAAGTGCATAAAAGCATTCTAAGATGAATAGGAACATGATGAAAGAACCATTTCTGTAGAGCAACACTTTGAGTAAAAGCCTCTAAATGCATTTTCCAAGTGTTATAGCAGAGAAATTTGGGATAAGGTACAAGTCCCTCTCAAACTTCTGGAAGGCAAGTGGTGAGGAAGTGACCTGCTGTGCTGCAGCAGAGATGCTCCAGTTGGTGGTTTGAGGGCTCTGCAGCTGCCAAGCTGAGACTACTGGGTGCCAGCACCCACTGGCAAGGAAACAACTGAGCATCCACGTTTGCTATGATAAGAACCCCAAAACTCATCGTGGATCCCTGAAAACTCTGTTCACTGCCCATGGGGATTTGTCCCAGAATAAGGCTTTTCCAAAGCTGACAGTTTTTGCCTCTGAGGGGAAAGCTGTCATCATAAAGCTCCCCTGATTAAGCAAATCAGGGAGCATGGGAGCACACTGCACCCCTAATTCCCATCACACCATCAGGCCAAGAACTGGGGCTTGAAAGTACAGTGACTTTGATCAGGGTGCACTTTCCTCCTGGTGTAGACTTTACAAACCAGAAGTGCTCTGGAGCAGCGTGTGGTGCCCCACAGCAGCTCAGAAACCATTAATTACTAAATGAGTGACAGGGATGAGTCTCCCTCCCCACCAGTGTGTGGTTACCTGCTCCAAAGGGGCTGGGATTTGCAGAGGGGGTCACAGCAGCTGCAGGTGCTCACTGGGTGCTGTCCCTGCCTGCTCCAGCTACCCAGCCTGCAGGTAGTTACACACATCTTGTTGATTAATTGGTACCTCCATTTCTAAAAAGGAAAATATTTAAATTCTACAGCATCATAAATAGTCTAATAATTATAATTTCATTATTATTGTATATTTTGTCCTTTATAAAGACTTACATTGGACCAAGGTGACTGCAAAGATTTTGATAGGAATGTCAAACCCACTAGCAATGTTAGGATAGAGCCTATAAAGGCCACTGGGTTTTAAGCTGCTTAAGAGCAGCTTAACGTGCACCATGCATTCAGTTCTGTAATAACTGCCTTGCAAGGTTACCTCTCAGCAAAGCTGCTCTCAGCAGCAATAAACCTTAAAAAGGCTTCACCATGGATATACATTTCAAACCTGGTGGCTCCAGGGCAGGGAGGGATGTGCTTTATGCAGGACACACACAGGAGGCTCACAGGTGACTTGCTGAATCAGGTCCTTAAAGTGGGAGTCATTTTCTACCACTGCTTTAGTAAGGCATTGAATTTTAAATGACCCTACCCAAAATGAACCCTGATCCCACCACTGACAAGACTCGTCCCCTCTGCTCTGCTGCTGCCCTCTGTCCAAGCTCTGTGCTGAGCTGAGGGCACAGCAGATCCAATCGATTGCACCCTCCTGCCCATGGATGTTAGTGAACAAGCTCCATGTGACCCCTCACCTGTCTGCCCTGGGAAAATGTTGGGAGACTCATTCCCCCCTGCTTGCAGGAACAAAGGGCTCAGGGAAGCACCACCTGAGGAGCATCCTGCCTCCCACTCTGCAGCCATGCAACCCACCCAGCTACCCTGGCAAGGTTCTCAGGGTTCTCAAGGTTCACCCGACTGAGGAAATAAGACAGGAGTTTTGCATTTCTATTGACTTAGCTTTAGTGCCACAGAAGGCCCTGGGAAGAACGGATGGGGAGAAGGGCTCTGCTGATGGACTGATCAGGCTGAGCCAGTGAGAAGCAATCAGAGCAAAGCAAAGCAAACACGAGGGCTGCCCGCAGGCAGCGGGGGCAGGAGCTGTGCCTGCCTTCCTGTTTGTTTTCCCCCCCCCTGCCACTGTGCCTGGGGGAGCAGCAGCCCCAGTGATGGATGCCTCCTGCCCAGAGCTGGGGTACCTGCCAACAGGGCTGAGCGATAAACAGCCCGGGGCAGCATCTGCTTCCCTTCCTTAACACGCGGGCACACTGTGCCCTGCTCTCTCATCCCGCACAGGAGCCAGCTCGGAGCTGCCAGTGTCGGTGTGTACACACCAGCAAGTTCCTGCAGCTCCCTCCACCTCGGGAGGGAGGCGAGATGGAAGGAGCTGAAAGCCAAAAGGAGAAAGCAACGGGTGCTTTATCAATTGCCTGCGGATCACTGACCCTTGGCCTGCACAGGGTGCAGGTGGAAGACAACCTTGCAGCTCAGCAGCATTCCCAGCAGGTGTTTGCACCGGGTTGGTGCTCAGACATCAGGTCACCTCCCAGAGCCACCAGCCAGTCTCCCAGGCCTGTGTTGCCAGCCTGGAGTCCCCAGGGGACTGGCACCACCTCACAGTTCCACAAGCCCTGTGTCACAGAAAGGGCAGGAAAGGCAGATTAGCTGCATTTAAACCTTCATCACCAAACCATCTCAATCCAGGGAAGGGAAGAAGCAACGTACCCCCTGATCCAGGCATCCACAGCCACCTCCCCTCTGGCAACCTGCCCCCAATTTGCCTGCTCTGACAAGCAAACCAGGCAGTATCCAGCCAGCAGCCAGCACAGCTGGCTCTTTGCAGAAGACCATGATCTTTAATTTAGCCCTGACCTTGGCCTGCACAGCATCCAGCAGAGCGCCAAGGTGTGACCTCAGCCTGTCCTGACCCCTCAGCCCCTCCAGCCTGCTGATGGTGGGATCTCCCTGCACAGAGCAGCCCCAGCCTCGAGCCCTCCAACCCGCACAGAGCCGAGTGTGTCACACTTGTAGAGAGTGACAAATTACCAGGAAGGGCTCCCCCCGCACCCCAGCTCCGCTCTGCGCAGCCCAATTCCCCCGTGCCACATTAACAGCTAATAAAACAATAGAGCTTTTAGTGGTGGACTTCAAAGGGATCTCGGGCAGATGAATGAATTTAGCATTTCTTCACCCAACTGTCAGCACTGGGGGAGAAGGGCAGGCTGAGGTCGAAGGCTCCAGCAGGCAGCAGCAAGAAAATGCAGACTGGTATTTGGGCTACTGCAAGAAAAACGAGTGGCACATCAGCCAAAGACTTAGCAAGTACCAGGTTTTTCTTCTCCTTTATCACTGCTCATCTGCTTCAGCTGCCATGTTTTCCCTGTGCTACACGACCACTGAAAAAAATTACCATCAACATTTAAAAAAACCCCATAGTTACCCCTAAACCACAGCTCATTACAGCATGGAGAATCTTTAGGCAGCCTGGCCTAAACTCAAGCAAATGTAATTATTTTCAGATCAAGCAAACAATTGTATTTGGTAAATGTGCCTTGAGGTCCTGCAGCTCATTTACAGCTGTGTCCATCTGCTAAATGATTTCTGCAACCCATTAACTCATTGTCATGTGTAGTCACAATGAACATCTGTATGATTTAAGCTTTAAATTGTGCAACTAAGAGGGGATTGATACTACTTAAAAGGTATCTCTCTTTCAGGAGCTGGAAAAGGAAGCACAGAGGCAGCAGGAAAAGTAGGGAGAACAGCAATTGCCTCAGATAGCATAGCTCAAATCATGCCTTCTTGGTCACATGAAGGCCTTCCAGCAGCTTACTCCCACATGGAGTGATGGAAACAGAGCTGACCAACATAAATAGCACCTACAACAAAGATCCTTCCTGGTGGAGAAGACAGTCAAAGCTTCACAGCTCCTACCAGTGAGGCTGTGCCAGCCAAATCTTCACCAAAGGTGGAGGCTATGGAGCACTTTGGAAGGGATTTGAGATGGAAGATGTCTTAAACACATCAATCACAGAATTTTTGAAGTCAGAAGGGACCTTAAGGATCATCTAGATCCAACCCCCTGCATGGGCAGGGACACCTCTCACCAGACCAGGTTGCTCCAAGCCCCATCCAACCTGCCCTTGAACACCTCCAGGGATGGAGCCCCCACAACATCTCTGGACAGCCTGTTCCAGTGTCTCACCACCCTCACACTGAAGAATTTATGCCTGATCTCTAACCTAAACCTCTCTTCTTTCAGCTCAAAACCAGTACCCCTTGTCCTCTCACTCCAAGCCCCTGTAAAAAGTCCCTCCCCAGCTTTCCTGTAGCCCCTTCAGGTACTGGGAGGCCACTATGAGGCACCATTTTGCAAAACTGCCTCAAGCAACACAGCTTAGTTGCTTTCTCCATTTTCTGATGGGCTCTTGTTAAGTCACAGCCTTCGCTGCCACACAGCAACTCAGAAAAAAAAATAAAAATAAAAAAAGTTGTTCTGTGCATGGCTTTTTTCTTTATCCTTATGTAGTACACGATACCCAAAACAAAAGGAATGAATTATCCTCCTGTTTAAAGCTGGCATGTTTTAGCCTCTTGAACACCATCATCTATATTCCACACCATTTCCAAACCCAGCCCAAATGGCTTGTTCTGGAAAAGAACTTTAAGAGGTTGCAGTCCTTTATGGAGCAGTCACATCTGCTGCCAGATTTTCAAAGCCCTCTCCCTTTGGCTGTCCTACAAACCAGAACACTTCTGCAGAGGACACTTCCCCAGCTCCCAGCCCTGCAGTATTTGCATGCAGGGCAGCTCCTGGGGAGCTGAGGGGCTGCTCAAAAGCCAGCGGGGAGGGAGGCAGCCTCCTGATAACTGAGCTGACAACTTCTAGGTTCTCTAAAACCAGAGACCCTTCCAAGAATGCCCTTTGTTCAGCAGTTGCTCCATTCAGTCTCTCTCCCTGTTTGCTTGTAATTTATTCCTCCTAAAAGTCTTGCCCTAGGCTAGTAGAAAATTAAAACAAGGAGCCAGATTTTCTTCTTCTTCTTTTTTTTTCTTCTTCACTTTTGCTCTTTCATCAAGAACAGTGAAAATTTGGCACAGCTCAATATTTTGTTCAGCTCTTTCTTTCAGTCTTTGAAGTCCCCTAAAGCTTTGGTAGGACTCTAGGCTTCCACTCACATCTGCTTTCCATGAAGCCATTTCCCACACTTTATTTGTGCCATATTAGATTTTTCAGGACAGGGACAGAACTAACGAAGCATTTACATTCCTGGGAGAGTGGCATAAATACAACTACCACATTACTCTGATAGAAGCAAACTACAAGTGACATATTTCAAGTTCTCAAGCAAGCAGCCATGTGGCACTATGGGCAGCAAAGGGTCCAGAGCTGCTGGTTCTTTTTTTATGCCCACTGAAAATTAAACACCCTCCGAGCAGTTTCAGTTCACACAGTTATCAAGAGATGCTCTAGCACCTGCAAGAAAATGAAGGAAAATATCTTATAAAAGGGAGAGCTTGGATGAAAGCTTAATGAAAACAAATGGTGGTTGAACAGAAGCTGCATGAGAGGCAGTATCAATGACACAGAGCCCTGTCAACAAGATAATGGCATCATGCTGCTAACTAACTGCTGAGGCATTTCTTTTACAAGCAGAAGACTAATCCCGTGACAATGCTCCATTCCAAGGACTTTATTGGTATCAGAGCAGGGAAAGGGTGTTGATTGAATCTCTACATCAGATAGATCCTAATGAACCATAGGGACTATTGATTATCCTGCTGTTTTCTATTTTGTATTTCTCTAATAATGAAAAAAAAACCCTAAATAAAAACAAAACAAACACTACCAAAACAAACCCCAAGAAATATTTGTCCTCTTCTCATACTGAAAATGTTACTGAGATTGTTCCAAGACAGGCAATAAAACAGCAACTGACAAAAATGTGCCTTGGAGGGCTCAACATCAAGAGCCCAGCAAGCTCATTCTTTGAGCACCATCTCCAATGGCCCTCTGAGCTTAAAGAGGGGGAGGCTGTTAAAAAGTCAACTGGAACTTGGAAAGTTCATCAGAGAATTGCCCAGCCAAGCTCAGCACAGTTCCAATCACTGAAGCTCACGGAAGAAACATTTTTTGGAATCCTGCCCCTTGCCATCCAGGCAAAGGACCAAACCACAACCAAATAACAAAGTGTGAAACACATGCTTACATTCACTCATGCTCAGGAGGAAAAAAGTCTCTTACTCATTGAGTTTGATGACAGTGGCTGCACATCAGGTAGTAGGCTAAAAGCTTCATGATATTGCTTCACATTAGGGCAGAAATGGCCAGGTCAAGCTCTCGTGCTGTTTTGAGTAACCAAATACCAGACTTACATGTCTAAACACACATAAAAATCACACCCCAGGTACAACAATGCACACCTGCAAGGAAGGTGGTAGCACAGCCTCCTGCCTCAGTTTCTCTTTGAAAAGATCAACATGTGCATAATGGAAGTTATTTACTCCACCCTGTCACTGAGGCAGGATCATGCCCAGATACAGGAGGGTTATCCTGGGCTTGGTGGAAAGCAGAGTGGCCACATACACCTCATCTGTGACACTGTTCTGTTTCCCCCACCCCAAGCTGAACAGTGCTGGTTCATCATCTGGTTTCCCAGAGTCCCTGCCCTACTTTCTGATGCATCTTTCTTCCTAATGATCTTGGTTCTCCATATTTTCCCATGAAAAACATTTTCAAGTCTGGGCAATATTGCAATAACCCATGAGACAGTCATTCTAGCCCCCAAAAGACAATGTGCCCATGTTTCTGAGGCTGCAAGAGGTGTCACTGATCTATACAAAACCTTCACAACTGCCAAATATTTTTGCTGCCACACTGCACATTCCTTAAAGAAATACCTAGAGGTGAATTGGGTGTTTAGAAGTGACGTGGATCCTGAAGTGCTCCCTAACCTGAGCAGGGGATCAGGTGCCCCACCAGCATTCAGGTCTCCCCTGTCCACAGACACAGCTCCTGCTGGGAATCACTGGAAGAGGGGCCATGGGGAATGTTGGGAGGGAGGGAGCCCAAGAAAGGGATGTTTTTTCCTGCTACTTTTAGTGATTTGAATTATTTCACAGTGGCAAAAAAAACTAGAAAAGGAAAAAAAACAGAGCACTGTGTTAATAAAAGAAAAGCATGGTTCTAAAAAAGTACTGGGCCAGGTAAAACTCCTCTGCTTTGTTATTATGAGAGTCCCCAGTATTGACAATTTCTCCTAGTTGCTGGTTTGTAAGTTACTTCTGAGTAGAAAATTCAATTACATGGGCCAAGTCAACAATAATGTTTTTCCTGGCAACCGTTCATTTTGCCAATGGAAACATTTTTCCCCCTTCTCTTCTGGATTCAGCTCTGCAAAGTTGCTAAATTCTTCCAGATCTCTGGTCTGATGTGATCATAAATATCCTGATTGTATTCCACTGATTGACAGACTGGGGATGGATTAAGTGGGGATTACAGCCTGGAATGATCAAAATGTGCTTTCATGGTCAGTAACTCTGCAATAAGACGTAGTTCCAATGTACATTAACTATGTAATCTAATTAACATGGCTGTTTATGTATTTAATATTATTCTTAAAACTTTTTAATAAAAGAGGTTTTAAGGAGAATTATATGTTGTTTAAAATGTAAGAACCTGTTCCTTGAATGTATGGTAGCTTGGGGTTTGCACTGTCATTAAGGTGACTAATAAACCCATCTCTTGCTATTAACATTTGGCTTGAGCAGTAAAATGGGCCTAATTCTGCCCCCACTGATAGGTGGGTAAACTCAGGTTTTCTGTTTTATTTAAAGGTACTTTGGGTTTGCATTTTAGTAATCTAGGGCAGAATTTAGTTCATTAGGATTAAAAACCTACCTTTTTAATGAACTGAGACTATTAAATCCATATAGGCACATAACCAAAAGCATCTGAATTTTCTGAGGTCCTCAGCACTCACAGGTCTCAA
>NW_009953486.1:8400984-8412930 GCF_000747805.2 Chaetura pelagica | reverse complement strand
GCAGGAATTAGCCTTATGAGTACAAACCTTAGATGTTTTACTGCACAGGTTCACATACACACAATACACACCTCGTGATATCAAACAATTCATCAAGGTGAGACTTCAAACTGCAGCAATGTGTTCAGCAGCTGCACTCATGAATATAAAAGGAGTTTGCTGCTGGATTGCAAGGTCAAGGAATTACAGGGGAGATGTTCTGCAGTTGTCCATAAAAATTGAAATGTAAAAGGAGTTACTATTTTGCAGGACTGTTGATTCTCTGCTGTCTCCAATCCACCCAGCCTGAAGTCAGGCTCTCAGAGCTGCTGGGACTTGGTGGCACCTCAGCTCCAAGATCAGCCTTCAGAAGATTTTTCTATTTTCACTGACTTTGTGCCTGCTGAAACTGCAGCTGAGTGTCCCCAGATCTGCAGCTCTCCCTGGGCCAGGCTCCTGCAGGGGCTGGGGCACCACCAGTCACAGGGGCACAGCTGGGGCTGCAGCTTCAGGTAGGATTCAAGCTCCAGCAGGTATCTCAGGACTCTGCACTTGGTCACCCTGATGACAGGGTTACCCAAGAAAGTTTAACATGGTGTGTGGGTACTGGAGAGAACAGGCTTTTCTGCCGTGCTCTCTCCCCTACCCACATTGGTCTGCTCCTTCCACTGCATGGTCACCCTCTCACCTAAATTCTTACAACTTTTTTCCTGACCTGGGACTTCTTAAAATAAAAAGGAACTGAAGGTTTGACCACGTCCAGCTGTTAGCCTCTGACATCCCTGCTGCTCCCCTGGTTAGAAAACCTGCCTGAGGGGCTGCTGGGCTGGTGCACAGACCTTGCTGAACCAGGATCCGGGTGGACACCACCTGACTTGGACTTAGGACCTGATCTGGAGATCAGAGGAGGGTTCAGCCCTCTGCTCACCTGACACCTGGGGCCCTGGCACAGGTGACAGCTCTGCTGGGCTGTCACCAGAGCTGGGGTGACTTGCCTTGAGACTGACCTTGTAGAGGACTCAGCCCATCCACCCCTGGATGGAGCACATTTCACCGTCCTGCTGACCCTCCAAGCCACACAGAAAGCTCTACCCAAAGTCCCTTAAATGAAGTAGGAATGTTTCAATTTAAAGGAATTAGAAGCATCTTTACAATGTGATGGTTCCCATGGCATGATCCCTGCACAGTGCACTGCCCAACAAGCTTGATTATTCCCCAGCCAGTCGGGGGCTTAGAAACTATGTCGAGCACTCCAATCATTTTAGATTCTGCTGCACTGTACATACCCAGAATCTGAGCAGAGTTCACATTTGAGGGCTTATAAAAACTTGAATACACTCCAATAACTTAAATCACTCACTGAGGTTTATAGTGATTTAAAGCCATTGGAACTCTCCACATTTGGTGCACAAGGGCTCCAGCTTGGAAGAGAATCAAGGCATGTTCCAGCATGGCAGCTCCAAGCATATTGAATCAATTTCAGCATGTAAAAATAATTAACAATGATAAAAAGACATTAATAATACTGTAATTATAAGGCCAGACCAAAGTTTCAGCCTGAAGTAAAAAAAAAAAATTGAAAATGGCTGCAGAAATTCAGCAAGGTTCATGAACAGTATGAACTGGGAGTAATGAGGGATTTCAGTGACAGGAAGATAAATGGAGGCAAATCAAGGGTAAGGAGCAAAGGAAGATCACATTTGTCAGTAGTCAAAAAGTTTTACTGGCCTGAGCTGCAGGACTTGCTAGATTCTGCCCGGGAGCCAGCAGAGCACTGCTAGGCCAAGGGATCCAAAACAATTCAAGGTCCAAGACCTTGCAAGCCATCAGAACCAGGATCAACTGCTGTATATCATGAGGTGGCTCATAAATCTCTTCTTTCTAGTAGCAGATAGTAGGAAGGCCAAATTTAGCACCTGTCTGGAAAGGATGCAGCCTTATCCAAAGGATGCTTTTCCAGAGCTTCTCAGAACCAGCTCAGTCCCTGCAGGGTGATGTCAAGCCCCAGGAGACAACAGGGCTTTGGCATTTCTATATGAACTCTCCAGCACCCGGGGCATCAGCTTCCATCCTGGGACCAGCACCAGGAAACATCTGAGGCTGCAGGAATAAATACTGACATTAACCACCAAATGGTTTTGTCACATCAAACATGATTTGCTTTGGTCAGTAGACCAGGATGGTTCTTATCCCATTCCAACTTACTGTGTCCTCAGGCATCAGGCAGGTGCCTCCTTCAGCCTTTCCATAACACCATCCCAGCCTGCAGAAAAGTTTGCAAAGTAAACTAATAGCACAAGATCTGTCCAAAGGCTGTGGGGAAAGAACATGCAAAATAGAGCATGATTTCCGGGGCACATGGTGGAGAGAAGAGGGTTGGACATAGACAGGTGATGGCCCTTTTTGTGGGGGAAAGATAATTCATTCCCCTGGCAGAAGTGGTATTTTCTCATTGTTGACATGAAGGTGAGTTTCTGAGCACAAGACAGGGACTCTGCTTCCAGAGGTACCAGCAGGAAAAAAAGCCTAACCCCATGCCATTGTAGTCACAGTTCTACTGTGGTTTCAGAATGAACCTTTTGCTTTGGCATGAACTCCCATCTCATTTTCTGTGAAATACAACAGAGCTCAGGATGACTGCAACCAAGAGAGGTTTCTATGAGAAAAAAAAAAAAGCCTGTAACCCCTTTACTATCTTTAATCATGAAAATAATTCAGTTGCTGCAAACCTGATATTTGTGGCTGGGGCCCAAGGACCTTGCAATTCACAAAAGCACTGAAGGGATCCATAAAAAGTGGCTGGCCATGAGGAATTTACACTTGTTTTTCTAAAGGGAGTAAAAATGTGGCTGTAGCAATTTAGAAGAGTTTATGCCTTCAGGCCTTGGAGAGGTTTAAATCACTCAGTTAAGAAAGATGCATTGGTGCATTAGTGACCCTGCTGGCAATGCCAAGAGCCAGAAGACATTCTATGACAGAAGCATTTCTGGGCAGAGTCCTCTGAATTTAGCTCTGCCCACAAAAGGGGTTCCCAGCCCAACTGTGTGGTGGACTCCAGCTCCTCACCCCCCCCTCCAAACCTCCTCCCAACTCCCACCATGTCCCCCCACCCCACACACCACTGGTCCTTACCCACACCCAGATCCCCAGCTTCCCTGGAGCAGCTCCTTGCATCACCCACCCTCACAACACCAGGGAGGTCCCTTGCCCCACAGCTGTGGTCCCCAGGGATGACCCAGGAGCCTTTGGCCAAGGGAAACATCCAGGATGTGGAGGCCTGGGAGGGAAAGCACTTTCAAAGGGCTCAAGATAAGACTGAGTCTTGGAGAGATAATGACAAGCCCCAGCCTCAGAGCATGCAGGACTAATTGCAAAGCCCATCTCCCTGACCTGGGTTTCCCACTTTAAGCCCTTCTCTGTTTCTCATATTCACTTGCTAATTTCATTCAAGCATTTTAATCCCACCTACTACCAGGACAGAAAAGTAGGAAGTCACTATTTGCAAATAAAACACCGAGGTGAGGGCAGAGCTGCTGGTGTGTAAGAGCTGTGGCCTCTGCTTCTAGAGGGACTCGGGGCCCCTGACCTGGACTCCGAGTGTTGCCCTTAGGTACCTGGGGGAGATGCTGCCCCTTTCTGCAGCCTGGGTCTGACACCACAGCTGCTGGAGCTGCCTCCTGGTGTCACCCACCTCTCACAGCACCACCAGGCTCAGCTCCTCGCTGACAAAGATTTGCTGGGAGAGCCCAGGCACCTCGTTCCTGATGACTGCAGGGCTGTCCCACCAGGGAGCAGCTGCACCCAACCTGAGGGCAAGAGGAGCTGAGGAAAAAAAAAAGGCTGATACCAAGACATCAAACCAGGGACAACATAACACTGGCAGGAGCAGCTGGCTCTGCAGTACCTCAGGAGCCCATCACTCTGCATCTCCTGCCTCTGCAACCCCAGGACAAGCCCAGTTGGCTTTGCTGGCTGGTCACACTCCCAGCTTTGGGAGCAAGTGTGGGGAAAGGCACTTTTCTTGCTTTAGCTTTGGGTGTGTGTTTTATTTTCCTTCCCTTGGTGCCCTCAGGGTGGTTGTTGGCTGCAGTAGATGGTGGGTTTTATTTTTCTAGCTTGTTGTACCCCTCTTGGGAGAAGTTGTTACAGTTGTAGTTGTATTTTTCCAGCTTTTCCAAGCTTACCAACTCCCCAGGGTGCTGTTTGCCTGAGTGGTTTGGTACAGTTTTATTTTTACAATAACTATTACACTTTTTAATTTTATTTTTGTATGTTAATTAAATACTTTTTAATCACAAAGCAGACGCAGTTGCAGGGGCCAAGAAAAATACATAAACAAGAAGAGAATCCAAACATATATCTGCCCAGCATGGTACAGAAAAACTTTCCAAACCCAAGTTCAATCTAGCCCAGTCCCAGATCTCTGCATTTAAAAAAATATCTAATACCACAACTCAGCCAGCAGTGATCTGCTCTTCTGTGCACTGCACATTTTTTCCTTGGATCATCAAATAGGAAGGTAAAGATGCCCAGAGAGCAGCCACAAGCAAGAGAAATGCTGAGCTGTGGCACCAGCTCTGCCCACCCTGGGTTCACAGGAGTCCAAGAATCAGAGAAAAATACCCTGAAGGTCTCTTAAAGTGTTTGTCAGATCACATTGAAGACCTGCTGAAATTGTACAGCAAACATGACTTGCTTGTCCTCCCTAGAGCTGGACACCAGTCAGATTAGCCAGGTCACACGACTGCCCTATACAGCTTCTCCTGTGCCAGCACTTGCCCCTGCAAAATCCATAGGGAATCAGCCTGTCCACCCCTGCACACACAGCAGAAAGGAAGCACAGAGACCATGGACATCTGGAAAGTCATGTCCTTGCATAGTATGGCCAAAACTACCTCTTTAAAGTGCTAGTGCTGTAAAATTCTTGCCATGCCTGAGAAATAAAATCTGAGATTTAATTTAAAATGAGAGATATTAGAAGGGAGAGCTGCAGGTGATGAGGTGATGGCATTTCTTTGGCTCGGGGCCAGGAGGGTAGGAAAAGAAAACAAGCTGGATGTGTTATATCCTACATACCTTGGCAGCTCAACAAAGTGACACTCATGTAGGGCTCATGAACGAGGCAATTAATGACAGGGAAGTGGCATTAGCTGCAGCACAAGGAGCATGGCAAGAAATCAGAGCTGAAGCTCATTTAAAGCACAGGAGAGACAAGGCCAATAAACTCAGCAGCAGTGGGTAAGTGAAAAGCCAATGTATGAGGTGTGCAATGGAAGCAGAGAAGATACTTCTTCTGAGAACATACATGTGATCCTTGCACACCTGTCATCCTGATTTTTTTGAACATTTAATATCCCTATGTGTCTGAATCATGTTAGTTAAAGACTGGGAATGGTAGAGAGTGGAGTACCCCTTGTCCACAAAAGCAGGTCTTCCACAATACTCTCAAAATAACATCACGAAAAGAACAGCAATTAAGTTGTCCACACATTAAAAAAAAGCTCAATAATATTATATTTCTGATTTATCCTGCCTTTCTACTTCCAGCACACTGGATGGACACTCACGTCACCCTGGTGATAAGTGGATGTACAGGGCCCAAGCCCTGGTGCCTGCTCTCTCCTATGGCACCAGCCCCTGGGCTGGGCAGCAACTGACCATCCTCAGTGAGAAACCTGCTAAGGATATTTTACTGCTCTCTCTGTCTGTTGTGGGCCCAAGGACCCTTCAAATCCCTTGGAGATTTTAGGACTGGGCCACATTAGAAGGATGCTTTCCTATTATTATTATTACAATCAGAACTAACACTGCTGTTTAGCTTGAAAAGCTAATTCTAAAAAACCTGTGTCAAATCACTCAATTTAAAACTGGGCAGAAAAACCAAAGCAGTTAAACTTTGTAAAACACATTTTGTTTAAAATAGTATTTCATGGTATTACAAATAATATTCAAAGAACATTTGAAAGAAAATATTTTCTTGGGATTGTCTAGTTTTGGTCTTATCCCACAATAAAGTGGGTTTTTTTTCACATTTGTGCTTATTTTCACATTGTGGGAAAAAAAATACAGCTGTGCCTGCCCCTTCAGCAGCAACTCTGTCATCTGCCTAGCATGTGATAAACTTCCCAAATTTGTTGTAAATACTATTTTTGGTAATTGATAGCAATTTGATTAGAGCATTTCTGAACAGGCAGCAGCTCTCTTCTGCTCTTGTAATTTATCCAAAGTGATAACACCAAGGCTCAGCTGTTTGGCTGCCAAGCAGAAAGGTCAAATTACTGACCTCCATTTTGGGGTATCAGTTACAGCCACCTCAGCACTCCCCATTGCCTGCTGCAGTTGTCCATCTTCTAAATATAGCTGCTCTTAGTTACAGGATATTCTCTCCTTGTATACAATGGCAATTTGCTTCATCACTCCCCCAAAAAAGCAAATCACAGGATCCTGGCAGTATTTCTCATTAAAAGTTACAGCCTGTGTGCTATCTTATTTATTGAGTGCTGACAGAGACTTTGATGCTGCTGATGCACCCAAGACAGCACTGCTTGAACTGTTGAAGCTTCAAGCTGCAAAGCTGGGCCATGTAAGTTGGCCCAAATAAAGCTGGATGAGTGGCTTGACATCAAATATCAATTCACTTGGAACAGAGAAATCAAGCTCATAGATAGCTGCTGCATTGAAGATTGCTTTACATTTATTTCAATCACAGAAGCAAAGCTGACCCAAAATGACCAAAATTCAGACAAAGCAAAGAAATGTAGGGCTGAGAAATAAGATCTAGACCAGTCTCCATGGAAGCAAATCAGCCCCCCCAGGAGTGTCCCTTCCCCTCCAGGGCAGTGGGGGGCAGGGACAAAGCCAACCTTAGAGCTGCATTCTGGCTTGGCCTATTTTTAGACACTAATATGTTATTCATGAAAGATGCTCAGGACGTCTATTGGTTTGGGAAGTCACAACACAACAGCAGGAGACTGATCCATCCTCCTTCAGGGAAAAACCAGTGGTGTCTGCCAGCATCCCACAGCCTGGGGCAAGCAGGGTCTGAGCAACACGTTCCTTCCCAGTGGCCTCCCTTTCTCTCCTGCTACAGTACCAAAATATATAAAGCTTCTGTCCTTAGAGGAACCCTCTCTTTGACAAAAAAACTGGAGGGAACCCTCAGTACCAACAGTTATCTGCACAGCTCACCCTGCAAGGATAAACATGAACTGATTTCACTACCCATCATCTGAGACCAGCTTTGGACTTGGGGGACAAAGATAAGTCTTTCAAAATATGCAAGGGATAAGTGAGGAAGTTTGGCTTGCACAAGGCATTTTTGACATTCCCACATGTCTCAAATGTCCACAGCTCAAACACAAACAAAATCAGTGGAGATTAAAAGAACTTTGACCCTCTATTCTCCTTGCCTTTCATTTAAAAAAAGGAAGCCAGAAGTCCCCCTTGCACACACGCTCGCCCATCACCCTGGCTCAGGCCTTCTTTCCATCTCTTCCAGGGATGAAACTCCCCCCTGGAGCACAGCCAGGCTGCCCAGGGCACGTTGTGCTTGTTTTCATATCTGCAGTCTCAGCAGAGCAGTGAATAAACACTGTCAGGGGTGTTGAACAAACACCATGCTTGACTTTTCACTGGGCTCTTATGGGCCCAGAACAAAAGCCTGGATCCCAACCCACTGCAACTTTGGGGCATTTGAAATCTGGATCCAGATCTGAAGCTTGTGGTTGGACTTTCATCTCTGGGGTTTCAGTTAGGAGTTCAGTTCATAAACACTTCTGCCAATGCCTTTTTCTGCTTTACCCCACCATGAATCAGGAGTTACTGCTATGAAATGAAGTTAGAGCTGACCACAAGTGGGAACAGAGTGGAGTTTACTCATATAACCAGCTGTACCTTTTCACTTTTTCATTTTGGGGTAAAATACACAGTTAGGGACAGTGGCTCATACATCTGTACAAGGTGCACACAGTGCTAGGAGAAAGCATTGCAGCACATTTGGCAGGAGAAGGTGAAATGAAGCAGGACAAAGAGCCAGCACACCAAGTGCTCAGAAGTACACGTAAAAATTCATCTGCCTCTCCTGCCACATGATCAGCAGCAGCAGCGCAAGCACATGCAGCAGACCCCAATGCCTGTTACTCAGCCTCCTCAAAACATTCTCACTCATGAGCTTCTCACTGAAAATTCAGCTCCTGAGCTTTGCTGGTTGCTCAGAGCCAGCAGGAGTCACACATTTGAGATTTCACCAGGCAAAGTGCTTCTGTGCTGTCAATGAAATACTAAATGTTTTAACATAAATTAAGAAAAGCTGCCTATGGGCTTGTAATAGTAGAACTCCAAATCTGCACATCCTGGCTCCAAACATGTAGCTTTGAAAACTACTGTAAAGCTTTTCTGCAGGTCAGACACCATGGAGGGCAGAATCTGAACTGGAGGATGCTCCCCAATCTGTCACAAAACCGCTGTTAAATGCTGAGCTCAGAGTACCAATGTACTGTCTCCTGGACCATGGGAGCCCAGAGTACCCAATTGAAAAACCTGAAATCTTGGCCCAGATTTCAGGAGGTGATGCTGTCACTCTTCTTCTTCCCCCTTTTTTCTGCTGCTGGTCCCATTCCTGCATTACCAATTCCCCAGCCATTGAGAACTCCTTGGCAGAAGGTCTAACAAGGACTTGCTCCTTTGCTGACCATTTTCATGGCATGATACCTTTTTAAGGTTAAAATCTGTTAGGTACATAATTCCTAAAGTCAATGTAACCAGCTTATGACTTTCCTCTAGGATCCAATATATTCACTGCAGGCTTCAGTGTGACTGTTAATTAACACAAGTGCAGAGTTTATTTTCTATTCACAGAAGGAAAAAGGAAGAAGAGCTGATGGGAGGGGAAGCAATAAGATGTAAACCATCATCCAGTTCATCAGCAAACTTTTCGCTAACCCTTTGTATATTCAGTGCTTTAGGGGTTAATAAAATCTCTTAGAAAGCAAAAGGTAACTGGATCCTTTGTATGTGCTTTCCACTGTAGGAATCAACTTAACATTGACATCCTCGTAAAAATTTCCATTAGATTGAAGACTGAATGCCCACTAAAGCTCTGTGTGGTTTTGCAATTGATTCACTGAATGAAATCTTATCTAAAATCTTTTTATTTTATGCTATTATGGGCACAGGGGAAAATAGTGATGTAAAAATGTTCCCCACTTGGTTAATGCACAGCTCCTCTTGGAAATGGCCTTCAGGTTCCCTAAAAAGATTGCCATTTCTACTTCCCACTAGCTTGTTTCACATTACCAGTAATTGAAAAATGTTTCATTTGTTACAAAGTTAAGTATTGACACTTTGAATTGAATTCAGAACCTTTATCTTTAATCTTTTTTATTAGATAGGTTCAGCCACGCTTGCTGGGGGAGGAAGCAGCTCATCAGCTTGCATTTCTTTCAGGAAGAATGCTCACAAGACACATGTAACACTGTTCCTGGGCTTTAAAGAGGTGAAGAGCAGTCTGGCCATATAGAAGCAACAAATCAAACTGCCTATTGCTATTATCCCTGTAGTAGTGGTCCTCTCAGTGGCTCTCCAGAGGAAACACAAGGACAGGTCAGAATACAAAAATGTCAGCTCTTTTACTTCTTTAAAACAATGCCCAATCAAGAATACAAAGGACCAAAGAGGAAGAACATTGTCTGCTTAAGGTCTGCAAGCATACATGGATTAGCTACTACATCTTTTCCTTCTTTACATGCTACAGAGAATAAACTCCCAAACCAGATTCAGAAGCTGAAGCCAGAACAAAGGCTGAGCTGAGGAACTGTCAGAATTCTTGGGGGAAAAAATTTATATCCTCCCAGCCATACAGATTGGACATTTCCATCTATCCACCACACCCACAAAGAGACCCACACGCTTACACCATGTACTGACAGTGCACACAGCCATAACCTCATCAACAACTGCACAAGCCCAGGACAGGAGCATGTGCCCAGCACCTGCACGGCCCGTGCGCTCAGCGAAGCTGGGGGGAAGCACATGGGTTACACCAATACATGCACTTGGATGCAGCACATGGACATATGGTAACCATGTGGTTCCTACCACAAAGTATGTGTTTGAAACTAACAGGTTTATTTTCCCTTCCTCTTTGCTGGTCCTGGGAACTTCCAGTGTCCCAGTAGCAGTTGCAGAGTCACTCACTCCAAGCTGTAAATTATTTGGGCCACCAATTAACACCATCAGATTTAAACTGGAGATCCTCATGTTCTGCTCTTGTGCACATCACAAAGCAGACAGTAATAAAAACAAAGTTTGTCTTTGCTTTCTTGCCTCTCATACCAGTTGCAGGAAGTCTTTGCAGTGCATAAGAATAAAGACACTGCAGTCCCTTGCTGCACTGCTGGAGGGAAAACAACATAGTGCTAGAGCAGCCAGGAGCAGCTCAAGACTGTGTCAGCCTGGAGAGCACTGTGCATCCCAGGATCTGGAATGTGCCTCATCCCTTGGGCCAGAGGCAGCCAAAGGGAAGAGAGCCCCAAGCTGTGTTCATGTCTGGATGATCCCTGCCTGCCCAAGCTTCCCTACAGGAGGAATGTCCACTTTCTATGACAGCCAGTTCTCTGCACAATACTTCACAATAACTTGGAAAGATGAATCCAACACTTCCTAGCCATGCATTGTCAACTTTCCAAGCATATTTCAAGCTGATCTGACTGGCAACTTCCTAAACTTTTCTTTCTGAGAAAGGAGTTTTCCTAATATTTTTTTAGATAACCTCAATTTTTTTTTCTTTAAAAACCCCTCAGATTTAAAAATTAAAACTTATAGTTTTTGCTCTGAGCACGAGTGCTCCAGCTTTTCTGCTGCCTTCCCTCACCTCCTCAGTGCAAAAAGATGAGAAAGCAGAGAAACAAGATAGCAGGAAAGAAAGGATAGAAAACCAACCAAAATCAGAACCAAATCCATAATTTCAAAGTAATTTTTCTTATTTTTATGTGTTTTCTACTGAAGATGCCAAAACCTGTTCTTCTCCACAAAAGAATTTTTAAAGTAATATTAATGAAAACAGTAATTTTTCCTAATAGGCCACATCTGGCCTGGCTAATCCTGAAGGCACCTGATGTTGGATGAGCCATGGGACCCTTGGCTCAGCAGTGATATTTGTCATTAGTTTGGGAAGAAACCTCGAACTGGCAGAATTTTCATTCTCTGCATACACGAACACACACAGTGTGACCACAGCCTGGAAACTCCCCAAGACAACAAATGAGCTGAATCCCAGATTTCATTTCAAAGCCAACCTCAGAATTTCCATGGTGTATTGAACCCTCCAGCCTTACATCCAGAAATCAATGAAGTGCCACTGGCATAGAATAAAAATAATGTAGTGACAAAACAGGGCCCTAAAGTACTTAGAATGACATTTTCAATACAAAATACCAGGCAAAAAAAAAAAAAAAGTAATGAAGCCAAGTGTCCTTTAATGTCCATGACTCTAGAGTGTCACAGTCTGATTAAACCCTCAGCTTTCTGCTGAGTTAGAGCTACACCCACTGCAAAAGGATGCCCTGTGATAGACATTATGAGGTGACCTCCTCCATCACAACATCTGTATAACTGCCCTTAGTTCTAATGAATGCACGTGCTGGAAGAATGATGGGATTTCCTACAAGCTCAAATTCACCCCATAAACTGTAAAGCATTGCTAATGTTTCTGTCTGTCCTGCTAAAATCCAGTCCCTGGATCAGAAACACAGAACAAATGAGCTGGGCTCCTCGACTGAAGTGCCTTGCAGCTCCCTTAATATAAATCTGATGCAGGAATAATGGCAATTTATAAACCAGGCAGCCAGAAAGCAGTGAAATGAAGCAAGCAGCCAGTTTATAGCCTTGACAGAGCTTCTGAGACTGAAAGCAAATTTCTGCCCCCAGAGCATGGTTTAGGAGAGCGATACCAACCTGTGCACATTCCTG
>NW_009953486.1:8398789-8400956 GCF_000747805.2 Chaetura pelagica | reverse complement strand
ACACTCTTCCCCTTGGCTGTGGCTTCTGGTTCATCCACCTGAGCAAACTCATTGTGCAAATTCATGGTCTGCTGCCACTGCTGCCTCCTTTGCTGGGACACAGAGAGCAGCAGAGCTGGTTACCCATGAGTTGCAGGAAGGTTCTCAGGAGAGCTGCCATAGAGCAGGGCACCACACTGCTAAAATCTGTTCCATTCTGTCCCATTTAGCACCCTCTCTCCTGTCACTGGACCTAGCATGTTTGGGGACACACGTGTCCCACGGCTTGACACAAATTCCCCTCCATCCCCATCCACATCTCTGTGCAGTTTGAAAGCTCTGGAATTCATTTTAATAGACCAGTAACACCAATGAGCTTGATGGGAACCTGTAGCAAGAAAGCAGCAAAAAGCAGCCACCTTCTGTGGCACTAAAGCAAGAGGAGAACACAACTCCACAGCCATGTTGTTCATGATTTACACCAAAATGCATAATATCAGAACCAGGCCCTTGTGCTTTGTTACTACATGCAGCAGGGAGCTTTGCTTCTCCTCCTCAGGGTCTATGTCCTCCCTACCCCTTCGTGGTACCAGCACAATAAATAATGCATTCCTGGAAAAGGAGATCCAAGGAGGTTTCCATAAACAATTCAGGACTTCTCCCTTAAAAACCTCTGAAATATTTCATTAATGGCTGAGCCATGTAAGTCATTAGGTTTCTGTCAGTGTGCTCAATACATATGTATGTGCCAGAGACCAGAATCCTGGTGGAGTCTGTACTGCAGGACATCTATAAAAGAAAATTACAGTTTAAGTGTCCAAAACAATGATCTGTGGGTGGTCCTCTGGTTAGCAGATGGGTTTCTACACTGCACATATAGCTAGGAGTAACAAACACCTCCTTGGCTTTTTGTCTCAATAGCCCCTGCATATGAAGAAGAGTTAGTGCACAAGAGGATTCACTGCCTAGAGAGCAGCAGTTCATGAATCCCTGCTGCACAGGCTGCAGTCCTACCTGTGCAGGTCTGGGAAGTCTGGTAGGATTTACACTCAGAATGGAACTACATGTAGAAGTTTTTCAGTGTAAAATAATTTTAAAAAAAACCCTGAGCCACTCTCTGCTCTGACATAGCATTACATCTCCAGATTAAGCCAAACCAGAACAGGGTAGAAAAGGTAGTTAAAACACCTTTTCCTTTCATACATGGAGACACTCATACAGCCAGTTGGAAGTTGCCTGCTTGACTTATCAGCTTTGACCACAGATGCAGTGCAGAGCCTCTTCAGTCTAAGGTTTCTTTCAAAAAGGCCATGAAATAACACCTCAAACTTCCCTATTTCAGTTTAACAGGAACAACATTCCCCTCCTGATGTGGAGTGTGGCCCAAGGAACAGTTGCATAAAGCACATCAAGGTCAGGAGAAGCATAAGGAACAGAGTCAGCAGAAAGGCTGCCAAGAAGGTCAGGAAACCTTTTAAACCTGCATTAATTGCATTGTGAAACCACACCCAGGGGGTAACCAATGTGCCCACATCTTCCCACACCTGTAGGGAATCCGAAGTATGGCTTCCCTGCTTTGTCCATCCAGGTGCTAACTCCAAGCCTGCTCACAGATGCTATGACCATCAGGAGCAGCCCAATAATTTAAGACCACATACCAATTGGCTATTGGGGTGAGTAGTGATGTATGCATATGTTAAGTTTAATACAGACTTTTGCAGAAGCAAAAAAAGGGGTTATGGGTTATGTCACATAGGTCACATAGGAGAAAAAAGGGGTTATGGGATGGGTTATGTCACATCTCAGGAAACATTTTGGATCTGTTAAGTGACAGGGTCAGGGTAATAAAAAGACCTGCAGCCATGGGAGACTGTCAGTGTTCAGGAAGCCACTGTGACTCTTGGTCCCAGGCTCTGAGTGGGAAGACACACCAACAGCAAATATAGCCATAGAAAAAAGTAAATATTTGGGGTCCTGAGTCCAAAGCCTGTCCCATGAGTGAGGAGGACCAAACTGCACCCTTCAAAAGGGAAATAAAGGGTATGAAGGCATGAAAAGCTGAGGGGATAGACACAGCCTGGCCAGAGGGAGCAGATGCACAACTGGCACTGTGACCAGGATCACAGTAACTTGTTACTCTCTGTTCACTCCTGATCCTTCTGGCAGACACGTTGGGCAACAGGGAAAG
>NW_009953486.1:8387305-8398455 GCF_000747805.2 Chaetura pelagica | reverse complement strand
GAGTTGGGAGCAATCAAGTATGAAAGGAGAGAGTAGCTGAGGTGATGCAGGGCAGGCAGGGGCAGTGTCTACACACAGATGGCCAGAGGGATGGTGCTGGGATAGCTCCCTTCCAGTGACCCAGCTCAGGTTTCTGGCCAACCTATAAAGAGCTGATCATCTCCAGATCTAGGAGCTGGCTGTGCTATATCACTTTTCTCACCTTAATTACACACTAAAGAGAATATAATGGAAGATACTTTGCAAAAGCTTGAAAAATCGAGCAGATGACAGGCTTCTGGAGGAAGTGGAGCCACCTGCCTATGAAGGCTCACACCTGCTGGGCAGAGCTGTGGGGAACAGAGAAGGCTTTAGCCCACACATGCTCCCAGCTACGTGGCCAACAAGTGGCCACAGCATCCCCCAAATCCACTGCATGGACATTCCTGCATATGAAGATGGATCACCAGTGATGAGAACACAGGGCAGAGATACACCAAGCAGTGTTGCTCTGCATTCCCATGAACAAGTGTTGTCTTTCATGCAGCTTTTGAAATGACCAACTGGGTTCCTGAAACTTTCTTTCCTGCCTCCATGGCTCTTTGAAAAGTGAAAATTAACTGATTCTAGTATGCAGTTCACTGTGTGGACTATCAGAGGTTACTCTGTCTCTCTTGGATTTAATTAGGCCCAAAGGGCTATTTTTAGAGAGGGATATTCTGGCCAAAGAAGTACTGAAATAAAAATGTTCCTAAAGCATCCACTCTAAAGTTCATAAGCACTTCCAGGGCACGTGGTGTCTCAACCTGCAGAGCGTCTCTTAAATTTTCCTTCTGGGAGTAAATCCTAGAAGATGTCACTAGTCAGTTCTGAGAAGTGAGGTTGTCATTAGCATGTTGCTTTAATTGTGTTTTAAATATTATATTAAACAATTTTTTTTGTACATTTCCTAAGAAGAATATTCTTTCACGAGGTGTCCCAAGTCTCATGTCAACTTACCGTGGCTCAGATGTGTACATGAAACCCAATTAGCAGATTCCAAACTTCATTTCCACTGAAACACAATCAATTGTAACTTATTTTCAAATCACGCTGCTTTCTCTAATTGTAGCTCCAGCCTCTGCTGAATAGGTGGTTAAGCAAATTATTCCATCTCACATATGAAAACTGTGCTATTTATGCTGGCAGCTTTCATGGTTACTGATGAGGTTTCCTGAGCTAATGAAATAATGAAAACACAAAACAAATTTGCCTTTCTTAATAAGGAAAAAAGATAATGAACCAAAATTAAAATTGAAACCCTCACTCTACACAGAGTTACTGTAATGTCATTTCTGGTTTGAATTAATGCCTGTGCTCTTTTATTTTATTTTTTACATGTCAGTGTCAAAGCATTGCAAGGGTGCTTTTACTTTATTGCCTTTTTTATAATAGAATTATGGGACATACAGGTTTGGTGACTTCTCTGTGTGATCAGGCCCACATGAATGGGCAACACTTCGATTAGACTCTGTGCCAGGCTTCAGGGAGCTCAGTAGTGGGGGTAGGATGGATGAGGGTGGCTTTTAGTCCCCTTGGCATCCTTCCATCCATGCCTTAATCATGGGCTGGCACCTTCCTGGTTCAAATTTGCTGGGATTTGCATTGCTGGAGCCTGGGAATGCAACGTGGCTCCTCACTTGCCCACTGCTCTACTCCACTACCCAGCCTGTGCTGGTGATCCAGCTCAAGAGGAAGCTTTGCCAAGGACAAGACACAGCCACGTTGTGTTCAAAAAGCCCATCCTCTCACCCCAGGGTCAAAGAAGGGAGGAAACCTCCATGTGCTTGTGTCATCTGCCTGGCAAAGCCTTCTTGCTTCCTCTAGTTTACTGAGTTTGAAACAGTCTAGCAATAGATTTTTTTTCTCTTTCACTCATGGAGCTCTAGGGAGGCTGAGGACCAGGATGTGGGACTCCAGTTGTGCTGAGCCTGTGTGTGATGCTGCCCTGGCTTCAGACTGGTTGCAGCCACACAGGCTGTGACAGGAGACAACCCCCTGGCATTGCTTCAGAGCTGGGAGCCTACAGGTATGAGCTTCCTCTGGTTTTTAAACATCTATTTCCAAAGCTGAGGGTAATCATTTTTCAGTCTAGGGAGATATCTTGGCTGGGAATACAAAACCTGAGAAATTCAGCATTGCTATTTCTCTCAGATAACCTGGAAAGCAAGTCCAGGAGACACTGCATGTGTCCATGCCATGGAGGCTGGAGTTCTGCAGGGTTACCAGCTGGATCCTGAAATTGACCCTCACACACCTCTCAGCGTCAGTTTGCTGGAGGAAGGACAACAAAGAGGAATGACAGCAGAGCCCAGCACTGAGGGACCTGAGTGCTCTCAGGGGTCCCAGCACTGGCACATCACACAGTGCCCCTGACTTGCTGTTCTAGGACTCTGCTGCAAAACCCCCTGTGGGTCCCTGCCTCACCCTGAGCTCAACCCACATATCCCTTCCACACACCACAGCACCCATGGTTTTCTCCTTAAACCTAACACAACTATACATTTATGTCAATAAATAGCATGCCATAAATTAGCAAGCTTGCTGGCTCCCTGCCTGCCACCGGGGGAGGAAATGGCCCCATAAATATTTGTGCAAGACATCAATAAATGTGAAGTGTTGACTCGAGCACTCGGCTTCCCTATCTGAGACCTGGAGCAGAATAAAGCACACGTGCAAACTGGGTCTACAAGGTGGAGCAGATGTACCAGGAAGGTACTCCCTCTGCCTCCTGTTCTCCAGGGTTCCCAGCTCACTGTCTAGACTCAGCTCTCCTGGAAAGGAAAAAGGTGAGAAGGCTCAAAGAAAATGAGAAATAATGAAACTCAAGCTAGCAATTGTCAGAGCTGTGATAATGCTAAATTCCATCCTCATTATTACCCAGGCTACTCAGGAAACTATTTTACAAGGCTTAGAAGACTTCTGGGAGCAAAGTAATAGGGAGATGTATTAAGCCACTCACATTCCCAGGTTTTCTAAATCATTTGCTGTATCTCTTAATTTCCTAAGTATTAAGACATGGGGAAGAAGAAGAAGAATGTTTTCCCACAGATGTGATGACTGAAACACAGACCCAGGGACTCTCCCTGTGGGCACCCCATGGTGTTAGGGATCACAGGTTAGCAGTGGCACAGCACAGACTTCATTTCAAGCCACCATTTGCTGGTGTCCAGGGTAGCCCATGGACCAGCTCCCTGCAGTGCCACGTGGCTGGCCCAGCAGCTTGTGCCACTGCTGCTCCCAGCAGCTTCTCCTGCCAGCAGAAAATTCCTGTGTAACGGGGCCCCGGGTACTTGCCAGTTCCATGGTCACAGATTGTTCATGTTTTTCCCCAGTCCAGCCTGGCATCCCCAGCTTCCACAGTGGAATTTGCCATTTCACTGCAGCCAGGAGCTCAACATCATGTTCCCTCTTCTCTGTTGGGACCTGGCTTCAGATTATTCTTTCCGTGTTGTTTTCAACACAAGAAAGAGCACTTTTTTCCCACCCTGCTGCCCATAAAAGAGGAAACCAGGAATCAGGGCAAGAATTCTTCTAAGTTTGTGGGGGTCTTTTTGTTATTTTGCAACAGGGGACAAGGGCTGGAATGCAGCAATTGGGTTGGTTCCCCAAGTTTGCTTTAATGAAATGAATGTTCTAAAGAAAAGACAAAGCCCTGCTAGGGAACTGAGATGCCTGAAGAGCTGCTGGTTGTGTAGATGTGGGCACATCAGCTGGGTTCATAGTGAGGGTTTCACCATCAGTAACCTCATTCCCAGCATTTCCTTGCCTCCATCAGCAAGGGGTTCATGCTTGAGCCCATCAGTCCATCATCCTGGCTATTAGAACATGATTTTTTATGACCTTTGCCTAAATAAATGTTACAAGACATTGGAAAGCTACATTGAAATCACAACTATAAAATCAGCCTAAAATAACTACTGGAAAGTGGCTGCAGGCAAGAGAGACAAGTGAGAACTCCCAAAAATCATTGACTTTAAGTCTGCAAAGACCCCTTGAGCATCACCAAACTATTTAGGGAAGATGGCATTAATTTGGTTTACTATCATACCTGCTTGACCAAGTTACCACCTACTGTCTTCCTTACACTGGTTTTCTTTTTCTTGTTAAGCATTATTTTTATAACTTCAGAAAAGCAGGATTGCAGAGCAGTAAAACTAACATATAGAGGGAGAGCTGCTGCCTCAGAGGCTTCGTGCTGGCAGCACCACGCACAGGAGCTGCTTTTCAAAGGGAGAAGTTTATGCCACACTTCCTTGGCCCTCAGAGATCACCCACCTTGAAAGGAAACGTTTTTTCAGGCAGGATGGTGGGAGAAACTCTTGTTCCCAGCTGCTGGGAGGAGGTGCCGGCACCGCACCTGCAGCAGCTCCAGAGCGCGGCCCAAAAAAAACCAACAACCCAACACCCAAAAAAACCCAAAACAAAACAAAGGGCAAGAAGAGGCAGATATTCTGCCCAACTGTCTTGACTCCCTAGGGCTCCTATTCTCCATTGGGTGTGACCTTTCGAGCAGCAGAGCTGATCCTGAGCAAACAATGTGGCTCCGTCCTCTCCGGGCAGCCCCGCTTGCGCGGCCCGGGCGCGGAGGCCGCACAGCCCTGCCCGGCGGGAGGAGCGGGGATGACGCACCGAGTCAGCTTGATTTGTGGCGTCTCCCCGAGTAGGATGTGTAAAATAAAGACAGATGGTTCATGGAGAAGCTCCAGCGACTGTGAAGCTGACATTAGCAGTAGCTCTCACACTGTGCGGAGCGCTCTGGAATGAACTTCCCTGTGGTCCCAAGTCCCTGGTGATGCAGAGATACTGCAGCTCAGCTTTTAGTAAGAACTTCTGTGCCTTTTACCGTTTTACCATCTTGTTTTCCTTTTTCTTTCCCCCCCTTCCCCACCCTCCAACCTCCTGGTCTCCTTTTTAAAAGCCCCCATGTTCACACAGCAGTTCCTGCAGCCATCCTGTCCCAGCTCCTGGTGGGACCTTGGCAAAGCAGAGAGACCTTCCACCTTCAGAAGCTACAGGGGAAACCTCCTCCTGAATCCAGGCTTCAAAATGCCACGGGAGCTGCAACGTTCTCCATGTGTTCCCATCACTAAGCACTGAGATGCTTACTCCTTAACACCCTTTTCTCCTGGGGTTTTTGCAGGGTTACGGAACTGTGCTGAACCTTGGCAGGAGGGTCCAGGAGAGAATCCAGGCACCTTCCTGCCATGGGGGTAGTTTGGCTTCTCTCTTCAGTCTGCAAGATACCTCTGAGTTCAGCTATCTGAAGCCTGCAGCTGACATGTATGCTATTTCACCCAGAATAAATGCAGGCACTGCATTTTTCATGTCAGTGTTCGCTGATACCTTTTTTTCCTTAAATGTATCAATAGAAATTGATTCCTGACGATCTTTTCCAAAAATGAAAAGAAGCACCAATATCACCCGAAAGCAAAACCCCTCCTGGGGCAGCATTTTTATAAGGCACCTCTGTGGTTTCAAAGCCTACCTCTCATTTGCAAAAGCAAGTTTTTCCACTGTGGGTTCAGGTCAGTCTTGAAAAAGAAACCCACCTCACCTACATGTTTTTGTAATTGTTCCCTCCAGCTTTCACAGGCTCATCTCTCTCTGCCTCCAGCATCGTGCTGCTGCCTGCAGGCAGGCAGAGCTGGGACCCACTGCTGGTCAAAGCAGCATTTGCTGGTGGGGTCGTGCTGTGAGCAAAGATCTATTTTAACTTCCAGTAAATTTGTTCACCGTTTGGCCAAGCCCACACCCTGGGATAGCACAGGTAGAAGGCACGAAGAAAACTGTGGGATGGTTTCATGTAAATTATATAATCTGAGCCTTTGATGAAAAAAATTATGGAAAGGAATGATACAATGAGCACAAGAACCTCGGCGGGGTTTAGTCTGATTATTATTAGCTTGGAAGACATGATTAAGGAAATCCCACACATCTTTTTCTAAGTCCAGCTGAGAATGAAGTAGGTCTCCCCAAGTCAGCTCCCCAGCCCACCAGAGGCTCAAAGCTAAAGTCTCTACTAGTCTGAACAGCAGATTTCCAAGCCACTCTGGTGAAAGCAAAGAATTTTCTCGTATGTGCAAACATACCTGACGATTGGCACCATCCCAATGAACACACATTAGGTCAGTTAAAATATTCCAGTGTATTGACACTAATTCCACAGCTCGGGCCCAAGATCATGTTCCCGTTTGTCCGAATAACAGAGCATTTAAATATTTAGTTCAAATATAAAGACTTTCGACTTACACACGGTGGGGGGAGGAATCCAGGGGACAAAAGTTTTCCTTGTAGCATGCACTGTGCTGATTTCCAAACCTTGGCAGCCATCAGCACGACACAGCAACAGCAAAAAGTCTGGCCAAGACAAATCTATAAAATTTGCACTGCACATACCCCCCCCTCCATGCATGAAGGTCTAATAAGCCCAGATACTTTCTGCCTCTCCAAACAGCCGAGCTACAGAGGTTTCCCCCATGGATTTCAGCAGGGCCAGGAGCATGGAGACTTTATTATGTAACAACCCACATTATTTAGTGAAAATCTGGAATACACTTTATTAGTTGGGCCTTTGTTTGGTCAGGAAATACCTCCAGACAAATGTGATGACACAAGCATTTTTAATTTGCCACTTCACGTTCATAGCGAATTAGGTGATTTTACTTGTTATTCCCTCCATTACAAACGACAGGCTGCAAGGTTAGCAGTTTCCCTCAGAAGCTCTTGATGACATTACAGACACACATAGAAAGCACGAGCACATCAGAATGAATTAAGATCACCTCCCTTGCCTATAATCTGAAACACTCCATGTGGTCTCTCTTTGCATCAGTCCCAAATGCCAACATGCTGGAACAGCATGTGCAAGTGGTTGGAGGTAAGGGAAGGAGAGGTCAAATTCTATGTGCTCCCTGTGATCAAATTTGTGGTATAAACCCAACAATTACCAGCGAAGTGGTGAGTGAAAAACAAACGTCCTATCTATTACCCAATTTTGAATGCCAATGTGATGCCCCCAGGACTCTGGGTCCTTCGTTATTTCTTTGACATTTTTGGTAACGTGTCAAGTCTTCATACCTGCCCTCAACTGGAGTTGGGTTTTTCCATTTCTAAGCCTGAAATCATTTTCCTTTCACAACACACTCAGACAAAGGCCAGTGAGGCTGCTGCTGAAGTATAATTTGAGGATGTATTCCTCTGGGAATTACACTTGGGTTTAGAATAAATAGGAAAAAAATGTAGCAGAAATGATGTTAAGTGCAAAATATTTAATCTTGACTGAGTATCACTGAAGCAGCTCAGTGCAGACCCAAAGGAAAGACTGATAAAGCAAAAAAAAAAAAAGAGGGGGGAAAAAAGCAACCCCAGCTCTCTGTACAGGGAGGATTAGGAACTGAAATGCAGCCAGCATAGAAACATGCACATTTGCTGGACTTCAGTCCAGATAATATGAAAAAAAATTACAGATTCTGTAGAGCTGGGTAATGAAGGAGGTAGCCGTGGTGAGTCTGCAACTCCACGCTTTTTGGCCAGGGGTTTAATGAATGAGGCTGAAGGGCTGAAGCTCTGCCAGACGGCACCGAACCAGACCGACGCAGCTCCTGGGGTTTGCTGAGAGAGGGGAAGCACCAGTGGAGGTCTGTGGGCTGGCCAGGGAGAGCTGGGGGCAGTTTTATGGAGGACCTGCTGCTCGATCCATTAGCGGCGTGGGACACCCCACCTGCACAGCCTTGTCTTCTTGGGAAGCACCAGACGTGGGGCTGTTTGCGTGGGCTGGAGGACACGGCGTGATCCCTCCTTGGTTGCACATAGACATTTTACAGCCAGGCAATGAGGTACCGGGCTGGGATTTTGAGGAATACCAGGTGTGTGTCAGAGAAAACAGTTTCCATGTTGGGAAAGTTTCCTGTGCTTGGGCCCCTAAACCTGGCTGGCTGGGTGGGCCTCTGCCAGTCCTCAGGAGAATATGAGCACTCACCTGAGTGGCATCTGAGCCAAAATGGCACCAACATGTGATGGTACAGGAAGCAAGGAGGAGGAGCACAGAGCTCCCTGTGGAATTTGTCTCCCAGAGCCAGGACCTGCAGACTTCCACCTTCTCCCACCCCTAACTGGGCTCAGAGCCCATGTATGACCTTTTTTCCCCAAACTGCTCTGAAGTGAGGCACCTATTACTGCCAGTAAAACTCAAGCTTCAATGCATCAGGAGGAATCAGGCTGCTCTTCACACACGTACTTTTGAGAAGTACCTCCACAGCCAGTTTTGGGTGCATTTCTGTTCAACAGCTTTGCACACTGTTATCACCAACACCCCAGCATGGTACTAGTCAGAGGTGAAAAGTTGAAGGGAGCCTTTTTCTTTCAGGTCACATGGATTTGGGCTGTTTGTCATCACTACATGTAGTTTCCAGGTCCTGGATGGTCACCAGCACTGGCAAGCAAAGTGGCCTTTCAGAATTCATTCCAATCCCAAAAAGTTAATCCCACCATGAAAACACCATCTCATTAGCAGAGCATATTTCCCTGGAAGCCACCTCAGCAGATGAGGCACAGATATTTGTCTTCAGCTCCCAGAGGTGCATGGCCTGCAGGTCAGCAAGATGTGAGCACAGCGCTGAGCACTCACTCCTCTTCCATCTGAAAAATCAGGCTAAAATGCAGGACATCCCATTCTTGCACTCCTTCCCAACTTCAGGTGAACAACCTTTATTTTTAAAGCAAGATGTGCCAGAGGTATTCTCAGACATACCTGCCCTGCTGCTGCCATCCCTCACCCTGTGCCACCAGTGAGCTCTCTGCTGACTTCATCTGCCCTGCAGTGTTTTAAGACTTTGCAGAGAAACCTTCCCTACCTAAGAGCCCAAGGAGACTCTTTCTTTGTGTTTCTTTTTACTCAGAAGGGGCTGAAGCAGCAATCTTGACTTAAAGGCTGACTCTGATTGGAAAATAAACAACTATAAAGTACAATAAATCCCATTGAAGAGTCCAGTCAAAACATCCCAATGAACAGCTAATGCTCGACTAACCAAATCCAGATGTCACTGCCTTGTCTGGCACTAATTGGTTGACTGGAGAGTTAGTAACTGTGTAACCTGAAGGAAATCTCTACGTCTTGCACTTGGGATGAGTTGCTAAGGCAGAAAATGGTTTGGTTTTGTTGAGTTTCTTAATTTCCTAACTACAGAGGAGTCACAGGCACCTGCACTCACTGGGTCTCCCCACATCCTCCCGCTGGCAGGACACGCTCCTCTTGCAGGCACCTTCAGGCACCCCACAAAAAGTTCCTCAGGAGCATGAATCTGCCTTTGACATCTGATGTCCCTAAATTCCCAAACATTTCTGGGTTTATTTGTTTAACCAAAGGACATGCCCTAGCAGATTGCAGCTAAGTTCTTAGATAAAGGTAGTGGCAAATTCCAGCTGGAAGTGTTTGAAACATCAAAGAAAACACTAAAGAAAGCAACTGCTTTCAAATGTAGTTAAAAAAAAAATAAAATAAGAAGACTGGAGAGGATTTTGGAAATAGAAAGTTGATTTTTAAAAATGAGATTAGTCTGCTGCACCCTAAATTCCTACAGCCTGGAAATTCCACATCTGCCTGCATTGGCAGAGGACACACAAAATGGCTAACAAGGATTTTCCAATGATTTTTTTAATATATATATTTGACAGGATCATATGATATATTCATATTTTTAAAACAATTCTGCTTAATACTACAGAGAAATGTGTGTACCTGGAAGGATCTCCTTTGTTTTGCCAGAATAGCTTCCAGTGCCATGGATCTGCACACATTTACCCACATTGTTCAACTTCAAGATACCTCGTTGGCTTCAGTAGCTCCCATGACATAACAATTGCTTTTCATAGAACATTCTTGGGAGTCGAGTCACACTCTGAGCACCTACAAGAAGGTTCTTTGAAAGACCTTCCTAGAAAGATAGTTCATAAGATTCAGTTAAAAAAATTACTATTCTTATTCCTTACCATTTTAGTCAGTAATACTATTTTATCTGTAATTAACTCAAATTTTATTAAATAACTTACTAACATTCATTTTAATAAACATTTCCTTTAGCATCACTGAAAAGTTGTTTGTACTTTCTAAGAGCTTTTTATAAATCTGTACATTTGCATAACAGAGTTAATGCTGAGCTTCTGCTTACTTATATATAACTGATTTTTTTTTAGTGCTTTTTAAAAAAAGAAGGAAAAAAAAGCCTATAACCTGACCTTCAGTTGTCAAAGCCATTTTTTCAGTGGCACAGGGTACAGTGGAGCATCTGTCTGGACACATCCAGCCATACCTTTCATTCATGATCTGCATGTGGATAACACAGGGTTTGAAATACAGTAGACAGTTGTGCAAAGCATGAACAATGAAAATTATATCCAGCCTCTAATCCAGGGGATTCTAGGCTGAGCTCAGCCCCTGCAGTTATATATATATACATATATATATAGATATCTCCACTCTGCAGTTAGTTCCACATATGCAGAAATTGGACGTTCCCCTAGAAGAGTCACATGGGAGCATAAGTGGGATTAAGGAGCTTTCTCTCCATGTTTTGTCATTACTGTTACACATGTAATATGCAATCACACAAGCAACTGTGCTGCACAACTATCAGCAAAGAAATTAATTAATTAATTAATTTCTTCCAAGATAACAGAAGGTTTCACATTTCATGTATCATCTTTATTTTTGTTCTTGACCTTGGGAGAGAAGGGTTGGAGATGAAGTGGGAGGGATTATTCATATTCATACATTTGGAATCAGACAAAAGATTGTTTAAAACTTCCTCCTTCAACTCTGAATGAAGCACTATTCCCTGCCAAGAGGTCTCTGAAGGCAAAACCTGCTCTTTCACCAAAATTCTCTGGCTTTTAAAATTGCCAGAAGTTGACCTTGCTTTGGCAATGGTGATACAATGGAGGGTTTCTCTCCTGTGGATGCTGGATATAGATCAACATAAATAAAACTACCACCTTGCCAGTGCCTGTGGCACCTGTCAGCAACCCCACAAAAAGGCCAAGGACAAAGCACAGTCCTCCAAGGACCATCTCCTCTATCTGTTTTTTAACTTCAGCCCCACAGGGGTCTCAGACTGGTTTCTCTTACCAGCAGG
>NW_009953486.1:8377224-8387271 GCF_000747805.2 Chaetura pelagica | reverse complement strand
AGGAATTAGCTGCAGACCTTGAACAACAACTGGAGTTTTTTACAATGTATAATGCATGAAAGCACCAAATTTAAGTAGGCAAGTCTTGAACCACTCACCACAGGGGAAGAGAATTATATTTTCTGTTCCATTTTATCGCAAAAGTTCTTACAAAGAACTTGTGGAATGTTAGGAAGAAAACACCTATAGGAGTCTAATTTCTGTTTCCATTAAGCTGAGTTAATTAAATAAAATGGATAAATTCTGAAACAGGTTTTTTATAGCAGTGCAGAGCATAAATTCTTGCTGACATTTAACATGAAATATTTCTCTATCACTAACCACTTTAGAGCACTAAAACATATCTTCAAAAAACAGCCTTTGACTTTGGCAGCAAAGTTGACTGTTAAAAGAAACTGTTAACGTTCAGTTGAGTGGCATGTGGAAGAAAACTGGCAAAGTAAACTCAAGGGTTAATGAAAGTAAATGAGATAATCCTCATTGATCCCCCATAATCCCCACGGTCTGAGTGCAACTGTCAATCACAGGGAGAGACTTTTTTTTCTAATCTATCCCTCAGTGAATAGGTCATTCCAAAACTGAACATACTTTATTTACAGACACTTACTCAAACACACACACACACAGAACATAGAACAAAAATCTTAGCAGAGTAAATTCCTAAGTGAAGAGGAAAATAAAGCATAGCTAAGAGTATGGTGTTTTAATTCTAAAAATATATTTATTTATTTTTACTAGTTGAAATATGTTCATGCTGTCTGTTCATACTAACTCACTACTTCCCATGTAAGCTGGTAGCAAGTCATGAATCTGTTAAACCCCTCCTACGTAAAGGAAAAACAACTGTTCCCATAACATTCAAACTCACTGTTTAACAGACTGGCCTAAGCAAAACATGGTCTAGAACAGAAAATAAATTGTTTCAGTCCTTTTCAGAGAACTACTGACATAAGAAATGCATCAAATCAAATGATGGCATATCTGAGGCTTACAGGACCCCAGCATGTTGCTCTCTCTTCCCACAACTGCACTGGATTCACAGGTGGCCTGAGGCATCAGTCTCTTTAATTCCTGTTTCACTTTGTTCCATAGCTCCCTAAGGAGTGCTGTGTTCTTCCTGCACCAGCTCAACCAGGGAGGGATGGACAGACACCAGACGTGCACTGCCAGAGCTGGGGAAGGAGCTGGCTCAGGAGGCAGCACAGTCCGGGGAGGTGGACACATCTGGATTACAAGGGCATCAGCTCTGTACTCTAGATTTTATCACATCTCAGCTCTAAACCCAAGCTCGATTTTTGTGATAAATTAATACAAGGTGCCCAGTGCACAGGGTCACTGTTATTTAAAACATTTATAAGTACCTGTGTATTCTGAGAAATCTCCATCTAACATTTTGCTTCTGGAATTCTTGATGGTGTAAATGTGGCACTTGGGAACATGGTTTAGTGGTGGACTGAGCAGTGTTGGGGTTATAGCTGGACTTGACTTAAGGGTCTTTTTCAATCTAAAGGATTCTATGATTCTATGTTACAGCAATCACAGGGAAAGTCTATAGGATTTAAGAGAAAGCCAATCTTTCTACAGAGCATTCAGACACACCTGTAATAATGTTATTGCATGCTGCAGCAGAAAAGGAAATTGTCTGTCAAAGGTTTGGGTTTGAAATGCTTCACACCACCCAAAGGTACCTCTTGATAACCCAGTACAACAGCCATTTTCCCCCTGTAAACATTCAGAGCAAATGTTGCTGCCTAAGCCACCACTTCTAACCTGAGGCTGAGTTGGAAATAAATGCCCCACTCTCAGGTTTAAAGAAAAAACAGCTTGGTAGCCATTTGGCTTGCAGCCAGGATTAAAGTGTTAACTCCACGTCTGTCAACCTGTCACTTAAACATTTACCAAACTACTGACCACTTCTATTAAAAGACCATTAAACCAGGATTAAGCTTTTCCAGGGTTAAGCTGATGTAAAAATGTAAGGAATGTCACACCAAGGGCAGCTCATTTTATTTGTATTGTAAACAGGCAGAAGATGGAGGATAAAATGTTACATGTTTATTAAATATGGGGCTATAGCCCTGCTTTGCATTTTCTCTCCTTTCAGCTTCCCAAACCCAGGTCCCATTACTCAGTGCTCTGAGAACTGCAGGGCATCACACAGCGGACACAGAAACTTCCAACTTCCCTAAAACCAGCCCTGGCTGCTTTACAACAGGTCAGTGATGCCCTGCCTGGGGCAGGGACACAGCACAGAGTGGCCACAGCATGGGGGAATAGCCATGGTGATCAACACGTTTGGTTCACGTGTCATGTCATGACCAGAGACCAGTTGTCAAAAAAAGGACAGTTTCATCAAAAGCAAGAGTCTACTTTGAGCAGCCTGTGAATTAATTTTGCAGTAGGGTTTGCAACCAAGGACAGGAGCCATGTGCAGGCAGGGCAATGGTGCTGCTGCTCCTTTCAGATTGCTTTTTTATCTCAGGTTTAACAAGTTCTATAGGAAAAGATACAAAGCTCTAAAAACCATCATTTCATCAACTAGAAGAGAGTATTAATTCTGCAAATGGTCAAAAGAATATAAAAGTGACCCATACCTCAAGTACACTGTCTCATTTCCATCTTTTTCTGTTCCCAGTAATTACTATTCAGCAGATTTTCAAAATATAAGCAATTGAGCAATTCTGCCTGCATTAAGACCACAGAAGTGGCCATTCCCCAACAGGGAGGTGCATGCATTTAATGAGATTCCTCCCCTTCCCCTTAGCCCTTCCACTTCCCTAGCCTGCTATCTATATTAAATATAATTTTGCTTTCAGGAAGTATCTATGACACTTCCATCTGAAGCAGGGCTTCCAGTATTTACAGATATCAAAGAACTGGTCTTAATTTCATCTGATACTTTAAAAAGCCTTTTATTCTAAAATAAATTATTGAAATGTGGTGTTGGCAAAATGGGTAGCTCCAGTAATGGATTTACTGCGATGGTGCAATCAATTTCAGAGATTGGATTTCAGGATAGAAACTATTCATCACTCTCCATGTCAATGCAAGGTTTACCTTCACACTGTGGCCACCCGCTGTAGCTTATGGAAACCAAGGGCACAGGAGGATCTACTGGAGGAAAACTCTTTCTGCCACTTTTTTTTTTTTTTCATCATTGCTGAGGTCAGAGCCCCAGGAGTTTGCACAGCTACAGCAGCTCCACAGCATGGTGGTGCCACCCAGGGAGGTGCAGGGGGACTCATCACTGTGCAACAGCAGACATGCTGAAATATCCTGTCGACCTACTCTGTGCTTTCCCACTTCTCTGTCTTATTTCAAGATGAGCAGAACCTTTCAATAGGTAAAGGCATTTAGGGGTAGAGACTGTAATGGTTTTAATAGGAATGATGAGGAGAACCCTTGGAGTGGTACAACTTCTTCCCATCCTGTAACATAAAACACCCAGCACATGAGTGATGAAGGTGAGAAGAAGAGGAGCTGTAACATTATCTCACCATCCTTCCCCTTGCACTGACCCTCCCTTGTGGTAAGTTCACACCTGAGGTTTTTCACAAGCTGGAGAGCCCAACAACTGCAGGTACACCTGCCCTGCCATAGCTACAAACATACCTCCTGGACCTCTGCAACAGAGGAGGCTGAGAACAGGAGCAGCTTAGTCCTGGAGGTCAACAGTGACACAATTTCACACCATTTATTTTCACTGCCTATTTTAGCACATATACATATGCACAGCCCCATTAGTCCCTCTTCTTGCTCCCTGCCCCTTCAGTCCTGCCAGGAGGCTCCATGAACCACCACAAACACAGCTCATCTGCTGTGTCCTGAACTACCAGTGGCAGGAGCAAATGGCATGTCTAAGCCTTGTGAGATGACAAACATGAAAGCAAATTTTCCATCTCTAACAAATCTCCTTCTTTGTTCCTAGAAAGCTAAGTCGACTCCATAAATCAAGAAGTCTGTGGATTTGGGGTTTTACATTAACACCTTCATTCATGCTTTTGCTTTGTGACCTCTTGGATTGGGGTGAACTATTCTGCTGTGCTGGGAAATGGCAGCTCCAGAGCCAAATTTAGCACCTAGAAAATTTCCCTTGGCTCTTAGGTGCCATAATTTTAAACCTGACTCCCTGTTTAAAGACAAAGTCATGTCTACATTTGATTTCAGGTGTTACATACAATAATTTAAGAAGTTAAATGGGGATCTGGCAAGTCTCTGACTACAGAGGGGGTTGGAAAATATTATTTGGAGCCAGAAATGCAGCTTTCTTGGCTATGGTCTGTACTCTGTCTACCAACATCCACTCTGCATTTAGTCTTTCACTGACTTTCTCTAGTGCTACAAATGGTGAAGTTTTGCTTAGCTGGAGAATCACCATCAATAAATACAGCTGGACTGGAATACCTAATGGAGGGTGAAAACCTGGGCTTGTCATAGTTATTTATAATGCCTCTTAGGACAGTTAAAAGTAACTGAAAGGTCCCTAGAGTTTTAGAGCTTTCTTCCCACTCCACTCCACTGCTTCCACTCATTCTTTTGCTGTTTTTTCATATGAAATATGACTTATCCTGGAAATTTATCTAAAAGAAAAATCAAAAGTCTGAAGAAACACACAAAAAGCACCTTGCAATGGTTAACATGTGGTTACCCACAAGAAGAAAGCCACTGATGATGCCACTATGATGCCTGCAAAGGAAGGGCTCCTAGAAGTGCAGCCAATTCTAACTTTGGTCACAGCAAGGAGGTGCTTAAGGTTCCACTTAATGTTGCATTTAAATCACAATCCAGCCACAACCAGCATTTAAATGCAATCCTTCCAGCCATCCAGTGCAGAGCTTCTGCTTCACTTACTGCCTGCAGCCTCAGCAAGTTTGTAAGAAAGGTAATGTGGGCTGCTCAGAGCTTTTGGTCTTGCTCAGGGACAAGATTAGGCTGCTGTACCTGTGCCAACCATACTTCAAACACCATAATCAATGAGCTCTTGGAGTGCTTCACCTTCCACAATGCAGTGCTGACCAGAGGAGATCTACAGAACTCCATGGTCACCAGCACTAGTGTATCTACTTTGGAAGTGCTTTTGGGATGGGAGGTGCTAGAAGGGTTCAGGAAGAAGAGACAACACTGGAGGGGGAATTAAACTATACCATAAATTAGACTTTTACTCAGAATTTCTACACTTTGAATTTAGTCATTTCAAAACAGCAGTCATTCCAGTGATGGATGAAGAAAGAATTTCTTTATTAAGGATCCAAGTTGTAAGCACTCCAAGTACTCTAAATTAAAAAAATAAATAATAAAATAATCTATTCCCCAGTCTGATTATGATGACATGAAGGCCTGTTCCTGCAATTGTTTTGTGTTTCTTAACTCAGTAATAACAAGGGACAGAAAACAAGTTAAATGCAGAATCCTCCTGCAGCCTTCTAAATCAACTGTAAAAAGGGAAAAGCAAAGAACAAAGTACCCAGAGATAAAACCACAGTCAGCAGTAACATGTAGAATCATAGTTAATGACAGCTGCAGTGCAGGATGCTCAGAAGTTATCCATGCTTTGACATTAGATATACATACATATAGGCAGAATCAAGGACTCCCCAAGGAAGCTTTAAGGGCCAGGGATCTAAGCTTACTGTCTGACTCTGGTCAAGTGCCACAAACATGTTTCTCGAGGTCTCACACACCATGTACCTGATTAATCTCTAAAGAGATGAGCTCTCCAACCTCCAGTCTTCCCTCACTGAGCCAGCAGTGCCTCCTGCTGCACTCCAGGCTGCATTTATTCCAGACTTCCAGCTCTGTCTGGTTTCAGTTAGCAACAAAGCTGTGGTTGGCATTTGGAGAAGAACTGAGGTGAGTCATGGAAGATGTGTCTAAGTAGCCTCATCAACTCTGGAAACATCAGCCTGTGTCACAAACACAGCGAGGGACAAGAGCAAGCTGTGCAGGGGGAGAGGCAGCCTGAAATACCCAACAGATACTCCCTGCAGTTATTAACACATTTTTGGGTGTATTTCAGTACCACAGCACACCAGGGCTGATCTGTGGCACCCACAGGATTTCAACCTACTCAGACACACTCCCCTCCTCTTGCTTTAACACATTTCAGTCCTAATCTGCAGGAAGCTGTGCTGCAGCACTGTGACCTTCTGCTGAACAGACTTTTACTTGTGCTGACCCATGACAAACTATCACAGTTGGGGAATGTTGACTGTATCGTCACCCACGTGAGCACCAAGTCTGCCTTAATCCAAAAACATCAGAAAAAAAGGAACTTGGGGTCAATCTCACTTAAGGAATGTGCCAAACTTCCTGGAGGTCACAGCAAGAGAGCAAGCCCAATGTTTTACCTCTGAAACAGAGAGACAGAGAGGTTTGAAATCCTTTTGAGTCATCAGCCTGTAAAGAAGGCAGACTCACAAAATAAAAGAGAGGCTTGTCTCTGCCCTGGGCTGTAACTGGGAGCCTTTCACTGGAGAGGGTTCTTCCTCCCCCTCGGGGTGGTTTTCTGCATATCAGGTCGAAAATCCTTTTGAAAAACAGCAAGTCAAATCTTTCAAAACAATCATTATGATAACAAAGAAGAATAATGTTAAGGACTATTCAGCCACCAGGACTTCCACCCTAAAAGTTTCTGAAGGCTTTGCAGAAACCAGGTCTGGGAAAGAACATCAACAACAATCACCTCTACATGGTGTGGAGATTTCCCTGAAATTTTTAGTGACCTGCTTTATCTGTTCCTGTTCCACTAAGGTGGTTTTTTTTTCATTGTCTTTTACTTGCTTATCTGTTGAAATTCAGCATCTCACCTCCATTTCCCAGGTCACCAATTAAAGGGACTTACCAGAGTAGGTTCCTTAATTTTTAACAGAGAGACAGGTCCAGATATGGTTGCAGAACTTCATCTCTCCTGCCCAGCCAGCAATTCCATCTGATGGATAATCTCTTCTCACAGCCCACACAAGCCCTTTTTGGACTGGTTTCCTTTCTCTCAACCAACTATAGGTGTTGGTTGTTTTTTTTCTTGACTGTTTTTTCTGAACAATAATTAAAAAGTTGACATTTCTGGGGGACTTCCCAAATTTCTGACCATACTCACCACAGGGTTGCATTCCAGTGTAAAATCTCAGCCATTTGTTGGTTTTCTGTCACAAATAGTAAACAAGTTCCCCAAAAGATCAGCATTTATAGGGAGGAGCTGTGGGTAATCTGCTGGTAAATGGTTGCACTTAAGTACAATTTTAATTTATGAAGAACTCTCTTCTCATTATAAAAGGCAAGGGTATTTTTCCTACTTACAGTACAATTAAGAATGACATGCAGCTGAGTATTTTAGTACGACCTGATAGCCAGAAATATCCTTGGAGGAATAAAATTACCTGTTACAATCCCTATGAAGAGCCTTGCAATTAAAAGCAATTAAGATCTCTGTTAGCCTTTTGCAGCTCTCACCCAGCTGCTTGCTCCAGCCTCCTGACTATCTTAGTGGCCCTTCACTGCATTCCCTCCAGTTAATTAGTATGTTAAACTGGGGAGCCCAGAACCAGCATTTCAGTCCAGGAGAGGTCAAACAGCTGAGGAGCAGAGGGGAAATCAACATTTTCTCTAACCTGCTGGCTACACTATTATTAACACAGCCTGATGTGCTTTCATCACCTTTGTGTTCATCATTCCTTCCCTCTTCTTGCTTTTCCTGTGAAGAGATGAACAGATTCCTTCAGTGAAATATAATTTTCATGTGCTCTTTGTCTTTGCATTGTAAAAAAATGTTTTTGCAATAACCTCAGAGTTTTTGTAAAACTTCAGCCTGAATTTAGCCCGGATTGCAGGTATATACTGGTTGTAGAGAAGTCTGAAGAAATTGAAATGGGGCCCAAAATTGAGGGCTTGAGCAAATGTTAGACAGCTGCAAGCATCTTTCCACAGTAAAACAGATACTGAATGTAGCTGCTTGGAAATGAGGATTTTCTGCTTCTGCTATGCTTGTCATTTTGCAAGTTCTTGTTTTATTTATCAGTTTGGATGCACCTGACCTTGTCTGTTCCATCTTGAAAACCTCCTTGTGTAGAGACAGCAGCTGGGCAACCATCCCACTCAGAGCCCTGAGCAAAACAATCAAATAACCCAACAAGTTTGTATATAAGTTTGTTTCAGACATAGTTGAAGCAAACAGAGGAGGGGAAAGAACTTAGTGAGTTCACCAACCTTCACCAGAAGAGATGCAGAAGGAAATCCCTCTGAGTTGCTCACTGTTGCTGCTGTCTTGTGGCTTTCTCTGACCTGACCACCCTGTCTCCTTTCTTCCAGCTGCCCCTTCCATTGTCCCAACCTAACTGGGATGGAGCAATAAACTCATCTGGGTAAAAAAAACACTCTGTAGGAAAAGAGAAGAAAAAAGCAACCCTTTGTGTGAATTTCTGTCCTGATTATGAAAATGTAAAATGAAAATGCATCTCCCATCCAATCTTGGGAAGATGTCAAACACTCAGTCTCTTTCCCCTGCCACTGCTTTTTGCAGGGTGGTTTTGAGAGCTCTTCCCTTCACACAGGCCAGACAAGGCAGGAACCCAAGGAAGCTGTGGCTGCACAAACTGGTCCTGCCTTGGACACCCCTCTTGCTGCTGCCAGATGTTTGCTAGAGGAGTCATTATCCCTTTAATCTGTCTTTAGGCATCTATATGGTCTCTTCATTGTCTTTAAATGGGGATTTTTTTTAAAAAGGCCCTTAGATCCAAACACATCTGAGCTTCTGAGAAGTGTTGACCTGTATGTGTCTTCCTTCTGCTCCTCTTCAGGCTGGTGACACCATCCACCCATGAGCTACACCATGAGTGGTCTTTGTCTTGTACACTGCCTTCTGTATATGCTTGTACAGCACTATTAAGAGGGACTTGATTTCCTCTGAAAGACAACAGGCAGGTGCTCAGGGCAGGCAGAGAGGTCAGCCATAGGCAGTCCATAGCACTGGTGGTAGCACCTCTGCCGTGCCCTGGATGGAGATCTGGCTCAGCTCAAGGCCTCTGGCCTGATCAAGATTGAAAACTGAGATTGGATGTCCTCTTGTGCTGTCTCGACCCCCAGAGCAGGGTGTCTGACAGTGGCTGGTGAGGGACTAACCATGGCCATCCCACTCCTGGCCCAGCTGGAGTCCCTGGGAGCAAAGCCTGGCCTCAACTGCAGCTCCAGCCCTGCACCTTCCAGGGACCATGAGCACTAATCTCATTTCTGTCGCCAGTTGGGACAGCATTGCCAGGGCCAGTTCTCAGCTGCCTTGCATTGGGGGCAGTCTTTTACACCAGGGAAGAGTGTCTGCAAAATGACTGTAAACCAGAACAACAAAAGCCCACATCTATTTTGCAACAGGCAAATAAAAACATATGCATAGAGCAAACTGAAGATCACTCCTCTCATGCACAGTAAACAACTTCCCTACCCCCAAGATCATTTCTTGGCTCCTCTCTCTTTAAATCATCCATGTCACAGTGGAACAACCAGAAGGACTCAGTCCCTTAAAGCTCTTTCCTCTTTTTGCCTGTCGTTTAATTAAATTATCCTATAATGAAATCTTTCCCTAATGAGTCAGTGTAAAATAATTTATTAGACACTGAAGCCCTACTTGGAGTCTCATCAATTATGCATCACAGCACCAGGCACTTTCAATCTCTCTTTTTTCATTTCTCATTCACTTCATTAAAAGCCCCAGCCTTGCTGCTTCTAGGTTTCAGTTCACTTGCCCAGATGTAGAGGTCAGCTCATGGATACCTGTTTTGCCCAGTGCCCACCAACAGATGTGTGTGTGCATGTGTTTGCTGGTCTAAAAGGACAGGGAACATGTCTGTGCACACATGTGCCAGAGCATGGGTACCTGCCATTCTGCCTGTCAGCAAGAAGGGCCATTTATCATGGATTTATACAGACTGTCATGTAGATGTAGGTACAGATGCTTGTAGATTTATAAAACCTGTCTATGTGTAGGTGTGTTCCTGTTAGCACTTGCACATCTGGCTCTATGAGGTTATATTTGCTTCTAGATCCAGGCAGGTTTATATC
>NW_009953486.1:8375167-8376988 GCF_000747805.2 Chaetura pelagica | reverse complement strand
ATTCCTGCCCATGTCAGTGTGCCAGCACACTCTTCTAACTGCAGTGAAAGAGTTTATCTTCTTCCACTATCCTTCTGTCCTCCATCTGACAGCTGCCCACCTTGGAGCAGGGCTGCTCCCCTCCCTGGTGACACGGGTGGTGTTGGTCTGCTCTGCCTTACCAGCATTTCCAAGGATGGGAAAATCACACTTGCTCACATGTACATGCATTTGCATTTTGAATACTTAACCAGACAGCTGTGCATGGGAAAGATTTATTTTTTTAAAACAATTTATACCCTAAAGCAAAAAAATTCATTTTCCTCTTGATTATCTTATCAAGCATTTCTAAAAGAGCTGTTTAGCCATAACAATCTCACAGGGCCTTTCAAAAAATCTCCTGTGATTTTAGATAGTCTTTCCTTACCTCAAATTGCTTCTTTCAAAGTGAACACTTCCCCACAACTGTAGTAAGAGAATCTGTAACAAATACCAATAAAACACACTTTACTAATTAAATTACAATTTTTGTTTATTTGTTTTTAAAGGATGCAGCCTTCCAAAACAACCCTGTACTGGTGTTACTGGAACCCTGTGTTGCTCATCAATAAATATTCTGTGTCAATAGGCCATTAACTATTAATCCCAGTGCTGGCCATTTGAGAACTTTACATCAACACTCTTGTTATTTTACACATTGCTTCTCATCTTATTAAGTGACTTGCACATATGGACAAGAGCACAGGCTCACAAATGAGCCCACGTCAATAACGTGCAGGACACCACCTCCAATAAGGAAGGGGGAGAATAGCAAGAAAATTAATATGTCTGGGACTATCATGAGTATTTATTTACATTGAGAAGAAAGAGAATCCAGTCTTGGAGAGCTTATTGTATTACCAAAGCTGAACTTCCAACATATGTTCACTCTCAGCCACATTCTGGCTTTCAGTGTTTTTCATCCTTAAAGCAAATTTGGTGTTAGTGAAAGATGCCAGACTGAGGAGCAGAGTTCACTGCTGGCTGAGCAGGCTGCTGCCCGAGTGAGCTCCTCTCCAAGCTCAGCTCCCTCCTGCTACCTGATGCAGACTGGTGATTTCCAGGGTGAGAACTGAGCTCGCTGACCCAGCCCTCTAGTACAACCACAGCTCCAGAAAGGAGGTTTAATAGATTTGATTCTCACCTTTTTCTTCGCCAGTGTCTTGCAGCTAAAATGCATTAAACACAAAAAGCAGGAGAGTCATTTTATTTTAATGGTGAAAAATGGAGCATCAATAACAGTGTTTTTTTCAAATTATTTCAATATGCTGAGCATATAAATTCTCTCCAGACACCTAATTTATGATCTCAAATCAAGCCCCAACCTGTAGGTTTTAACCTGATTCTTCTGTAAGCCACCCCAAAAACATTTTGATTCCCCAACCGGCTTTTCCCTTCCTTCCAAGTAACAGTTGTGCAAGACCACAAAGCTACTCCAGGCAGTTACTCAACTGGACAAACTAAGGAATACAATACCCTGTATACAGCTACTAGAGATGTCCCTGCAGAATTCCTCAGGCTGTTACAGGAGCTGAATGACAAAGTTTTGAAAAGTCCTATTAGTGACATATATGGTGAGACTGAAGGGGGGAAAGTACTCACTTTTGTTTTAACTCTAGCAGAGAAATAGAAGAGAGAGGGTGACCAAAGAGCAGAGATTTGCAGTAGGTGTCAGGAGCATGTGGCAATGCAGCAGCCAAACATGCACACACACAGAGAACTGGATAATATTGAAGTGGCAATTGCTACTCTGTGATGGTGTGGCTCTAATTCCTGGCATTTAGTTGGCCAGAACTCAGCAGG
>NW_009953486.1:8368454-8374906 GCF_000747805.2 Chaetura pelagica | reverse complement strand
AGCAGGAATTGGTGTGTTTTCGACAGAGAGGAATGATGACAGTGCAACAGCTGCGCTCTCCAGCAAACTGCGTCATGATATTCAGGTTTTATGGCTCTTTGGTTTGATTCCCAATAGCAACTATCCTATTATCCGTGGTCGAGACAGGTTAGCACCTGCTAAAAGCAATTTCTCATAAATTAGCTCATGTCAGCTTTTGAATGGCTGCTGCCTAAGCCCAAGGCCTGGCTGTCCCTGCTGCAGTGGCTCTGCTGGGGCAGATGGCAGCGTCCCCGCAGCTGCCGCCGGCGCGGGGCAGCCCGGCAGCACAATGGTGGCAGTGTCTGAGTTTGCCAGGTTGTGTGGGACGTTCACACGGAGACCCACACCTGTGCAGGGCAGATGGTGAATGTGCTCCTTTCCTCTGGGGGTTGCTGAGGAGCTGTGCACAGAGCTTTGGTTGCATCTGAGCTTGGGTATCCCAGCAGCCGCATTCAGGAGAAGGGTCAGTGGGATAGTTCGGTGCAGGAGGCAGAGCCCACACCTTATATTGGGCTCCTGAGCAGCCTAAAGGAACTATTTATGTGTCTGGCACTGGAAAATGTGTCCTCTGTCAGGAGTCAGCAGGTTCATGGCTCAGACTTAACTGATGTGTACAGTGAGGCTCACCCAGTCACACGGGAGTCTTGCAGAACATTGGCCATTATTTTTACATAACATATTTCCAAACCAAGGTAGATCGTAGATCCTGGACTCTCCTTCACCAAGCATCTGAGGCCAAACTCAGCCCTAAGTTGCTGCCACTGGGAAGATAAAGATTGTCCTTGAATTAAAAGCAAAATCTGACTCACCCAGCTGTACCAATGGGGGCCTGCCTGCAGCTCTCCCTGCCCTTTGGCTGCAAGAGATGAACATGTGCTCCATGCTCTCTGCATAGACCCACATGTGTCTGGTTGTGCCTACTCCTTGTACAGCTCCAGGGACAGAATTGTACAGCTCCAGGGACAGCACTGCACAACCAGACCCTCCAGCAACAGCTTTGTAGGCTGAGCTGCCAGCATTGACCTTGGCACGGACGAGACATTCACAAGACGGGGCACGCAGATGGAACATTTCCTCAACACAGACAGACCTTATATTACACTGAGTCCAGTAGGTCACTGTAAGTGCTTTCAATCAATGAGGCATCTCATGAGAGCCTGTGCAGGCCCCCAGACCCGTGAAACCTAATCTTGCAGCTCAATGTGTTACAACAGTTTTTTCAACTGCATTGAAAACAAGGGGACTACAGGGCAGCCTGATGTATCTCTTGAGGAAATCACCATAAAGGATGAGCTTCATATGGTTTATATGAGCCACGATCAGGATCATCAGACTAGGATTTGAACAGACCAAAAGGAAAAGAAACAGCAGTGAGCAGGGGGAAGCAACAAAACCTGATGTCAGTTGACTGACAGTGGTCAGAGCCTGAGGGATCAGTGTGACACATTTGCCAGTTACAGTGATTTCACTGGCCTGTCATTATAGGCCAGCATTTCATGCAGATGCCACAATTATCACATTGCAGACCAGGGAGCCTTGTTTCACATGTGCTCCAGCCCTCCCTTCACTTGCACAGTCCCATTCCAACCAGTGACAGTGGCAGGAGCCTGATCAGCTGCCCAAAGGAGGCACAGGGGCTGCAGGGAAGCACCACCTTTTTCCTCATCTCCATAATCACACCTATTTTTAGCCATTTTATAACTCTCAATTTCCTTTTCTATTTCAGACAGTTTTGTCACTGCCTTTGTTTTCCTTTCCAGAGGATACTTTTCTCTTCATTTTTTCCCTGCATCTGTTCTTCCTACACAGTGTTTCTCATTTTCCACTCAACCCTACCACCTCCTATGCTCTTGAATCCACACATTTCCCCAGCTCCTTCTTCCACTTCATTTCTAGACAGCTTTTTTATTTATAACACAGCAATTTCTTTAGCTGTTGGACAATGTACTAAACACTGCTCAGAGATTTAGTTTTCCAACTAGAGGGAGGCTGAACAGACCTTTTACCCTTCCTTGGAGGTACAGCATGAATGCTCAGGAGTTAAATAGTCACGGGGTTAGATGCACCAGGTCAGCACTTGCCATCCAGCAGACTCCACTGTCTGAATAACAAAAAAAAAATAACCTGGAAAGTTGGAAAAAGGTATTAGAATCAATGCAGGAAAGTCACAGTCAGCAAGAGCATAAAGACCTCAGTTTACAGCACCAGACAGGGTACAAAAAAAAAAAAAAAAAAAGAAAAAAACCTACCAGAGCCAACTTCATCTGTCATGGGCAAGCTGATTACAATCAATAGACACTTAATGGTCTCTCGAAGTCCCATCTGGGCAATTAGCAATAGCATTAAGCAAGCAAAGACGTATTGTTAGTCTGTGTCTTCAGTGAATGTGACAGAAAAGAGAAATAGGAAACCAAATTACATTTTTAGATCCAAATTTTTTCCCTCATTAATACTGCATGAAACCTGCTGCCACTGGTGAAAATGGGACAAATGTCAAAGTTTTTCTTTTCCTTCTGCCATTTTCTGACTGAATTTTTTGTTTTAAATTTTTAAGTTTCAAACTGTAATAAAACCTATGGAAGTCAGGAATTAAATATGAGTGCCAGTGAATGAAAGAATTGCCTTTGGGGTATTTGTTTTACAACCAAATAAAAAAAAAATAATTATTATGAACGCACCAGACTCCATTAAAATCAAAGATCAGCATTCACATTTTCACTTTCTCAAACCTAAAATGCAGCAGGTATCATCCCAGGCTTCTTGAGGATAGAAAATAGTACTAAAAAGAGTTGGGAAAAAAAAGAAATGTAAAGTTTTCTGTACATCTTTTATTTTTTAATGGCAAACACTGAAGAACAGCACATTAACCAGGCAAAAGTACTTCATGCGCTCTCAGTTTTATTAAACATGACACTGCTGCATTATGAATGACAAAATTATGTATTTCTATATAGCCATATAACTAAATTACTGTCTCCACTGTGATCTCAGGCCACTTTTCTTGAGAGATGGAGTAGATCCAGTATCTTGCACAAATTTAGTTGATTGTCCTACATTTTTCTCCTGCAATTCAGCTGATCCACTGTTGTGCAACTTTTGACCTGTGATTTCATAGCAAATAAAGACTAAGGTTGTTGTTGGATCGGGATAATATTTTCTAGTGTAAGTTGTGCTCTTTTAGTGTCTACCAATCCAGATCTTCCAAACATACCAGAGAAAGTAAATGGTGAGGCATGTGAAGTTCCTGTGTGAGATGTGCTTATTTATTATTGCACAAGCAAAAGAGGAACCTGTGCACACAGGTGACAAATGTGGTGCACTCCTGCATTAGAAGTAGCTACCTGCTTTATGTGCCAGCAGTGAACTTACACAGATGAGATAAATTGTCACACAGAAGTAAAATTTATAATATTAAAAAAAAAAATATCAATTTTGAAACCTTTTTAATCAGCTCAAAATTTCAGAGATACTGTCACACAGCACAGTGTTGGGATCCATAAATTTTGCCAAGTTATTAGTATCTTCTTGAATTCAAGCAGAGCTACTGGGATCAAATCTGCAGCAGATGCTTTTAACTTAGTCCATGGAATTCTGCAGACAAAACAGAGAGATTACACAAATGTGTGTCAGTTTGCCACTGGAAAGCCATACCCTGTCTGTCTGTACATAAGGTATGTTGAGCACCAGTGAAATATGCATTCCTGATGCATTTGCTCCGTGGCATATCTAGGAATTGAAGATGACAATCTCAAAATGATAGTGCAAGAAAACACCACAGCTCTGAGCATGCTAAACCTGTACTATGGTAACTTACTGTTGTAACAGAAATTCCTTTTAAGCCCAGTGTTGCCTCTCAAAGAATCAAATTACATTTTAAACCTGCAGTGCTACTATTTTGATTATCTTTGATCTACTGTACAAAGTAATTTAAAATGTTTTGAGTGGAACTGTTTTCGACGAACTTTTAAACTATTGCACTTGTGGTGAGTTCTGAGAGCCAGAAGTAGCAACTCACTTGTAAATACTTAGTAAATCACTTTATCTGAAACAGTTTTCAGTGAGATACAACTTGTGTTTCTCTGCAAAATCTTATCTAATAGAGTTCTTTATAATGGCTTAATTAAATGCTGTAGAAGACTGACAGTTCTCCAAACCAGCAGCCATAACAATGAAGCCACAACCAGATGCCCAGAGTCAGGCCACGGTAGCAATTTTATTTGGCAGGAGAAGTTGCTGAAATGTTTCTAGTCATTGAATTTCTTCTTTAAACCCCCTTCCTTTCCTCTGCCATAATGAGTTTTGCAAACATATATAAAAGATGGCACTGAGACGGCTTGTAACATCTTGACTGGGTTAACCAGGTCTGCCTAGAAGGGTTTTAGGTAAGAAAGTGATACTGAAAGCAATCCTGAACCCTGGCTGCTCGCTCCTAATTGATTTACATAAATGTTTATGTGACTCTGATTTGATAAACATTACATGCAACGTTAAGGGATTTGTAGGACAGATTTTTACAGCTTTCCATTTGGTCTCCATTTATGGGCAGAGACAGAGATCAGGCAAAAAAGGGCCAGAAGGAGAGGCAGATAAGGACCAGGAGATCTAGTGTTAAGAGGTACTAAACATCAGATTAAGTTTGTCATTTCTGATGGGTTGTTATTAAAAGTTTCTGGGCTCCCCAGTACACTGGAGACAGGGACATTGGAGCAACTCCAAGCAAACAGAAAGAAAGATGATTCAGGCACTGGAACATCTGACATACAAAGAGAGGCTTAGACCTGGGACTGTTCAGCCTGGAAAAGAGAACCCTCCTGGGGGACCTTATTAATATGTACAAATATCTGATGAGAGGCAGATGAGAAGATGGCTCAGAGGTATCCAGTGGCAGGACAAGAGGCAATGGCCACAGAATCAAATACAAGGAATTCCATTTAAACATATGAAAAAACATTTTTATGCTGAGAATGGTCAAAAACAAAACCATGTTGCCCAGAGGGGTTGTGGAGGTACTCACAGTCTGTCTTGATATGGCGTTGAGCAACCTGCTCTGCCTGATCCTGCTTCAAGCAGGGCGCTGGGACTAAACAATCACCAGAGATCCCTTCCACCCTCAGTACTTCTGTGGTTCTGCTCTACCGATGGGGTCTGAATAGTGATGAGCAGCCACTTCATCTTGACTTACACCATCCAAAAGCTTGGATCTGGAGCAAGATACTGAAGGAAAAAGTGATTTTTTTTCCCCCTACATTCTTGGTTCGGTAGATTTATTTGGTGGCACACAAAATATGTTGATCATTTATCTTTTACCACTGTCAAACACAGTGGCAGCACTGTAGAGAATTATTTTTTTGCTGAACATGGTGTGGGTGTCTGTGTGCTAATGGCAATAACCTGCACCTGGGTATAATTGTCATTATTAATACTCATGTAAATGAAATGTTAATTCTTGCTAATAGATTAAACTATGAAATGCTTTAAGAGCAGAATTGCTACAATAAATGCAATTGAGTTGTTTCTTTGTAATTTGATGGCCCACAGAAGTGCAGAAACATATCTTACAGCTTTGCAAATCTGTGATAATTTCCTTCAACTTCTACTTTTATTGCCTTGTCATTAAATTCACATTGAGTTCTTAAAACAAAAATGTTTAAAACAGATGTGGCTGTTAAAGTTACAATATGAATTTTACAACCCTAAACTTTATGACACTGTAAGAAATTTCAGCCACCAAAGTCAGAGACAAGAATGGCAGCTAAAGGCAGCTCTAAGAATGACAGATTTTCCTAATTACCAAAAACTTAAGCTAACCTAATACAGACATTGTATGCTAATTATGTAAGTCAGTGTTCAGAAAGAAAATTATCCAAGAGCCTGTGAATTGTCGGGACTGAATAGGAAACAAACAAGAAAAAATTGACAGGAAGAGCATTAATGTTTTAGTTCCACTTTCATCCTTTATCTACTTCCTCTGTGGATCTAATTTACAGGACCTAAACAGTTTGTTGCACAGTGACCCACACAGTCACTTTCAAATAATCCTAAGGTAAAGATTCATTCTAGATTTAAAAAAAAATAAATCATAATATTAATTATATTTTGGAAAGGAAATTCAACTTCCATTTAATCTGACTATAAAAACTTGATATCTGATTTCACTAGAAGTTCCACTATGGGTAGACAGACAGAAATGTAGACATAGTCTCTTTATGTCTTAAAATAATTCATAACAAGTGCAGGAATGACCTCTTGCAGTATATTATTCCACACAATATGCTTTCTGAACTTCCACGTGAATGGCTGCATGCTAATTCTTCATTTCCTGGACTCGAGTCTGTGTGCCACAACCTTTCACCAGTATGTGCACATTTCCTTCACTCATTTTCAGCAAGAAACATCTCCTCACACTGAATATTCTTCTCAGGTCAGGTTCA
>NW_009953486.1:8346447-8368388 GCF_000747805.2 Chaetura pelagica | reverse complement strand
CTTTCTCACATTCGGCTGGCTCAGGAATCCCACTTCTTCCTTATAATCACCACAGTTACCAGAACTGCATTCAGCAGGTTTACATCATTATTATCTCAAATGAGAAAGGTAAAAAACTGACTTCAGCCTTACTTTTTACTTTTCATTTCTCTCAATTTTTATTGCCTTTCCAGTTCTATGGATCTCAAAATCCTTGCTCCTCCAGCAACTGTATTTCAGTCTTATCCAAGGCAATTCATATCAATGGTCATTTGCTAAATTGAAAGTGTACATATTTCAGATACAGACCAGCTGATTCTCATTACAATAAAACATCCATAATTTGCTTTAAAACTTGGCCTCTTCTTGTTGTTTATTAAGTTCTACACAACTCAGCTTTGTAATAGATTTAAACAGTTTTAGAGAAGGTTTAAATCTTATGCCCAGAAGAGGTGGAAATTCCAGACCAAAATAATCTTTAGTGAGACTGTCTCAGTCATTCTCAGTGCTGCAATGGCACCTGAGAATTTTTCAGTGGGATGTGCATTTAAATAAAGACTGGTATCACCTAATTAACCCATGCAATAAAGTTCCAACAAATATTTTTTATTATTATTTATCTACTCTCCAATTTTAATTGGCTCAATGTTGCCCTTTAGCTCGGTCTCTCCCAGAAGAGCCTCTGAGACGTGTGCCTGCACCACACTGCTCCGTGTTCCTTCTAACTTTCAGTCTCTGGCAAGCAAGCTCCTGTGGACTTTTTCCTGTTTCCCAACTCCTTGTTCTTGCTTATATTTTGCTAAGGACTGGGCAGTGGTTTTGCAGCCTTGTGCTGGTCCTTGATTTACTGCTTTTCCTCCCATGCACTTCACAGTAACTTCCTCATGCTTGTTATTCCCATAATATCAAGCATCTCCTAGAAAACCCAGCTCTGTCACTCAGCCACGTTATGACATAGGCTTTTGGCTTCAGCAGAGAAAAAACCTTTTCCTCTTCTCTTCCAGCCACCCCGAGCTCCAGCTCCTCCTCACCACATTACCTCACGATTTCGGCAGCCCTCCCTCTGAACTCCCCCTTCCCTCATGACTGATCTCAAAGCTGGCCAGGTAACTTTCCATATTAGCAGCTAATCTCTCTGCTCCCATATGGCTGGGGTCAGTCATCATTTCCATGACTTATTTGTTTCAATATCCGTAAAAAGTGAGGAAGTCCTTGGCATCAAGTAGCTTTAAATGATGTCAGGGGTCAACCCTCTCTTTGTTCCAGCACTGTAAACGTTCCCCTGTGCCTATGCTTACCTCCACACACTGCCCTGCAGTGAGCAAGGGGGTAACACAGGTGTCCTTCCTTCTCATTTAATTTACTGCACACATTATTATATCCGCAGCAGTTCAGTTAAAAATAATACAGTCCCTTCTCTATTGGCCAAGTTGTAGGTGCCTGAGAGACGTCTCGGTTAGGAAGGTAAGTCTGGGGCTTGCAGGGAAATCTGATAAAAATCCTGCCTCCATTCCCAGTCAGCAAGTCTCAAACCTCTCTCAAAATCTGTATCATCCATGCCAGGTCACAAAGGCAAAAGAGGGGAAAATAGATATACAAGATGATCTTTGAAAACATACCAGTGATGTGAGTTGCCAGAAAGCAGAAGCTCCATTGCTTAAGGGAGGTGTGTAGCTCAGTTTAACAGCCATCAGTTCATTTTGCTCAGGTCTTAAACTTCACCTGTTATAAAATAGTTTTCTTGTAATTCCTCTCCCCTTGCAGTGTAAGATCTACAAGTAATGTCACTTTTACAAGTAAAGTACATATACGTGCCAGCATCTTGGCTCCTCTGTCATCTAGACACGTTCAGAGTAGGATTGAATATCTCTTTGATTAATGCTGATTCTTGATTAGTGTACTAATGCTCTCATGAATGGTAGTAAGGCATCACATTGGAGAAAAGGTTATATGAAACATTCAGAGACTGGCAGGAAAAGATGATCTAACAAGCCTCCTAACATTTCAAATGTTATCATTTATGGTAGCTAATTTATGTGCATCTTGCCTGGTATAGTTTAGTGGTAACATTATTTGAAAAGTCAGAAATCTCTCTTATAGGAAGAGACTCATGCATTTATAAAGTCACATTTATACTAGAATTCTTAAATAGCCTCTGGACATTTGAAAATCTAGCTATTGCATGTGGCTTCAGAAAAGGCATTTAATTGCTGAAAGCATAACCATCAGTTCCCATTCACAAATAGTTTGGACATGATATAATAGTGACAGTGCTGCAAACCAGGCAGCTCCTGCACTGCACAGATGTGCTGTCTAATTGGCTGCCCCCCAAGCAGTGATACACTCCAGCAAGAGCAGTGCAAAGAGACTTCACCCAGAAAGTCAGACCAGAAAGCAGACTAAGAGCTGTGTTTGTCAGCAATGACCTGCGTGTTTTCATCAGCAACTGAAATAGATGGGGGATCATCCACAGGTAATACCAGCTGAGGGGTCCTCTGAGACAGCACTGTGTTTCCTTTTGTGCTTAGGGAAAAAGGAATATACAAAAGAACAATGGGAATAAATTCCACCTGCTGTTTCAGGACATATTCAAGAGCTAATTAAGGCTATTCTGGTCACAACCCCACTATACAAAACAGGAGGCAGAGCAGAGGGTCTGTGTAATATTTTCATCACATTAGGCAGTTCAAAGTGTTACTATTTAGATCCTGACCCACCTGGGTCATGTCTCTGAAGCTTAGAAATACTGTAAAATTAACAATCTGACACACATTTCACTGAGAAGTTCTTGCTTCCTCCCTACCGTTTAGTAAAGGCTTGATATTCAGCGTTGTGCAATCAGCGTTGTGTCTGGATCTTTTGCAGACTCTGGTGTGACTTCACCTTTGCCTGTGTCTCACTAATTCATGCAGTTCAGAAACGTCAAACTGCAAATACTCATCAGAGTCCTGTGGAAGCTGAGTAGCTATCATCTCTACTTAGCTGTAGAAGAGGGCTGGTAATACGATTGGCTGTTGCAGCATTGATGCAAAGGTGAAGTAATTGATTCTGAGAAGTATTAGGATACGATGGTGATACCACCACGGAAATGTACACAAGTCAATTAACTTCCATATTCTGGCAGCATTTGAATAATGTGCACTACAAAACATCTGGGACCACATATTAAAAAGGGATCCAAAAACCCTGACTAACCAGTGAGCATCCAGTGGTTGAAGCAGCACAGGAAAATGCAATTATTATTTAACTGAATCAAGCACAGGCAAAAAAACAAAAACAAAAGGCTGCATTAATGCTGCAATATTAATTCTTGACTATCCCAGTTTTTGAGTGCTTGAATGAACAATTTCAACATATTTTGTGAAATGTAATACAAAAAGAATTGTGCATACCTTGATCATTTCAATGGAAGTGCATGTAGGAATTACTATGGGGTATATAGTATCCTTGTCACTTGTCTCTAAGTTCCGTTATACCTGGGTCTTGCACGAGAGAAAGCAGAGATACCTGTGGAACACAGAGTAAACAGGCATTCAGTTCTTGTAGTAGCAATGGCATTGAGAATACCTTGGACTTCAGCTCTGCTTCAAAGTTCCTGTCAAGCAGCTTTCCTGCTTCTGCAGCCTCCCTGATAAATGCAGTCATAGAAAATACCAGTAGGGAGACTGGATATTATGTGAAACTAATCTGGTTTCACATTCTGTCATAACATCCAAATCAAGCACCTCCCTGCTGAAAGATTTGTGTACCTGTGTCCCATCCCTGTGTTGTCCTGAAAATTGAGCAAAGGCAGGAATAAATGCTTTAGACACACAAATTAGTTGATTACAGCAGTTTAAGCTAAGCTTAACCTCTGGATTTGGGCTTCATTGTACTCCACAGCTGAGTGATGACCAGAGTGGACACTCTCACACATAAAAACTAGGAAATATTTTTGCAAGTTCCTGGGAAATGCAATGTCAGAGCTGTAAATCAAGCCTTCCAAGAACTTATCCAATGCAGAGCTAACGTACCCAGTATGCAAATGGTCAAAACTGTGTTGCACAAAGACTGTCATACTGTGCGTTGGGATGTGGCCCTCTAAGCAAACCCCATAAGCTGTTGCTGCCTTTTGCTATGGTCACAAAAAAAATGAAGCCACAATTGCAGAAATTTCATTCTCTCTTATTCTTCCTGCTCCATGTACCCATGAAGATGGCCATGGACACCTGTGCAGCCTCTTTCATTTGAGCAGCTCAGCAGTTCATGAAGAAGGTGAGCAAAGTTGTAATTTGCTGATGCATAAACAGCAGCACTAACAAACAATATTCTTGTAATTCCATATAACATATAAGTATATTATGAGCAAATATTGTTTCATAAGAGTTAAATTACCAACAACAAAAGTCTGTTTTGTGTGTGTGAGGTTTTTCAGCACCGTGCCTTCATCACACATTATTCTGCAGGTCAAGTTAGAAACTCAGCAATATTCATGGTACTCCACTGCCTTAATGAGTTTAAACAGGTAAATTTAGTGAACTTGCATTTGTGTAACTGAATCCTCAGTTTCTCCATTGTCTTGGTTCTTTCAGGCTAGCAGAAGTAAACATCAGTAAAAACTTATTTTTGGCACTAGAGGCTGTGGATCTGACTGAAGACAGAAAAAACAACAGATGAACTGAAACAGTTCCATTATTACATGGTCATTTTGAATGTTGAACTTCACTTTAAGCCAAAGAACACGCTAAAGAAAATAAAGCTTGAATACATTGTACCCACATTTGCAAACCACTAACATAAGAATATTTTTGAGCATCCTAAATATTCACAATTTTTTGGCTATAACTTTATCACCAGTCATCATCTCCAATGCCAAGTTTATTTTTAAAGAGCAGTCTAGTTCCTGCTCCTTCAGGTTTATGCAGACAGCTGTTTTGTTTTGCTCTTCCCATGCTATGAAAAATCTGTCATTCAGTATTTAATTCTAGCACCTAACTGGCTCTCTTGAGACAACAGAGGAGCCTACAACAAATATGAATCCATCAAGATTCCCAAGTAGGATAAAAAGCCCCAAAGTGAAGGCTAAAGCAAAACAGCAGGTCAGGAAGCTCAAAGGCTTGTAGTGTTGATTTCTTTGGCACAAAAACCACTGGATTAGTCCAGTCTGTATTCTGATTTAAACGGAATTATCCTGAGGTAAAAATAAAGGAATGCAGTGGTGAATCAGGCTCATTGTCTAGATTTAGTATAAAGCTGAGATGAAGGCTCTGGACTGTGTGCGATGCAAGGTGTAAATGAACAACACACGTGAGCGAGGCTTGATCTGTTCCTCATGGTGCTCCCTAAGCTGGATGTCAGGTATTTGTCTGCACAGCTCCTTGGCCATGCAACGCTCATCTGTTTTGTAATAAAAAGATTTGGCTGCTGCATCAAAATCTTAAAAAAAAAACCAATTGGAGCCAAATGGTACCAGAAGACTCCACCATTCCTCTGTCAAACTTTGAAAGAAGCTACTTGTAACTGGGATGTATTTAAGGCTGCAAGCTCGTGTTTGTCAATATGTACTTGTGAGCTATTTGCTGTTCTTGTTTCTGATCCTTTCATGTGGGTGCCCAACAACTGCTTTGGATTTTTTCCACCCCATATGAAGGCTTAAGGGCTGCTCCTGCTGCTGCTCCTTTTTTCCTCCTTTTTCTCCAAAGCAATGGATGTTCCCTGCCCTGAATAATCTGCAGAAAGCAGAGATTTGGCTGGCTGTTCACCTATACTGCAAAGTTTCTGGTGGGGAGAGGCTTTGAGAAGGAATCAGCCTGAGGAAGAGTGGAAGATCAATAACCCATCAAGCCCTTACCATGGTTTTTCAGCAAATATTGCTCTACTGTGCTTTATATACCTCAGGAAAACCGATGGCAGGTGGCTCAGCCTGACTTCAGGCTGTCTGGAGCACCTCACTGTGTGCATCAGTTATCAGCACGAGCAAGGGGCTCGTCAGAGCTTCTGTGTGCCCTGAAACAGGACAGTTGCATACTTGCAGTAATGAGGACTGACAATTAGACTTGTGTTCTTAATGAATTGCCATGCACATTGAGTCTTTTTTAAGAGGGGCTAATAAGACAGGCAGAGATGGCCAGAGAAGCACCCACTGGCATATGGAGACCAACAGCTCTGATGGTAAGGTGACCTGATAAAGAGATCCTATTTCATTTGAAATATATGAAGTATCTTGAAAATCACAGTTATGAGGACAATGTAAACCCTTAAAAGCTCAAAGAGCACATCATGATTGATTTAAGCATAAACTGACCTTTTCTTACACCAGTGAGGGAACCTCCCTGTGATGCTGGAGCTGTCAGGTTCACAGGGACTATGACCTGGGTGTACATGAGACTCCCAGTGAGGCAAGTGACACTTCTTGAAGCAGCTTCCTGCCTCTTCTGGAGATTTTCATATCTCACTATAATCTGGCTGAATTTTAAACAGCAACTTAGCTGAAAAGGGGCTTCTAACTGTGTTTCACAATACCTGGCACTGGCTGCTCCAACAGTGCAGGCACAAACGCCCTAAGAAAAACACTACTTCAGCCATAATTTCCTGTCTTTCTGTTTCTGCTTCTTGGGGTTATGCATACCATTACCTAGAGCTTAGCAGTGTTGTGAAAGACACTAACCAAGTGTAATGACTTGGGGAATTCAGCTAGCTTTAGAATTACCAGAAATTTTTCTCCCCCAAGAAGTTTTTCCAGCTATTTTATAGGCACCAGAAGGAAAAACAGTTTACCCAGACAGCAGCAGTGTGAGCTATCTTTGGATTCCCACTGTCAAGTGCAGAAGGCATTTGCTGGGCAACTCCCAAAGTGTGCATGCCACAAGATTTAATCAAGGGAACTCAAGTTCATGTCCTATTTTGCAAGAGGTATATTCCCCAGAAGGGCTGGGCACATCTCCAGAGGAAACTCATCACCGCTATGGAGCAAAACTGAGAGGAAAAATGCTTGAAGATTGCACCACTCTGGCACTGCCTGGTGACCAGTGGCCCGCAAAGCTGGGACCACAGCTTGTTCTTGGGCATTTGCCCTGCAGTTGGGCACTGGCACTGGTTGCAGCATCTTGTTCCTGGCAGCAGCCCAGGCAAAGCCCCTTGGTAGGTCTTCTAAAAACTCAAGAAGGTCCCTCATAGTTGTCAAAAGCTGTAATAGGTATTCTCAGTTTTTTTGTTCTCTGGTTAGACAGATAAATTCTATTTGAAAATGTCTATTTAACTAGGTGGCAGACTAATTTGGGAAACACCTAAACTAGCACTTCTGTAAAAATAACCCCATGGAAGGTGACAGCTATTGAATGTGAAAAAGATCAACATTAAAATAATATTCAAAAAGCATGAGAATCCCTCTTCTTGTTACAACAAAAATGAATGTCAAAGGTGATGATGATCAACACCAATAAAGAGCAAAATATGCTCCTTTTTAAAGGGAAAACATCTGCTCTGTTTTGTTTTTTCCTGAACACTGAAAATAGTTGATTTTGCCTCAGGAGGCAGAAAAGCTTTCACTCCCCCAGTCATGCCTTCATTTTTCTTCTGACCCCTTGGATCATTTAATTGGGGTCCTTTTAAAGCAAGTATGTAGGTAAACTGCATGCATAATTAGCCAGCTGGGTCCCCTGCCAAGAGTGTGTCATTTAGTATCTGTGAGTGCCAGCAGGGTCAGGCACGACACATGGTGCAGTTCTGAAAAGCAAACAACCCTAAGGTCCTGTCCATAAAACACAGAACACGTTCAGGGCTGTATCAGGCTCTTTCAGCAGTTTCTCATGCATGACCAGAGGTGTGGATTTTATGTGCAACTCATAAAGAAAACTCTCCAATTTGCACGCCACAAGCACTAGCAGGTGATGGCTCAGGGTAGCAGAAGAGGTGAAAAAGCTTTGGCAAAGACATTAAACTGTGTCTGCATGTAAAGAATACCCTTTTCCATTTAGTGCAGACATCTGTTGTAATGTGAAGCTTAAGGAGCTAAGCAACAAGTTTGAAACATGGTTGGGAATCACTGCTTGATACTCCAGCAGGACTAGCTCAGTCCCTTTGGGAGGTGAAATTTTAGGAATCTACTTGTAAGTGCATTTTAATTTGCATGAAATGCTCTGGCAGGGTCCACCCTTCACCTTCAGTGCAAACGTGGTGCCTTGCACAGCCACCAGGGAGTTAATGGTGCCCCAGCCCTGCGGTCGCTGGCACAAAATCCTGGGTGGATTTTGCAGAAGGGTGTGTGTAAAAGAGCTCCAGGCATCTCTGCAGCCACTTGAAAAACACTTGTAGTAACAGAGCTGCATTACACTGTGTTTCCACCTTAGATGGAAGTTATCAGTGATGGTAGCGTCTGCAGCAACAAGAAGCACTAAAATTTATCTGGGATTGATGAACAGAGAGACAGTTTCCTGACCACAATAGAGCAATTTAATAATTATTATACTCTTGCTTCCATCAAGTCAGTTGTACCTGAAATATCTGCCTTGCCTTCAAGACATTTCCTTCCAAAATCCAGATGAGACTCAAGTATTACCTGCCTGCACACAGTGAAGAGTCATCAGACATCACCTGCTTCAAGAGCTTCCTGTTTCCATCTTCCCCTGGGTCAGCTGTGGCTCCCACTGGACAGTTATCCCCTCTTTGAAGGGTATGATGCCAAGTCTGTGTTGTTAAAAAAAAAGCTTATTTTAATGAGGAGGACTTTCATATTTCATGTGGAAAACAGAACACAGAAAGAACTCATAAAACTAGTGATTAAGAAATACGGTGACAGTCACACTGCGGTCATGACAGCCCCAAAGCCAAGATCCTTAAGCACTCACATTGCACCTCCTCACTGCCTCTCACCCAGCTCTGTAAAACACACACCAAAATCTGCATTTTCAAAGAGCCACAGGCAAGGATGAGCAGGGAATGTTTAAAGAATGTTGGTACCCCAGGATGTTCACACTGCCTCTTACCACCAACATTTCTTTATTGTGGATACTCCAAAGACCACTGCTTTTACTTGTTGAGGCATGAGCAAACTGGCAGCTTCAAAATATAAAGATCTGCCAGATCTTCAAAATCAAGAACTGTTACTTCTTTCCCTTTCTTAGCATTTGAATCTTTCAGAATATCAGTTCTGAGCTTTTCTCCACAAGTAGGAAAGCTACAACTTCTCCTATGTGTTTGTACATGAATTCCAGAAGCTGGAGATTTAAGAAAAACACTGGGTACTGAGAGACTCTCAACAGTCATCAGACTTTGATGTTTTGAACTACTGGTGGTGGAGTTTCCACCACTTCCACTGGAGACTACTCCATAACAGGTCCCTGTGTACTCATGTTGCTGTTACTCAGCAGTTTTGTATTTTCACTACAAACCCACTCTTTTCATATCATTCTTGACAACCCGTACAGAGGAAAGCCAAAGAATGGAGGTTTCTGAATTCTCCATAACACTTAGGGGTATAAGATTAACACATTTATGTGGCCCACTTAAGGTTATCACATGATTGTATTCAGGAAATGAAAGGGAACAGAGATATTACACATTTTTAAAGCGTATATCAATAAGATTATTTTTTTTAAATAAAAAAGACCCCTCTCCAATCTTCTTGCTTAACAAAGAAGATATTGTTCGGAAGATAGAAAATAAATTAATTTTCTACTATGACCTCATTAAAATTGGATTTAAGTTCCAACCCAAAAGAATTTAGAACAACATTAGTCTCTTGCCCTTAAATCTCCGTCTATTGAAGCTGGTCTATTTATTAATTTCCCTGCCAGAAAGCATATTTTGACTGGCCTGCAAGCTGAGCAGACAGTCTCTCCCCAGAAGCTCACACATGAGGGCCATTTCCTTATTCATTTCTTCTTAGCAAAGAGGGTGTTTCCAACCATATCATTTTTAATCAAAGCATTCTTGACTCAGACACAATTGTTCTCATTAAAGGACAGATGGGGATTTGATCCCAGCCCAAGAAAACAAAAAAAGCAGAAAGGGCAGCACCCCTCTTATCTGCAGTGAATGAACAAGATTAGCCATAACCTGTTTTCTTCTCACCATACAACAAATCCTGTGTGTGCTCCCAGCACAGTCATAGATTCTCATCTTGTAATTTTTAATACAAGACATATACAGCCTGAGGGAACAAATTACTCTTCTGTATTCAACATGCTTCAGTGCCTTCAGAGGACTCTGCTTGAGAAATACGGTTACTTTGCTTGGCAGAAAAAGCCTTTGCAAACAAAGGAGAGGGCTCTCTGCAATGAAAGTCAAGTTCATCCCAAAAGCAACAGAAGAAAAGCAGTTTGGGAAGTTGGACATGCTTTGGTGGAAAATTGTCAAGACAGAAGTTTACTTTCTAAGTGGCACTGTGCAGAAAATCGTTTTTCTGTGCAATCCCAAAGCATGACTGTCTTAAACCAGTTGGAAATTGGCAGGACTCTGTATCCCAACTTTTCTCTTGGGAACCTGGAGCTGAGCAGAGAGGCTGGGGAAGCCCTGCTCTTCCCTCTCCCCCTTACGTCTGTCCGCTGTTAAAATCTCACCTCTTCAGGAGAGGCACTGTTTTCTCATGTGAATGTGATCTCAAATGCTACTGAAATAAAAATACCAATGAGAGATGAAAAATGTATGGGTCTCTATAAATAAGATAGAGTGAGCTCACTGATGCTCTTCTGCAGCTGTGCCAAATGCTTGTGCACTAAATCACAACAGTGGGGGCCTCCATAAACAAAGAAGTGATATTATTTCAAAATCACAAGATTTTAAAGGTTACAAGGTTTGATAGATCTTATTTGTTTCATTCAGCAAGGGTGGGTTTTGAGCCTATGAAAGAAAAAATATTTATTCTAACACACACGCACAAAAAGAAAAAAAAAAACAATACAAAGAAAAAGCCCAGATTTTTGTGTATTGAACATTCTATGAATCACATTAAATGCACCTGAATTTCCTTTTCCCTCTGATTTTCTACATGAGGATTTCAATAGGACTTCAAGTGCCAAACACAGAAAATGTTTCTATTTCTCTGATTGCAGCATTTCATGCCAACTGACCTATAGTACTTCATAAGAGCCTTTCTCAAGAGAAATCCAATTACAAAGACTGCCACTTTTCTGTTTTCCAGAAATGTTTTCAAATATGATATAATTCTATTGCCATTTTAAATGGTACAAATGAAAAAATCACAATATTGCTGCTTTATACTCCATCCATTAAGATCATCATTTCAGGTTTGGCAACTGAATATTTTTTATTTCCATCTCTGCTGGCAAGGCAGGATAATTTCCAATTTCTTAACTTTCTCCCACTTTGCAGAAAAGTAATATAATAATTAAAAAAATGAATATAGCTTATAAAGAACATGAAAAGAGAAAAAAATGTATTAAAAAAAAATAAATTTGCTTTGCCTATGGCCTGTAAATAGTGTTTACCTTCCCATTTTTCTCTTGAAAAGGTTTAAAGTGCCATTTTCAGACATGGATTCATTTTTTATAGAATGGAGATTTTTCTATACATTTAAAACCAACACTCAAATCCAAACTACAGTCCTATTTTCTCCTAAAAATGAAACCCAGTTCTCTATGCCTTTCTTCCTAAACATTTATGCAGGTTTGAGAACAATGCAGACTGTATTTTGCCAGTTTACAAGCAATAAAATGTAACCTGCAGGAAGGAAACCTATGATAAAGTATCCTGTCACCTTCCATAGAGTCACTGGTATATTCCTTTGCAGAACTAAGTATGCAAAAATATATACAGGAATTAAATGTAATTTTAGTGCATCTACAATTGCATGGGTAATGACAATACTTTTGTTTGTTAGTTTGTGTGCATACTTCTGTAAGTGCAACATTTTTCAGTCTGTTCTGTTCTTAAAGTCTGAGTTCACATACAGACAAATTCTACCCAGTATCTTCCTTACTAACAAAAAAGAAAAAACATTTGCAAAAGTTTACATATAAAGTGCCCATTAACACAGTCTCAAAAAAACCCCAAACCAAAAACCCAACCTTGCAAAAATAGTATATATGCTCCCTGCAGTGAATTTGATTTTGTCTGGTTTGTAACTGGAGTCCCCTGACACTCCAGTTTTATGATGGTGTGATGTAGTGGCAAATCAGGGCCCTACCAATGATCTAAATCAGAATAACCAGCATGTTTTTCATTTCAGAAGGAAAAAAAAAAGTTTGTGAGAGAAAGTTTGCCAGTTTCAGCACTTCCTGGCAGCCAAGAACGTTTACTGAAAATCAATGCTCTGTCCAAAACCTGATGTGAGCAGGAATCATAGTGCAGCTGTTCAGAATCTATACTGCTTCCTAGGCAAAGTTTCTAAGCCCTTTCAGTCCTTTAGAATAATAAAAATGATTAATGGTCTTGAACACTGTGAACCAAGTGTTTTGAAGTGTAACCTGCTACTTGTAATGCACTCAGTATTTCTGATCTGCATTGTACTGGCATACGGGGCCTCTGGAAGTTACTGTTAAAATGGGCAACATTTGAAATTAATGAAGAGAGGCTCTTTAAGTCTAATGGCAAGATATTTTTCTCCCAAACCAAGACATTATTTTTCATCACTTTGTAAAAGCAAAAACCAGAAGTGACTGTAAATATATATCAATATTTACTATAATATATATTCTAGGGGAACAATGTGGATACCACACATTTTATCAGCAAAATGATCAATCTAATTCAGCATCATGAACTTGCCATGAAGGGACCTCAACTTGTTTGGGAGAAACATGAAAGTGTTGGATCTTCTCAGAGAGAGCATCAAAAGCTTAATGGAACAACTTCTTCCACTGGGGCCTTCCCATATTCCTGCCCCTTTTTGGTACAGACCCAGCCCTAGTGAAGTGCTGGTCACCAGCAGATACCAGGCACCTGCAATTGCACAGGTTACCATGGGGCACTTGTTTAGTTTATACCAACCCATCTCCAGTTGCCACAGGCCTGTTCCCTGGGCCTGCACTGAAGCAGTTGCACAACCACTTTCTGCTGAAAAACTGGACTCAAGCCCACAGTGTCAGTTGGTTTTCAATTTACCCCAACTTGTTTGCTCATGCCCTGTATCAAGGAAACAAACTGATTAATTTGGACCTCAGCTATTTTCAGGTATTGTCTAGGCCCTGCATGTACCATGAGGCCTCAATTACTGTGACCAACGTCACCTGGGACCCCCACCCACAGTCCCTGCCCATGGCCCAGAGGCTCTGGTTAAGCTCAGCTCCAGGGCTGAGGTACTTAGGGGTACTTAGCCCCTACCTGGGCTGGAGAAACAAACACCTCCAGCCCTGACTCCTGGGCTTTAGGTGGCTCATCTCTGTTCCTCACTTTGGCCCCTTTCTGCTTTTGTACCTGACTGGGCTCCTTGCATGGACCCTGGATCTGGTTTGTTGCTCCCTGTATCTGGCGCTCTCAATGCACCCCACTGCCAGCATCCATTACTGGGGTGTCCCTTAGCTCCTGGATCACCTTCCCTTAGGAATATATTGGCATTTGCTGATCCCTGAAAAACACAGACTTCAAGGTAAAAGTTCACCCCTGGATTGGATCTCCACTGCTGCTTTGGCAGCTCTGCTGCTTGTACTTCTCCATCTGCTTGTTTGGTACAGTAGAAGCTCAGAAAAGCATTATATGGAACACTCAGTTAATGTTTACAGAGAGGTAATGTGCTAAGTTCTCTTAAGAAACTTTTTATTCTAAATTTACAGACTTTATATGCAATATTATTTTGGGGAAAGCATATTGTCTTCATTAGATATTTCAAATGGTATAAACAAGGCAGTAGAAGTACTCAAATTGCTGCAAGCCAAATGGAGATCTTATCATACTACCTCCTACAATCTAGAATAACTTCTTTTTGAAAGCCCTGAGTTTCTCTGCTTATAGCCCAGCAAAAGAGTGAATCTCCTGGGTCAATGCTGAACTGTTTCAGGTAGAGCAGATCTGTGCGTGTCTCCTTGGTCTGTGCCTGTCCCCTTGCTCTGCTCCTGCCTGAACACTCACTGCTCTACTGCACAGTAGGGCTTAAACAAAAACAAAGTAAAAATTAGATCATGGGTAGTCACATTTTTGGAGCATAAGGGAACATTTTAGTCTAATTATCTTGAGCACAGAAAAAAAAGGAAACATTTTGCGAGAGTCAGTTTTTAAAAGAATTATCCTAGGTAAATTGATCTGCAGAGAATTACTCCCAAAACTATAAATCATATTGATTTACTTGTTTTACACTGCTGAAGGGTGACCAATGACTTATTGGAAGGGTGGATGGAGCCCTCAGCCTCACAAATTGGGGATGTCTTACCCTTGTAATATGGATTAGCAAGGTGCAAATGATCTCTCTGTTGTAATAAACAGAATGGGAATTATCATGTTTCTTCTTGACAAAAAAAAATGGTAATAGATTATTTGTGATTTCCTAGCACTACCTGACCAGACCTGAGTTTCTTAAATTTCACTGTATTTGCATGGCAGTTAGGAAAGAGCATTTATTCTTTTATTTTGGGGTGTATCTTTACAGCTTGTAATCACATGCATTCATTAAGTGTAGTGTAAGTTGCACTCTGGAAGCACAGCTCCTTTGGTACTTTCCAGTTCTTCAGCATATAACATTCTGTCCTTCAATTAGTTTGTAAAACAAATTTTAAAATCCAACAAATATTAATGATGGCAAAATAGCCAAATGCTCTTATACATCTATTTTATTCTCCATTTGTTCTAAAATATGTAACAGCTGTATCGTGGAGCAAATTTTTAAAAATCATGTTAAATTTTCTAATCAGAGTTTTGTGGCAGCCAGATTGACTCATCTGAACAGAGCAATTAGTTTGGCAGAATTGACTCATGGTCATTCTACCTGACAGCGTTCCCTTTTGTGGGAATGTAACTCTTACTGTGAAAATGTTGTACTAAGCAAACCTCAGTTCCGCTCGTAAATCAGTTTGATGAAAGGTCTGAAAGCCTGTTTCTGTGGTGTAGTTAAATTACATTGAAAGTCCAACTGAATTTGTCCCCAGTTTTTCCATCGAGGATAGTGTGACTTAAAGAAAAGCTCTCTAAAGCAAGGGTACAGTTTGGAAAGCTAGATGAGATTTCTTGAACAAAAGTAGCTAAAATTTAGGTAAATACTCTTCAAGTTTAAAATAATGCACTTAAGCAATATTCTTTGCTTATCAATTTTAATGTCCATATGAATGAGACTTTATTCCCACAAGCACGTTAAAAAAAAGTTCTAGAGTGCTTGTATTCAGATTTCTAAAATCAAACTCCTCCTTGGAGTCAAAATCCAAAGTAAAGCTGGAAGAAGGCTGGCTTTTGATTCATGTATGAATGAAGCTCCCAAATACTTGCCAATTCTACAAGATAAATTCAATGGAAGATTTCTGGAAGACTAGTCAGCCGCTCTGTACCAGTGGTGCTGCTGAGCTGCTGTCACGACAACAGCTGAGGGACTTTGATGCTCTTGCATCAAAACCTAACTGGTGCCTAATTTGGAGCCCACCCAGAATTCAGCTTTTTTTGGCTTACTAGACCTTCTACATGGAGGCAGATGCAACATTATATGGGTCAGAAGCAACCTCAGTGACATTCCTGAATGACGTTTTGCCTCATGCTTGCTGCTCCAGACATAAAGAAACAGAGTCAAAAGTTGCAATTTATGAGTAGGTTTGCCAGTCTATGGAATCCTTCAGTCTTCCCAGAGGGGGAAGCTGATATCTACAAAATACTTCACCTGAAGTGTAAAAACAGAAAAAAGTGAATGACCCATGAGAAAACAACTGCACAAATACCTTCCGTTTCCTTTCACAGCCACATGGGTGGACCATGTGTCTTCCTTTCAGACCACAAAAACACCCTAATTTCAAAGAGATTGTTCTTTTATTAGATATTTTTACAAGTTTTCTTAATCTGACTTATAATGCACCTGGGTTGGGGCAATCCTAAGCACAAACACAGGCTGGGTGGATAATGGATTGAAAACAGCCCAGAGGAGAAGGACTTTGGGATGATGGTGGATGAGAAGCTCAGCATGAGCTGGCAACATGTGCTTGCAGCCCTGAAAGCCAACTGTGTCCTGGGCTGAATCAAAAGAAATGTGGCCAGCAGGTCAAGGGAGGTGATTCTCTCTTTTCTTGGCTCTTGTGAGACCCCACCTGGAGCACTGTGTCTGGTTCTGGAGCCCCTAACATAAGAAGGACATGGAGCTTCTGGAGAAAGTCCAGAGGGCCATGAAGATGATCCGAGGACTGGAGCACCTGTCCTACGAGGACAGGCTGAGAGAGTTGGGGCTGTTCAGACTGGAGAAGACGAGGCTCTGAGGAGACCTTATAGTGGCCTTCCAGTACCTAAAGGGGCTACAGGAAAGCTGGGGAGGGACTTTTTATCAGGATGTGTAGTGATAGGACAAGGGGGAATGGATTAAAACTGGAAGAGGGGAGATTTGAGTTAGACATTAGGAGAAAATTATTTAGTATGAGAGTGGTGAGACACTGGAACAGGTTGCCCAGGGAGGTTGTGGAAGTTGCATCCCTGGAAGTGTTCAAGGAAGGGCTGGATGGGGCTCTGAGCAACTTGACCTAGTGGGAGGTGTTCCTGCCCATGCAGGGAAGTTGGAACTAGATGATTTTTAAGGCCCCTTTCAACCCAAACCATTTTATTATTCTGTGATACTGGCTAGAATTTAAAAGTGGCCATTTTCCAGCTCTTCTTTACTGTAACAAACCCACAATTGTGCACCTCCTCACCAAATGGATCAGTGACCAAATTCTTTGTAATATTTTCGGTTTTGTTATTTTTATTATTATTATTACTAATAATTAAAATAACATATCAAACCTTTACCTTAAAATTGTGCTCCAGTTCAGTCTGGGGTCAGGTTTTCAAATCTCCCCTGCAGACCACCATTCCTTCCACCAGCAGAGCTGTGGCCTTTTTCCATATTCTGAACAGGGTTCACACCTGCACGTGCTGAAGTCAGTAGGCAGGAAGGGTATATTTGCACATAATGCTCCATCCCAACCTAAGAAACCAACACAAGGATTTTGCTCTCATCTTACGTTATTAAAAGAGCTCTTAAAAAAACTTCATGGAGAAAAGAGATCAAAATTATCACAAAACTTATTTTCCATTTTAATACATTTCTATGCAAATTAATTGTTATGGAATTGTGCTCACAGGTGAAATTGGTTTTATTCCTACAGCAGAGATGGCTGTCTGCTGTGAGGAGCAGCAGCATCCCACCCTGCAACAACTATTTTTTTTTTCCTCCATGGATGTTTTATTTGTGAAATTTCATTGTCTTCATAGTACAAATCACTTTTCTGCTAAAGCACAAGGCAACAGGAAGGATGGAGTAGAGGGATTTTTTTGTTTCTACAGGAGAAATTCCAAGCAAAATAGTGGAAGAGGTTGTTTTTAAAAAAAAAAAAAAGTTAAAAATTACCTTTTTTTTTTTCTTCATTTCAAGCCAGTAGTGGAAATTGATTAATGAAGCCCGTCTGTAGCCAGTACAAAGGGCCGAATCTTCAGTTAATATAAAATACCAAGCTTCTACTTTTAAAAAGCAGAAAGAGGAAGGGGACATAAAACTAAAAAACAAACAGGCATATTTGATCATTTAGTGGTGAAAAGACCAGGCACTCCTCAGTTGCAGGGTTTTATTTTTGTGCATTGTGTCAACGATTGGAAACCATATGTTTTAAGACCAGCTTCAATAGTATCAGTAGCTACAGTCCTCCTCTCAGATTACTTTTTACTGCCTGCCTAATTTTGAGCTTTAATAGCTAACATGCACTTTGTTTATCAGTTACAAATGTTCTGAATTTTGATGAAGCAAGCTAAACAACACATATTGGTTTATCATTAGTACTAAAGAACCAACTAATAGTCTGTTCAATGTTGTGACATGCAACAGGGTGAACAAGGGTTTCTTAGAAATAAGAATCATAGAACTGATGGCTCTGGTTCTGAATACTGAAGGTGAGGTGTTAGACTGGGATCCTGACACAGCTCTTGCCATTCCTGGAAGAATCCATCCTACAAGGTGCTGAGCTTTTTGGCATCAAGAGTGCAATCAAGTACAGCACCATTAAGTCCCCTCAGATAGCACAGCTGGTCCCATAGTAAGTGCTTTATTGCACTAAGGCCAGTCTGGCAGTATTGAAATAAAATATATGTTTAAAGTGCTTCCACAATCAGACCCTTAGTACTTTTCAAGATTGAGCACTAATACATAAAATAGCTCTTTTTAAAAGTAATTCTGTTTAGCTGTACAACTCAAAATAGTCTCTTACTTGTGTTATTTATTCTCTAATTACTTGAGGACAGAGTACCTCTTCTCTGCCTTTAAAGTACTGCATAAATTAATGATGTTCTAACAATAACAGCAGCAGCAATTCTGGGCATTTACCAGAGAGGAAGCAACCATTAGCCTTGAGAATGAAATTTCACTGCAGTCCACAAAATAATGTGTTAGGAAATACCACAGTTGCCAACTTTTGCAATTCTGTTGAAAGTCTGCGAAAATGTGAGGGTTGGGGTGTTTTGGTTCTGTTTTGGGGTTTTTTTTGGTTTTTTTGCTTTTTCTTTTACAAAGCTTGAGCTCTGGCATCATGTGAAAACACAAAAATATGAGATTCTCAGTTTTAATTTTAGAAGACAAGTTACTCATCATTGCGGTTGCAAAGAGAAATTGAAAACATAAACCCAAGGGCCAGAGAACAATTGGTAAGAGCCCAAAATTCATTGCTTTTAAAATCTTACACTTTGTAAAACAATTTCATGACTTGGGGTGTTTTTTCGTGTGGGGTTAACCATATTCAGTACCCTGATAAATCCTCTGTACCCTTTTTGAGGTTCCTCACCTTGGTTTGTACCAGAGGGTGGCATCACATCTTGATTGTCAGAGAGGATGGTAAAGTTAAATATTGGTTCACTTCTTGTTTTTAAAAACGGAACCGGATGTTTGTACTGGTGTAGCTGTTCGTTTTGACGATGAGGTGAACAGCAGAAACTGGAAATATTTCCTTTAAGGAAACATACTTTCCATAGTAACTAAACTTTGGGATCTACCTCCTCGCCTCTGCAGAGAAGAGGCTGAGGTGTAGCTATGGGCTCTCCCATGCTATGGGATAAGCTGTCTGGATCTCAGGCTCTGGCAGAAGGAGATTCTCCATGTGCCCTAAGGGTAGGGTATGGGCTGGGTGACCAAGGAGGACCATTTGCTCCTCAATCTGTGCAGCACACTGTAGCAAGCCAGGTAATTGGGAGCATTTCCATTTGGTGAATATGTGGAGCTTTCTGCACAGTTTCCCTTTATCCTTTTAGTTTATGGTACATAGAAATAAGTACTGGGTAATCACTCCAGCAAACCCCCTTCTAAAACTGTCTTGGTCTTTCACCAAAACCATTCCACCACTCTGAGAAATCCCTGGCATTACATAGCTGACAATGACCCAGCTTGATGAAATGCAGACTTTTATTGAGCTAACTACTAGGAACTTGCTCCTACTTTCTCCTGTCTTGCAGCCTGGTACCCTGTGCAGCTGTATGTCCTGTGTACCCCAACCCAGGGTCTCATCTAAGGACCAGAAACCATTTTGTTCCCTTGCCTTTCTAAACTGCTTTTAAGGTCTACAGGTATTTTGCTGGATACTAACAATGACGAAAATACTTAAAATTCCTAGTTGTAAAATATCCTTTATCTGCCTCTTTGCACCCTATTCCCACTGTGCCCTTATCTACTTTTCTAAATAATGCATACAATGTTTTTAGTAAATAGAAAGGATATTAGAGCATACAAATAATGTTTACTCACCAGCTCAAGAAAGGTGTTTCTGGCACCAATTCACAAGTTACAAAAATTACTTATACTGAAAGGGACAAGGAGTGTCTTTTTGTGTGCAGGGTGCTGTACAAACAATGAGGTCCTGGTCTCTGACTGGCTTGCTGTGGCATTACCACAAACAATACTAATTCTTAAATACCTGCCTGGCTTTAAGCACTTAAGTAAATAATTGTATTTATTGTTGTAGGACTATTCACATGCATAAAACTAAGCATATATTCAAATATGTTGTGAAATCAGGGGTCGAATGAATTTCGCATGCAAGGCATTTTTAGATCATTAGTATAAATGGACCTACTTGTTAAGACCAGCTTCAAAAGGAGCTAATGTGGCAATCAGGATTTTGGGCAGGGCAGGGGGTGAAAGGCAAAAAAAAAATTCAAGACAGATCTAAAGCCTGTCTGGTACTTCAGACACTCCAAACCAGAACCACCATTACAGGCAAGAAAGGCAGCAAGGAAGTCCCCCCAAACCCGCAGCCTCTCTGAGTTTAATGTGAGAGCTGTGTAAACTCAGAACTGCAGATAATCCATGGGGAAATCAGGGGGTTAGTGCTGAGAACTGATGGGGAATAACAACTGAAAGAGCTTTGGTTTTTTTAGGCCGGCGGGAGGTAGCTCATGCTAGGAAGCCTGCCAGCTCCAAACTGATGCTGGGAGCTTTGTCTCCTTTGGACTGCAGGAACACACTTTGCAGCCGAACTGATCTGAGAGATTTTGATAGTAAAAACAGCTGTCTCGTTGCAATGATGTTTTTGTTCCATTGTCAAAATTTTGAGTTAAATCCATGAGTGGGCTGCAGCTTGTTCAAACCCTGAACTCAACACCCTTTGTGCTCCTTTGGCTTTTCCACTGCGGTTCATGGGATATCCCCTTCCTGAGGAAAGGGCTAGGGGTAATAAAAGCCGTTGAGGTGAGGACTTGCAGGTCTCCTCTGATGCCTCCCTAGTGCTGGAGAGCTGCAGTCTGTCTCAGGCTGGTGAGAAGGGGGGAAGAGAGAGGAAGAGTGAGGTGTGGAAAAGCCCCGATGCCGCTGTGGCCAGGCTGCACACCCAGCGAGCAGGTACGCCAGTGGGAAGGGGCAGCTGCGGCACCTGTGCCCTGTGGGGATGAGATTGGCACGGGAGAGGTGAAGCTGTGTGCTTGGTTTAGGGCACAAGGGGATGCATGGAGGGTGCATGTGGTGGGAGGCCCCAGCCTCATCTCACCAGCATGAACCCCCTGAAGATGCCTGCTGTCCCTCTCTTGGATGTGTGGAGAAGCAGATGATGCACCTGATAGAGGTGCCTGTCATCAGGCAGGACCAGGAGTCCAGCTCGAGGTGCAGGCCAGCTCTGACTTTGTGCTGAGATGAGAGATGGGGCAGCAGCCCTTCCCGGCCACAAATCCATTCTGGTTCCCTTGAGGACATCAGAGCTAGAAGCAAGATTACTGGGGTGGTGGGGGAGGTGTTCCACCCTCTGGGGAGCCAGGAGCTGTGTGATGCTCCCTGGGTGCAGAGGGATGGCTCGCACAAGCAAAGCTGTTTCTGCAGGTCTGCAGGACCTATGGCTCAGTGGCACAGAGTGCGTAAGAAAACCAGGCATTCACAGAAGCCCATCTTTTAAAACCGGTAGTTAAAAATTGTCACTAGAGATCAGTAACGCAAGGACTGCAGCGAGAACGATTATTTTCACAGAAGCAGAGCCTAGCGATAAAGCGGAAGTCAAGTGGTGTTCAAGTTTTCTAACCGTGACTATCTTTAAAAAAAACTTGCAGCTAAAATGTACACGGGTAGCACCGACAAACTGTAGCTACGAGAGTGAACCAAAAAAAACCAACCCAAAACCGAACCAAACAAACAAAAAAAAAACCCAACCGTGTTAGGAGAGTACCTGCCATCAGTGCGCAGACTGGAGAAGGCAGGGGAAGCGGCGGGGACAGCTCTCCCTGCAGCCCCGAGAGTGGCGGCGGGTGGCACGGAGCAGGTTTGTGACAACAGCGGAGGGGCTGCCAGGGCGCCCCGCGCTCCGCGGCGTGCGGGAGCGGCGGGAGGCTCCTCCTCCGCGGCGGGGACACTCGGAGGGCGCAGGCTGCGGTAGGTGCGGGGCGAGCCCCGCCGCGCGGTGCCGGTGACAGGC
>NW_009953486.1:8343412-8346113 GCF_000747805.2 Chaetura pelagica | reverse complement strand
GCGCTGCCCCCGAAACACGTCGGGGTGTAGCGGGGGAGCTGCCGTCCGCGGGCGCGGAGCAGCGCGGCGCGGAGCGTTGGGTCCTGCCTGCCGGGCTGCGGCAAGAGGGGCTCGAGGTAGTGAAGAGGTGCGCAGCGGAGCCTTCACAGTAGCTTCGTTTAGTAGTTATTTTAAAAACTAAAGCGTGCGTTTAAATAAAACGAGTTAATGCTTTCTTTCTTTTTCTCTTTTTTTTCCTTTATTTTTTTTCCCGGTTGCTATCATGAGGAAAACTTCCAGTGTGATTTATGCAGTTTACTTAAACTTTTTTTTTTTGAGTGTTAAATGATGCCTGAGCCCAGCGGATGGCCTCTGAAGGAAATTATTCATGGTATACAACCCCTGTTTTTCAGACATTTGTATAAAATTGTAATTGTTAAAAATACATATGGTTAACCAATAGTTTATTGGTCTACATCAAGTGTATTAACAGGAATTTTGTTCAGTGCAATATCAAATTCACGCATCCCTTAGCGCTGGTAAAGGCAGTGGCTGGAAGGGTTTCTTGTTTAATCTTTCTTGTGGACTTTACTAATTTACTGAGAATTCCTTATATCTGAAATGCTTTCCGTGGAGAGGTTTTCCCCCCCCAATAGGTTGAGAAAGCATTTGTGAACTCTTTCTGCCTGTCTACATACGTGTGTGTTAGGGCGATCAGGTCCCCAGAAATTCTGTGTCTTTAAACAAGTTGTTCTGTGTCTAAACTAGTATTTCGTACTTTCATCCATTTAGTGCTACATTATTTTGTGTTACATGTTGCTACATACAGGATAAATTATTTCTTTCCTTTTTGATACGAAAAAACGATTTCTCTTTTTAAACAAAGCTGCATTTTTATTTCTACTTCAATATTTAAGGCATCATGTGTCCTCAAATGTTACACATGCAAGTAGGAAGGACTTACAGTACAAATGCCTTGGAAATAATCGGTGTTCTCAGCTTTGGAAACATTCCAGAAACTTTTAAAGCGTATTTAGAACATTCAGTTGAAATGGCACAGCAGTTGATAACTCGATTGAATTATTGTAACTTACATCTCTTAAGAAATAATAATCTGAACATGTGATGTGAAATTAAATTGTTTAGTTACTGAGACAAGTATTGAGTCGAATTGTACAGATGATTCTTGTGCATCCTCTACTCCCCTACCATCAGGTCAAAACGTTTGGCTAAATAACCTGCAGTGCACGCTTTTGGTTTTAGGCTCATCGATTTATTTTGCTTTGCTTTGTTTAGTCCTCTCCCCTCGGCTCATTTTCTTTTAAACTACTACATAGAGACTTGATTCCCATGACTCACTAATCTTATCACCATTATTTGGCTGAAATGTTTGAAAATGGGCTCCTGTTTCAAATATCTCACAACCTCGGCAGTCTTAAATTTCATTAGAAAAGCTTCATTAGGGAGAAATAAAAATGTTGTTGATAATTCCCCCTCCAACGATAAATCCCATACTCAGCTACACGATGTGTATTGATATGCCTTGACTATACAAAGGAATTAAACTCAGGTATTCATATGAAGAACTTGATCTCAGAATATCGCTTAAAGAATCTTGTGTGTAGCTGTGGTGTTGTACTTAGCTGGCTAGTGTGCTAGATTTTTCTGAAAATGTAATAATTTAACTATTAATCCTGAAAAAAATTAGTTTCATGTTCAATTTCAAGCCAGTGAGGCATCCTCCTGAAGTCTGTGAGGCTGTGTTTGTATGTCAGTGTGTATATGTACACACCGCTGACAAAGAAAACAATTAAAGAACTTAGCAATTTTCTCCTGTCTTCCCAACTGTTATTTATTAAGTGTAGTAGTAAACCAGCTATTCTGAAATCAGCTATAATTCTCTTCAGTAAGATTTGTTTCTTCTGTGCCAATTTTTGCAGTAACCAGATGGTTTTAAGGTGTCTTCAACTGGAGAACAAGCAAGAACAGTGCTGAAGACTAATTATTCCTTGCAGTAAATTCCTTCTGCAATAAATTCACAGGTTGTTAGACTTAATCTGTGGAAATGATTGTTAAGATTACTTGTGCAGTGAAAAATGCTCTTAAAATTTTGTGAAAACTAGCAAAAGTTCTTAGAATGCTAAGAAAATATTTTTTAGTTAATTTTGCCTCGCCAGAGTAGCTTTTATTAGGGATGGAGTGTTAAATGAAGTTCCAAATTCAAATCCTTTTCATTAACCATGGAATCCTGTAGTTTTAAAATGAAGAGTTTAAATACATCCCCTAAGTGGAGGGGTCATTTGGCAGATCAAGTGTGGAAATCTTGTACTGCTGTTTCCACTGCAGAGTTACTGTGTGCGTGTGTATTATTCACAGCAATGGCCATATAAACTTGATTAGTACATTGTGTCTGAACAATCAGGTTCTTTTCGTTAAATTTCACAACATTGTACTACGTGGGACAGAAAAATAGTTATACCAAGAAGGAAAAAATAGAAATCCAGCACTATAAACAATGGCATATACAAAAAGTAAAGCCATTCAGGTTTTAGAGACATCCTCCTTTTCAGTGGCTTAATTTAGTAACGAGTTTAAGTTTGTTTGGGTTGGGTCTTTTTAAGTGTATCTGCTTTGAAGAAGAAAAAAAGTAGTATAACTGCTCAAACCTCTTGACATAATATTCACCTTGATATGAACAGATTGAAGTCGGTAAATCTCTTTC